>NC_051422.1:25749949-25759949 GCF_015228065.2 Penaeus monodon
TCATGGGCATAGCTGGGCAAGACTCAGCTTGGCATATGACTTGACTTATCCTTATAACCGAGATCATCCTGATTATATTGAACCTTTGTCATGGACAGAGTCCTTAGTCGAGTTATCAGTCATGAAACTGTTAAGGAGAAAGAGCCAACACCCAATGCCTAGACTGAAGACATCACCATGCAATGAGAATGACTTGTTTTATGAAGAAAATGTTGTAAGCCATTAACCTTAAAGAAAGGCCGATGATGTACCTGAACAATAAGCGGTAATGCAGGGACAGACGAGACTTCAGGCAAGCATAAGTAATAGTGCTCTGCATTAAAGGAAAGAGAGTCTTGATCATTTGAGAATACACATTGTCTGTCGCATCCATGTCATCAGGTGAAATCAAACTTGGCAACACCTTGCCGTGTACTGCAATTATAAAGGTGTATTCACCTGTTGTGTAATCTTGTCAAAAGAGTTCTGACAAGAAAAACAATCCAGGTCATTGTATTGAGATGAAAGATATAATTCACTGACCCTACAAGATTACCGACTTTACTCCTGAACATTATGCACAAGCGAGTTAACAATGTAAACGGATGAGTCAAAACCGAGTGCTGCAGACGGTAAGCTATCCCTAGACTTCTGGGACTGTTTCTAAAGTTGATGGTAAAGAAGAACAGTGAGGAAAAGAGACAGAATACTTACCTTTAGAGTAAGAAAAAAAATCCTAAAAAATCTGAGGAACTTGTCTACATAAGGATGGAAGAGAGCTCATCAAAATATATAGAATTAAAATAAAGAATATATAAAAATAACACTGAGAAATATAGATCGTTGACACAAGTGATACTAGAAGAAAACAGGTCTAACAACAGCACGCCAAACTTTTTCCCTAGCTTAAGTAGAAACGCCTTTTCCAATGATTACGTCCTACCCGACACCTCTCGCACGACAAGAATTGTGTTGGCCAGAGGTCGGTAACCTTTGGCCCGCAAAGTACTTGCCTATGGCACACCAAGGGATTCGAAGGAGGAAAGAAATGAATTAAACAACAAAATATGAGAGAGAGAGAGAGAGAGAGAGACTCATCATTGCGGTCAGCTAAATTTAAAGATCTAGAAATACTGGAAGCTAGTACGAATGATCGTGTAGCCTACACATTAACTTCTTGGACATCACACCATGATAAATGCATTTGCATGAAGAAAGTAGCTTTTGCATTGTAAGCTAACAACGGATATTCTGGATGTTGTGTGAAAGTCAAGGTGTCCAGATATTCCCCCGAAATTTCAACTTTGTCCGATGGGAAGCAAGGGCAAGGGTTGCATTAGTACGGTAAGTATGAATGAAATAATAAGAGCAATAAACATTAGTTTAAAGAATGCTAAATATACATATATGTTACATTTATGTTATGCATGTGCAGGAAAATACGAATTTTCGGCATTAGGAGATAAACTCTGTGCAACCTTCTGGTGAACGCGACCACATCTTCGGCGCGTGCTCGGACGTGGGCAGACCTTTACCTCCCGCAGGGGGGGTCTGGTGTCTGGGGGGGCCTTAGAAGGCCTGCCTTACGGGTGCATGAGTAGCCATTCTTTTGCTAGGGACTGGTCTGGCAGACCATCTGATGACTGCAACTCTTTTTTCTTTCGAAAATAGGGCGATAGGCAGGTAGAGCCCTGTAAGGCCTTCAGCCATGTTCTGTCTAATAGCAGCTGCTAGACAGAACATTAAGTTCCATCATGTGATAGGAAGTACCTGGATAAAGTTAGTCTTTCTCCCTCACTGGATGAAATAGTCTGTGGTTGGCTATTTCAGAGGATGAAGGAAACTTACTGGAACAGGTACAGGTCCCCTCTACTCTTACTGAGGTGAAACTTTGGTGTGTTAGAGAGAAGAGGGATTCAAGTTAAACCCACTCTGCCAAAAGAACTGCCTGACAAGAGCAGTCTCTCCCTCACTGTGATGAAAAACAGTCTGTGTTGGCTGTTTTCAGGAGGGAGAAGGAGCTTACTGGAACAGGTTAAGGACCCCCCCTGCTCCACTGAGGTGAAACATCCTTTGGATGGTTTCAGAGAGGAGAAGAGGGATTCACCTAAAAAACCGTCCTCCCTTGCCATAGGAACCTCTGGAGAAAATGTTAATTTTCTCCTTCACGGGGGTGAAACAGTCTGTGGCCGGCGTTCTGTTTCAGGGGATGAAGGAACTGACAGGAAACAGGTGCAGGAACCCCCTCTGTTCTCAAATGAGGTGAAACAACCTTTGGGTGTTTCAGAGAAAAGCGGGATTTCACTTGAAAAAGGGTTTTTACCAGGTACTCTCTGAGGAGTGGAGAGGAATGCCAGAAAAAGTGAAAGAGCTCCCTGCTCACTGAGGGAGGAGCAGAAGTTGTTCCCATCAATGATGTCCTGTAGTGCATGGACATCCCTCTGGGATACTCCCAGAGGTTGTCACATACCCACGTGTTTGCCGTGCGTGGATCCTTGTGAGCTGGGAGACGGGAAGTCCTGGAGGTTGAGGGATGCTCTGTGCACGATACGGCCGCGGCTAGCAACACGCCTCTTGGTCCTCTATTCTGGCAAGACAGGCGGCCTGATCCAGGCCCGGTCAGGCATATCGGATGGTCTCCCTCTGGAGGCTAGGGTCAAGCAGTCATGCTGCCTGGTACCAACACCGTCCGTGACGTACCAGTGCAAACGGCTAATTGGCTGAGTATATCCACTCATACCCCTGTTGCTGTTAGACATTGGTTTTCTATCACTCAGCTTCCCCCTTGTTGGGACCCGGGTGGGGAGTGGGCGGGAGTGGATGAAAAGCACTGCCACGTACATGGAAAAATCAAAAACAAAAAATCTACACCCAACAGACAGACATTACTGTTTGACCGAACCCGTGCTAAGGTCAGTCCACGGCAGCCACCCTGAAGCCTTAAGTGCCTCCGGGTGGCAAAAGAAAACTCGAGCACAGGAGACACTGTAATGCCTGCTGCGGAAAATGGTGGACAACGGACAGAAAAATTATGTACAAAAATGTCTGTCCACCAGATGGATCTCGTGCCGGCCCCTCCAGGCCAGTAAGGCACCAGACCAGGAAGGCCTCTGAGCACCCTCAGACGACCACTACTGACTGAATCGGGAGCACCAGACGAACCAGCCGAAACAGCTGGTGAACCCACGAGCAAGGCCCCTAAGCCGAAAAGGGCGGACCGAAAAGTCCGAGCCGGAGATCGGACTCTGATGGCGAGTCTGGACCCCCAAGGCAGTTTTTTTTTCCCGCAATTGGAAGGTCCCCGCCAAACCGACGGCTTCGGACAATGCCTACCAAAATGGTGAGGGCATTGGAGAGCCAGCGCAAACATCGGCTGTCGATCCGGGTTGCGCGGTTGTTAGGGCATGATCATTCATGCCAAATATAAGGCCACCTTTGTTCCTCAGGAAACAAAGGAGCTAAAAGATGGAGGTAAAAGTGAGCCTCTCGCCACTGAATCCCGAGGAAAAGAGGGTCCAAGATGGTGCTACTTGGCTTCTCAGGTCTCATACGATGTGAGGTGATAGCATCACAACACCCACAGGCGTGGAGGCTTCCCGATTGTCGAAGGGAAGACTCCAACCAGGCAAGTCCTGGTAACATGAAAGTACCCCAAGCTCTTACCCTTGATCTGGGTAAACTGAGGTACATCACCTACGCACATATGTGCCTGAACCACTTCGGTGTGTCAGTGCCATGAAGTACGGGACACCACCAGGCTAACTGACCACAGCCAAGCAAAATGTGCCGGTGGCGTCTGTAGCAAGGCACACAATACCGATGTTGTCAATCAAGGCACATAAAGAGAAGAGAAGGACACAACAGCCAAATGGTCCTAATTGTGCCAAGGAGGCATCACGGCCCTGGAGCCTGGCTTGCTCGTCAGGAAAGAGGCGCCCTCAAACGGCAAGAGGTTGCTAAGAATAGCGACCAGACTTTGTTCTTGCCCCCCCAGGCACCTACGTTGGGGGAGGAACAAAAGCGAAAAAGACTCCCGATCCTCCTAAGAGGAAGGAAGCTGCCCCCCAGCCGAAAAACCGGAGATCTCCGACCAAAATCAGGGTTACCCCCAAGTAAGCAAGACAGGAGGAAACCACCAGGAAGAAAGGTTCCAACAGCCACCACACAGTCCTCCCCAGACCCAGAAGACATGTTCTCGACGAGGGGGGACATGCGATCCTGATCTCTGCTGTAGTCACAGCAGTGGCAGTATCCTTGCCAGGACCAAGGAAAGAGGGGGATAAGGGCAGTTAAACGTTGCCATGACTGCATTCAAACAGACTGTCAAAAGCATAAAGGAAGGAAGATGGGAGGGCCAAATCAGCCCAATTACTCTCCCTTCACCCCAGGTCGAGACTCCCCTTCCCACTCCAACCACAGGCTATGCCTCACAGGCAGAGGCCTAGCCAGGCTATGCCCTCACCAGGCAGAGCCTAACCAGGCTGGATTCAGTGCCACAAGCGAATCAGAAGAACGCTGAGCCTGCCCAGACAGGCCAGCCAAATGCACAGAAAAGCCTGGCAAGAGAAAAAAGCCAAACACGACAAGTCAGAAGCTACCAAAGGCTCTCCCCCCCACCCCCCCCCCCCCACCCCCCAGTGGATCCAGGGATAGCTGGGACAGCCGAAGAGACCCCTCAGCAGTGGAGGACTCACAATGGAGTTGCAGAACTCCGACTGTGAATCCGAATACGACAGATGTCACTGAAGAACTATCAATTAGTAACATCATGGCACGCAATCTAAGTATCTGAGTGGAACATCTATGGCCTTCTCTCAAAGGGAGTGCATCCTCCACGCAATAGTGCGATCAAGGAGCATTGACAGCGTCATGCTCCAGGAGACATTATCAGAGGAAGCCTGTCGCTTCTCCGGGTATCACGTCTACGCGCTTGCCCGTTCTGAGGCAAAAGAGGCCTGAGACCCTGGTCAAGCAACATTCCCTGCTCTGCCAATAGCCGATGCATGGGAGATGTTGAATCTCTGCTGTCGAGATTAACTGGCTGGGGGACCCCTGAAATTGTATAATGTGTACAGCCGGCCACACTGTAGTAGCCTTATACATCAGCCAGGTTATGTGCTGCAGCACACGACCAAAGTGATCATAGGGGGAGACTTCAATGCCACAACACACCATCCTGGCCCCTGCCGGGCACCGGAATGCGGCTGGCCGTTCCACATAGCCACCGTGCTTGAGACATTCCCTGAGCATCGCTCTCCTCCCCCTTTTTTTACTCACAGCCAGGAGCCAACGCATGTGAGAGAGGGGTCCTAGACCTCACCCTGGCCACTGCAACTTGGTGGAGAGGAATTGGCTGGCGTGTCGATGAGACCGTCCCTACTTGTGACCATTATGGCACTATAACAACCATCATGGATAGTGGCCCAGCCGAAATACCACGACCGAATCCAAAGATGGAAAACAGACAAGGCCAAAACTGGCAGGCGTGCCAGAGTGCCTTGGCCCGCTGTCTGAGAAGCAAATGAACCCACACCAAAGCGAAATGTGGAAATGCTACAAGCCAGACTTGTAAAATGTCCATTTGATTGAGGCAGCCTCCCTGACCATACCCAAAACCGGCCCGGGTCCAGGAGTCAAAGGATACCTGGTACTTCAATGACGGAGATTAGGAGGTCAACCACAGGGTAAAATGTGCCGAAAACATTTACCGAAGCAAAAGAACCCCCGACAAACCATAGGCCCCCCCCTAAGGGAAGCTGTCAGGGGACGCCAAGGAACTGCAGCAGAGTAAGGCAGGAAAAGTGGCTGGACATGGTATGAGTCCTTCAATCACTGTACCACCTCTCAGAGGCTATGGCAACGGGTTCAAGCGAGCCACAGCCGCTCAGCCCCGAGATGCACGCACCACGACCCCCAGGTCAGAGGCCAACAGAGCGGCCGCAAGAGTTCTCCTCCCTATGCATGAGAACGAGTAGCGACAGCCTGCCAGCACGAAAACTGAGGGCAAGACAAGGCATGCCGACAACCAGACAGACTAGCTCACATCAGAGAAAAGGGCAGTTCCGAACCGATAACTCAGGACATTATCTGTTCTCTGAGGAAACTACGAGATGCATATTAAAGGCAGTTGCAACACAGCCACGGGGCGCTGACGGGATCTCGTAACCCATCACCTCCCGCCTGGACTGGTAGGTGAGCTTGCATCCTGCAACTCATCACAAGTCCTGGGAAACTTCCACTCTTACCACAGGAGCTGGAAGAGGGCTACCATAGTTCCCATCCCTAAAACAAATAGAGCCGGGGAAGTACCGCCCCATCCTCGATCCTAAGCTTTGTATGGCCAATGGACTGCCGAGAGGATGGTACTGAACCGCTCCGATGGAAAATGGGACCCCACACGAAACACCTCCACCAAGGGGCATGAGCACAGCGCACAGCATAGCCACGCTCTTGAGCACAATAAAACGGGACACAAGCTGTGGTAGTATTCCTTGAACCTGGAGAAGGCTTTCGAATTGGCAAGGCCCTTGCCATTCAGGAGAGCTGCTCCAACAGAATCAGAGGTAAGCTCTGGCTTGGATAGTGACTTACTTTACGAATAGAACACCACAGGTCAAATTCCAAGGTAACCTATCACAGCACATGCCACTAGAAAATGGAATGCCACAGGGTGGGGTCTCAGTCCAGCCCTTTTTAACACATTAATGCCTGTATCCTCAACATAAACTCCCAGGGGGGTGCAAGATCACTCATATGCAGACGATCTCGGCTTATCATCTCCACTGGACCACACTGCCTAAACAAAGCCCAGCGTTGTCTGGACTTGGTATCCGAGGAGTGTGCAGGACAGACTAAAGATCTCTGAAGCCAAATCCAAAGCCATGGCCTCTGAGACAGAAGAGTTCAAGGCACACGTCTGAAAATCAGGGAAAGGAATTGGAGTGGGTTCAGGATACCTATACCTTGGGTGTAAAGGATAGGACCGGACCATCTCATTCCGCAAGGAGGGCCAGTACCTGCTGACCGAACAAAGGCAAGACTGTCTGTCATGAAGAGCAGATTGAGTGGGAAGATGCATAGGGGCCAGATCATCGAGTACTACGTACTACGTATACGTACATGCTGTCAGGCATTGTAGACTATGCCGCCCTCGCCGATTGCATTAAGAGAAATATAAGACCGATTGAGCCAGTCCAAAACGAAGCCGCCAGGGCAATTCTGGGTGCCCCAAGGTGGGCGAGCGTCCTCAACCTCCTAGTGGAGACAAACCTTCTCCCTTGACCTCACGAATTGATTCAACGGCAGCACAACTGTTATCAAAGGTCATCCAGGCTCCAGGAACACAAGCCTAAGGACATAAAAATAGTCAGACGTTCTGTAGAACAAGATAACGACTGTTGCACAAAAAACTCCTTGCTGGTCTCACACAGCCAGGGTGCTATTAGCCATCAAATCAACGAAACGTACTGGCCAAGGGATGGAACTCCCCACACCCTGACTAATTGTCGAAGCTCCGCAGTGGGCACAACCTCGATAGAGTTCCGGTCAAGAGCGTGCTGACAGATTAGCCGAATTCGGCAGGGGTTATGCCCCCCTAAATCCCTATAATAACATCAGAGCGAAAATGACTTAGGAGGAAGTATACGGGGTGACGGCCAAACTCCGTCCCCTGCAGCTTCACAGAGAGAAACGAGATGTTCCCCCTTTGGCAATCCCAAAAAGAATGAATTAATATTGTAAGCCTCAGCCTAAAGGCAGAAATCCAGAGGGGTCATTGCAACATCACCCCTCCAGGAGCAGAAACATATTACACGGATGGATCGGGTCAATCCTTGACCACACTGCAGGCGCCGGATTCGCAGCAAGGGATGCCACAATATCCATGAGGGTAAAACAGAAAACGCCTAATCGCTACTGGCAGAGGCAGGTGCTATCATGGGAGCACTGAGCCAGGCGTCCGTGAGGGAAGGACACCGTGGTCATACACACAGACTCCAAAGGAGCCGTCGACTGTCTTCAGCAGCGCGCACCCATGACAAACATCTACCTCCTGAAAACCATCCGCACCTAGTAGCAACAGAGGATCTTGCTCCGGGTAGAAGAATTATCAAAACGGGGTCCCAGCCATATAGGGATCAGAGGGCAATGAAGCTTGCTGACAGATTAGTCCGAATCGGCCGGGGTATGCCCCCTAATCCATGTCTAATTCATCAGAGCCGAAATTACTTAGGAGGAAGTGTAGGTGACGAAGGCCAACTCCTTCCTCATGCAGCTTCCAGAGAGAAACGAGATATGCCCCACTCGGCCAGCGTGGTACTCAGATGCCACAGGATATGAACCACTAGGCACTCTCTGAAATAAACAAAGAGGTACTGAAGTCATTCTGCACAGAATGCGCCTAGGGTCCCACTGTGCATGCAGAGTATACAAACCATAGAACATGAAGAGAGGTGTTGCATGCATTGCGGCGAGCCGAACGCCACACTAGTACATACTGGAGGAAATTGCGTGCACACGCAATTCCTAAGTACAAAGCCCACAGAACACAGCAGTCGTGCTAGTGTAAAAGAGATTATGCGAGAGCTTACACCACGGATACAGGAGCGCCTGCTGGCAATACCACCGCCACGGTAAGCACCGACAGTGTCAGAGAAAACCAAATGAGACAGCATAAAAAAGCGACACAGGCCGGGCCATAAGTGAAAAGGCCCGGGCGAAGCCAGAACTTCGCAAATCTCAAGCAAGCAAGCAAGTCGGCATTAGTCGACACAGGCCGGGCTCCTCTCATGGCATAGCCCGGGCGAGGCTAAGCTTCGCATATCGGACTTATCTTATTACTTCTACTGGTATCGGGCAATCACCACTTTTTTTTTGTAGGTCGTTCGAAGGCCGCTATATCAATAGGCTTTCCACAGTCTATATGTGTGTGTGTGCTTGCGTTGCCGTTCGTTCAGCTTTCATGTGCCGCTTGTGTGTGTATGATTTGCGTGAGTGCATTCATGCGGTTAGTATGCACTTGCCGCCCTGCCTGGCTTCATATGGACATGAGACAACTTACACACAACAACCTACAACCATCCATCTGATTACTGAATGCACGCACTCCGGGGGATCCTTTGTTGAAAAAAAAATCATAGGAAAAGTGCAATTGTTTATTACTCTTCCTTCCACGAGATTTAAGCACACACTCTCTTCTCAAAGTCTCTCTGTCTCTCTCTCACTCTCACTCTCACTCTCACTCTCACTCTCACTCTCACTCTCTCTCTCTCTCTCTCTCTCTCTCTCTCTCTCTCTCTCTCTCACTCTCTCTCTCTCCCTCTCTCTTTACCTATCTGTGCACATCTCTATACCCCTCTCTATATCTCCTTAAGTCTCTCTCTCTCTTTACCTATCTGTGCATCTCTCTATCTCCATAAGTCTCTCTCTCTCTCTTTTTAACTATTTATCTTTAACCCCTTTAACTTTAGTTAATTAGATAAAACAATATATATATATATATATATATATATATATATATATATATATATATATATATATATATATATATATATAAACACTCCTAAGAAAATTGCTCCGGCAATTGATGAAAGAAAATTTACCATGATGAGGAAAAAGAAGAAACATAGTAAATAATAGGACACGAAATGCCCGTGGCGGACTTGCAGTTGTTTTCTCGGAGGGAGGAGGTGGTTATTCTGGTTATTCTTGTAGGAGGCCTCGTTCTTGTCGCAAGCTTGAAAGAAACGACATCGCCACTGTCACCAGTAGTCAGGTTCTTGATACCACTGCTGTCCAACAGTTTGTCAGGGGTTTGGTTGACTTAAACTCACGCTCTGCTTGCAGTGTTTATTTAGAGTGAATGAGGTTGATGGTGTAACGTGAAGATACGAAGTGGCTGGCTTGTGCTGAAGTAGACCCAGATAGCGGATAGGCCCGGAATGGCAGGGGCCAGACTGTGACTCGAAGTAGAGCGTTTGTACGGGTCAAAGTGACTGCCAGAGGTCATGCGAACGTTTGCCAT
>NC_051422.1:25764949-25776319 GCF_015228065.2 Penaeus monodon
CCTCTCGCTGGACCGAGGCGATGAACAGGGGCCAGTTCCTGGCTTGGCAGCAGCATCTTTTCCCTGTGTACTTCTCATACTTCCTTTACATCTTTCAAGTCCGATATGCGAAGCTTAGCCTCGCCCGGGCTATGCTATGAGGGGAGCCCGGCCTGTGTCGACTAATGCCGACTCGCTCACGTGTGTCAGCTGGTGCTGACTCGGCTGAACCTAGTCCTTACCCGCCGTGGTGCCCAGCCACAGCAGTAACCTCCAGGCGACAATTGCAACTTCTTGCGCCTGGGCGGGGCGCGAACCGCCGACCCCTCGGATGAGAGGCCGACACGTTACCACTGTACCCGCCCGGAGGCTATGCGGGTGTCGAGCAGCGTAAATTTGCTTTTTTTAAGCTTTTAATTTTACTTGTGTTCTTGTGTTTCATTTTATTATTTTCTTTACGTTCTTTTAGTTTTTTACCATTCATGTTTAGTTCCCCCTTAGTTTTTAAGCATTTTTACGGTGGTTGTTTTTAGCTAAAAGCAATTTTTTAAACTCTAAAATAAAGTGACCCCTCTTAAGAGAGCCCTATTCCCGTTTTTAACTCCCTTCCCCCTCTTCTCTTTCTCTTCCGTGCGTAACCTCAACCTCACCCACGCCCCATCTCATCATCCTTCCAGACATCGAACATGCTGGGCCATAAGTGAAAAGCCCGGGCGAAGCCAGAACTTCGCAAATCTCAAGCAAGTTCTCCTCTCTCCCTCCGGTGAATCGGTCCTTACTTGGACGATTCAGAGAGAAGGGAGGACCGTACCGGCAAAGGCGGTCGACGGGGCTCAGCGGGTGGCGCCAAGCCGGATAATGTCAAGAGTGTCACCATGACCTCTCGGTCGTGAGGCTTTTGCATGGGCGGATTTAAGAGATGTACCGCGCCCGGTCCCATGCAATTTCGGCCTCAGCTTTTTCGCGTTATCAGACGGTGACGCGCCCCCTCTTGTTTGCAGCCACGATGCTATGTGCTTGCATGTAACTTCGTGCCCTCCTAGCCTACTCTTTCCTATACGAATTTTCGGCATTAGGATAACTCTGTGCACACCTTCTAGTGAACTGGACCCCATCTTCGGGCGCGTGCTCGGACGTGGGCAGGACCTTACTCCCGCAGGGAGGGTGTGTCTGGGGGGGCTAGAAGCCTGCCTTACGGTGTGCATAGAGTTGCCATTCTATTTGCTAGGGACTGTCTGGCAGACCATCTGATGATGCTACTTTCTCTTTCTCGATAGGACGATAGGCAGGTAGCAGCCCCCACTTTGTCAGGCCTCAGCCTTTTTCTGTCTAATAGCTGCCGCTAGACAGAACACTAACTTCCCGTCCTGTGATAGGAAGTGCCTGGATAAAAGTTAGCTTCTCTCCCTCACTGTGATGAAATAGTCTGTGGTTGGCTGTTTCAGAGGGATGACGGAACTCACTGGAACAGGTACAGGACCCCTCTTCTCTCACTGAGGTGAAACAACCTTTGGGAGTTTCAGAGAGAAGAGGGATTCACTTTAAAAAGCCATCCTGCCATAGGAACCGCTTTGGAAAATGTTAGCTTCTCTCCCTCACTGTGATGAAACAGTCTGTCTGCTTCAGAGGGATGACGGAACTTACTGGAACAGGTGCAGGACCCCCCTCTTTTCTTACTGAGGTGAAACAGCCTCTGGGTGTTTCAGAGAAAAGAGGGAATCACATTGAAAAAGGGTACAGGTACTCTCTGAGGGATGGAGAGGAACTGCCTGGAAAAAAGTGAAAGAGCTCCCTTCCTTACTGAGGGAGGAGCAAAAGTGTTCCCAACAATGATGTCCTGTAGGTGAAAGGGCATCCCCTCTGGTCTACCCCCAGAGGTTCACACCTACCCACGCGTTTGCTGTGTGTGGCAGCCTTGTGTGCTGGGAGACAGGAGTCCTGGAAGTTGAGCGATGCCGTGCACGAGTACGCTCTGCGGCTAGCTATTCCGGCAAGACAGGCGGCCTGATCCAGGCCCAGTCAGGTCAATCGGCTGGTCTCCCTCGGGAGGCTAGGGTCAAGCAGTCATGCTGCTGTTGGCACTCACACCATCCGTGTGTGCCACTTGAAACGGCTAATTGGCTGCGTATATCCACTTATCACCCCTGTTGCTGTTAGACACTGGCTCTAACACTCAACTTCCCCTTGTTGGACTCCGTGGTGGGTGGGGGCGTGAGTGGATGAAGCACTGCCCAATTACATGGAAAATCAAACAAAAAATCCCCCACAGACAGATGCTAATGTTGACGACCCATGCAAGGCCCAGACCACAGCAGCCTCCTGGTGGCAAAAGAAAACCCCGAGCACAGGATGACACTGTCATGCCTGCTGCCAAGATGGTGGACAAGACAGAAAAACCATGTAAAAATATGTCTGTCCACCAGATTGTCCAGCAGATGGACTCTTGTGCTGGCCCCTCCAGGCCAGCACCCAGGCCAGGAAGGTCTCTGAGCACCACTCAGACGACCACACTGACCGAATCGGGAGCAGCAGCTGAAGCAGCCGAAACAGCTGGTGCCCCCATGAGCAAGCCCCAAAGCTGAAAGGGCGGACCGAAACGTCCGAGGCCGGAGACCGACTCTGAGGGAGAGTCTGGACCCCCAAGGCATTTCCCGCAGTTCAAGGTACCTGCTAAACCCGAAGGCTTCGACAAGGCCTACCAAATGGTCAGGGCGTTGGAGAGCCAACATAAAATCCGGCTGTCAATCCGGGTTGCACGAGATCAGGGCATGATCATCATGCCCAAAGATCAAACCACCCTTTGTTTCCTGCAGGAAACAAAGGAGCTAAAAGATGGGAGGAAAGTGAGCCTCTCACCACTGAATCCCGAGGAAAAGAGGGTCAAGATGGTGCTACTTGGCTTCTCAGTCTCATATGATGTGGAGGTGATCGCATCACACCCACAGGACATGGAGGCTTTCCGATTGTCGAAGGGGAAGACTCCAACCAGGCAAGTCCTGGTGACCATGAAAGGTAGCCCAACCTCTACCCTTGATCTAGGTAACTGGGGTACCTACAACCTACGTACATATGTGCCTGTTCCACTGCAGTGTTTCAAGTGCCAGAAGTATGGACACCACCAGGCTAATTGCACAGCCAAGCCAAAATGTAGTGTCTGTAGCAAGGCACACAACACCGAGGTGTGTATTAAGGCCTACAAAGAGGAAAAGAAGGACACAACAGCCAAATGTCCTAACTGTGCCAAGAGGCATCACGCCTGGAGCCTGGCTTGCTCTGTCAGGCGGCCCTCAACCAGCAAGAGGTTGCTAAGAAGCAACCAGATTTTGTCTGGGGGAAGAACAAGAGCGAAAAGGCCTCCCAACCTCCTAAGAGGAAGGAAGTCGCCCCCCAGCCGAAACCGGAGATCTCCGATAAGCAGGAGTTCCCCAAAATGAAACAAGTGCAGAAGAACCACAGGAGGAAAGGTTCTAACAGCACCACAATGTCCTCCCCAAAAGTGGAAGACTTCCTCCTCAATGAGGGGGACATGTTGATCCTGCTGACTGCTGTAGTCAGCAGAGGCAACAACCTTGGGGAGGATGAGTAAAGAGGCGGATAAGGCAGTCGAGGTCGCCATGACGGCATTGACCAAGGCTGTTGCAGTCCTAAAGGGGAAGAAGGTGGAAAGGGTCAAAACAGCCCCATCCTCTCCCTCACCCCAGGACGAGACTCCCCTCCCCACTCCAACCCAGGCCATGCCCTCACAGGCAGAGCCTGGCCAGGCTGATTCAGTGTCAGAATCCGAATCAGAACAAGCTGGCTCAGGCAAGGCCAGCAAAGAACGCACAGAATCAGCCTGGGCAGAGAAAAGCCGAAATAAACAAGGTCAGAGCTACCAAAGGCTCTCCACCCCCCAGTGGATAGAGATAGCCTGACAACCGAAGAAGACCCCTCAAGCAGCGAGGACTTCACAATGGAGTTGTCAGACTCCGACAGTCAATCCGAATACGACGATGTCTCTGATGTAACTATCAACTAGTAACATCATGGCATGCAATCTAAGTATTCTGCAGTGGAACATCTATGGCTTCTCCACAAGGAGTGCCATTCTCCATGCAATAGTGCGATCAAGGAGCACTGACATCGTCATGCTCCAGGAGACATTAACAGTGGAACCTGTTCACTTCTCGGGGTATCATGTCTTCATGCTGCCTCGTTCTGATGGCAAAAGAGGCCTGATCACCCTTGTCAGAGCAACAATTCCCTGCTCTGCAATAGCCAATGCACCACACTGTGGAGATATTGAATCTCTTGCCATCGAGGGGGTCCCCTGAAATTGTACAATGTGTACAGCCGGCCACACTGTAGTACCTTAGACATCAGCCAGGTCTGTGCTTCTGCAGCACATGACCAAGTGATCATAGGGGGAGACTTCAACGCACACCACCCCATCCTGGCTCCCTGCCGGGCACCGGATGCGGCTGGCCACCACATAGCCAACGTGCTTGAGACATTCCCCGAGATTGCTCTCCTAAATAACCAAGAGCCAACGCATGTCAGAGGAGGGGTCCTAGACCTCACCCTGGCCACTGTGACTCTGGTGGAGAGGATCGGCTGGCGTGTCGATGAAACCGTCACTAGTGACCATTACGGCGCTATAACTACCCTCATGGATAGTGGCCCAGCCGAAATGCCACGACCGAATCCAAGATGGAAAACAGACAAGGCCAACTGGCAAGGCGTTTCAGAACGCCTTGGCCCACTGTTTCAGAAGCAATGAACCCACACAAAGCAAGAATGTGGAAGTGCTACAAGCCAGACTTGTAAATGCCATTGATGAGGCAGCCTCACTGACCATACCCAAAACTCGGCCTTGGTCCATGAGTCCTAAAGACGCCTGGTACTTTAACGACGAGATTAGGGAGGTCAACCACAGGGTAAATATATGCCGGAAACATTTCCAAAGGCAAAGAACCCATGACAACCTAGCCCTCCTAAGGGAGGCTGTCAGGGATGCCAAGGAAACTGCCAGCAGAGTCAGGCAGGAAAAGTGGCTGGAATGGTGTGAGTCCTTTGACCACCATACCACCCTCTCAGAGGTATGGCAATGAGTCAAGCGAGCTACCAGACGCTCAGCCCCGAGATGCATGCACCTTGACCCCCAGTCAAAGGCGAACAGACTGGCGCACGAGTTCTCTGTGAGAACAAGTAACAACAGCCTGCCAGCCGAAATGAGGGCAAGACAAGAACGCCTACAACCAGACAGACTTGCTCATATCAGAGAAAGGGCAGCCGAACCCGATAACTCAGACATTATCTTTTCTCTGAGGGAACTAAGAAATGCATATAAAGCCAGTTGTAACACATCCCCAGGCTCTGATGGGATCTCGTACCCCATCATCTCCCACCTGGGACTAGTAGGTGAGCTTACATTCCTGCAACTCATCAACAAATCCTGGGAAACTTGCACTCTACCCCAGGGTTGGAAGAGGGCTACCATAGTTTCAATCCCTAAACCAAAGGAGCCAGGAAAGTACCGCCCCATCTCTCTCCTCAGCTGTCTGGCCAAGACGGCCGAGAGGATGGTTCTGAACCGGCTCCGATGAACACCTCCATGGGTTCACCAGGGGCATGACCACAGCGCACAGCATAGCCACGCTCTTGAGCACAATAAGCACGGGCACATCTGTGGTAGTATTCCTTGACCTGGAGAAGGCTTTTGAATTGGCAAGTCTTCTTGCCATTCAGTAGAGCCTGATCCAAAAAGGAATCAGAGGTAAGCTCTTGGCTTGGAGGTGCAAGATCATCTCCTATGCAGACGATCTTTCTATCATCTCCACTGGACCACACTGCCTAAACAAAGCCCAGCGTTGTCTGGACCTCGTATCCGAGGAGTGTTGCAGGACAGGACTAAAGATCTCTGCAGCCAAATCTAAAGCTCTGACTCTGAGACAGAGAGTTCAAGGCATAAGTCTGAAAATTCAGGGAATGGACTTGGAGTGGGTCCAGGACTACCTCTACCTTGGGGTAAAGAGAGACCGGACCCTCTCCTTCTAGAAGGAGGTTCAGTACCTGATTGACCGAACGAAATCAAAACTGTCCGTCATGAGAGCAATGAGTGGAAGATGCATAGGGGCCAGACACAGAGTGCTAAGATCATTCTATGTACATGCTGTCAGGCCCATTGTAGACTATGCCTCCCTCACTCTGATTGGCATTAAGAGAAAATATCAAGATCAACTGGAGACAGTCCAAAACGAAGCCGCCAGGGTCATTCTGGGTGTCCCAAGGTGGGCGAAGGTCTTCAACCTCCTAGTGGAGGCAAACTTTCTCCCCTTGGCCTCATGAATCGATCTAATGGCAGCACAACTTTTATCAAAGGTCATCCAGGCTCCCAGGAACACAAAGACAAAAATAGTCAGACGCCTAGAACAAGATAACGAGCTGTTTGCAAACAACTCCTGGCTGTCTCACACAGCCAGGGTGTTAATACGCCATCAGCTCAAAGAACCGCTTCTTGCCAAGGGCATGGACTCACCCCACCAGGACTTTGTCGAAGCTCCGCCGTGGGCACAAACCTCGATAGAGTTCTCGGTCATGAGACCGAGAATGAATATTGTACGCCTAGCCTAAAGGCAGAAATCCAGAGGGTCATTGCAACCATCACTCCTCCGGGTAGCAGAACATACTACACGGATGGATCAGTCGATCCCTTGACCCACACTGCAGGCGCCGGCTTCACAGCAAAGGATGCTACAATATCCATGAGGGTAACAGACAACGCCTCCTCACTACAGGCAGAGGCAGTTGCTATCATGGGAGCACTGAATCACGCATCCGTGAGGGAAGGACACGTGGTCATACATACAGACTCCAAAGGAGCCATCGACTGTCTTCAGCAGCGCTCACCCACTGACAATATCTACCTATAGGATGTAGAATTAATCCACATCCTATATTCGCCCTCGCCCCAATATAGGATGTGGATAATTCTACAGGATGTGGATAATTCTATTTCACGTACCAGTGGACCACGTGGCTGTTTTCCACGTGGAGCAATCAGTGTAGCAGACGGAGCCAGTGTCCTCACCTCGCTCCCCCCCCCATACTTCCTGCAGTTGTTGCTACCGCTCCTCCAGCTGGAACGGTCACTTACTTATACGAGAATGACCTAGGCCTGGGAGAGTTCGTGCTAAGCTACCACCGCGCTAAGGTCAGCTCCGCCCTCGCCTCCCCCCGGGGCGGGCTGACCGACAGTGACCTCCTTTTGGCGCTTAACCCCTTTAGACAAGTCGTAGCGTCGTTGTAGCGTGTGTTCACCCCCTTTACGCGTGTTTTGCGTCCCGTCAGCCACTGTACTAGAGTACGCATAGACTTTTACAATCTGGTGGCGGGGTGGTGCTGGCGTCCTTTCCCGGCTCGCAGCATGAACTCAAACCTTCGAAAAAATCCGTCGCCCGCTTCAAGACATGGCTAAGAAAAAAAAAAAAACAGTAAGTACACGTTTGGGCCCCCTTTCTTATTTTTTTTCCTTCTTCTCCCATACATGTTTAGCCGTTGTTATTTTGTTGGGTTAAAAAGGTGCAAATTTACAGCAATGGAAACGTTCTCCACTATTCTTCCACCTCAGATCGCATATCCGTGTGATCGAGTATGTGATCAATAAACATGAATATCGTTTGTTACTTAAGAAATTTAATAAATTTCTCTCTTTTTTTTTTAGAGATTTATGTTTAAAACTGCAACGAATTTAACGCGTTCGTGATTTATCTTATCACGAGTATCATTTCATTTTTCCTCCCCGCCCCAACCAAACCGTCCCTTTTCTCACTTGCAGTCATTTGGGGAAGAGAAAAGGTCGTTTTCCTATCTTGACCTGACCTCACTTTCTCTTTTCCCGGTCGGTGGCGACGTGGGATGGGTCTGATGAATCGGGTTCCCTGTATTTGGTTGTTATTTTTGTTGAGCCTTGGGAATTAAACCCATAGCATTGTTACATTGCTTTTGGTGACACATTCTATGGGCGCTAGAGCGAAGCATGTACATTAATTTCATTAAATTGTATTATTTGAATATAGCGTAGGATCTTCCCCCATATCATAGTGCGGGGTTGCGAAAAACGCCTAATAGATCTGCGCTCCGTCGTTCGAGAGTGGGGTACAATAACCCAAAGTTATTCGTTCGTTCGGCTCCCTTTTGAGTCGGTTGTGACCCGCGGTTACGTCCGTTAATTAATGTACGACTAGGGTTTAAGCTAGAATCTTTTATTCGCTTATTAATCACCCCCTTTTCTCACCTCTTAAAGTCGCTTTTGCATTTTTTGGGGTACTCCCCAAGCGTTTGTGTGATTCGTAAAAAATTCATAATCCTTCGGGAATTTTGCGAGTGCCCTTTACAGATACGCAGAAGAGAGCAGGGTTATTATATTCCTGGCCCCAGTCGCTTCAGTCATATACGGCATTTGGGTATAGGATCCCCCGTTTTTGAGTTTTATTGAAGTCTGACGTGCAAAGCTAGACATGTACCTCGGCACTTCAGATTTCTGCCCCCGAGAAGATTTGCTTGATAAAAATTGCCGAACATTTTTTTCATGTCACCATTCATTCATGCGTACATTCTGTCGCATATAATTATAGGTAGAATTCAATGTGGTAGTTGAAATAATATTAAATAGTAGCATTGCAAATTTACTTCAGTTTTGTTATAGTGAACGTTATATTCATGTTTGTGATTCATTCTCGGGTGTGAGGTCACTCTCGCTTTCCTCTCATTAACGCTAGCTGTCACTCACATATGCATACACGCGTCTGTTGGACAAGTGGCTCGTACATGATGTACAAGTTCATCTATTTCTTATCTGTGTGACGGACTATGGTTCAAATAGATCTTCGCGGATCGCCGATGTCGTTCCCTTATCTATTCTCATATCTATCAGAGACGGTAGGTAAATTCAAGTCAGGGCTTTGCGGACCGCTACTGACGTCCCCCCTCTTCTGTTTCTTTTTTATCTTAGTGAAAGTAAAACACAAAATGAAAAAAAAGATGAAAATAATAAAAAAAAAAACATTAAAAAACCGCATTTTTAAAATAACCGGCTAGTGGTAGATAACACCCCTTCTTCTCTGTTGCCTTTCTTTTTCTCTTACTCTGGCCCCTTTCGTGTATGATCTGGTTCCCCGACTATATATTGCAGTCGGACCCGACACGGGACTGAAGGAGAACCTGCTAAAAGTTCCAGTCACCTTTGGGCCGTGGGAAAGACGTCATCGAAAATCGCCATAGGGCCCCCGGACCAAGATTTTCGTCAGAAAAGGTGTTAAGCCGTCCTAGTGTAGTGGCGGGGGTTGCCTGCCCGACTCCCGTGATCCAGCGAAACCAGCACCTTTGCCGCAGGTACCAGTCACCCCAGAATGCTGTGCATAGGCGACGCCTGGCGGACGCCTGCAGATCCGGTCAACTCCAGGAGCTCGTAGCACAGTATCATCTGCCCGAGATACTGCCCTGCCTCGATGCCCGTAGATCCGGATGAAGATACGATGATGTGTGGACACGAGAAGGACCTGACGAGATCTGGAGGACATGTGGACGAGGACGCCACCGAGTTGGCCTGGGCCAGGACTACCCAGAAGGTCTAGACGAATCTGAAGTCAAGGAGGACCTGTGCGAGACCTTCGAGGACGTGTGGACATCGAGGAAGGGCAGATTACACCAAGGACCAGGAGGATGAGGACGACAGGGAAGAGCAGCCACAAGGATGCAAAAGGACAACGCACGAGAACGAGACGACCAGCAAAGTTAGGTCATCCTTGAAGGGACCTCGAGGGTGAGGCGCGAGTAGGTGGCCGAGCAATTAGGATGTGGATAATTCTACAGGATGTGGATAAATTCTATTTCGGGTACCAGTGGACCACGTGGTGTTTTCCACGTGGAGCAATCAGTGTAGCAGACGGAGCCAGTGACCTCACCTCGCTCCCCCCCCCATGCTTCCTGCAGCTGCTGCTACCGCTCCTCCAGCTGTAACGGTCACTACTTATACCTAGAATGACCTAGGCCTCAGAGAGTTCGTGCTAAGCTACCACCGCGCTAAGGGCAGCCCTCGCCTCCCTCCGGGTGGGCTGACCGTGACCCCTGCGCGGCCCGATTAAACCCCTATAACTAAAACATGTCGGGTTCTTATATGTGTGTGCCAACTCTCAGAAATAAAAAGTCAAGCCGTTAACAAGTATAACTACCCTCTGTTCACCATTGTACTAAGGATGATAGCCTTTTACACTACCTTCTGACTACCATCCTCACACTGGTACAGAGGATTCTTGCACAGGGTAGAAGAATTATCATATACTGGGTTCCCAGCCACATAGGGATCAGAGTGAATGAGCTTGCTGACAGACTAGCCGAAGTTGGCAGGGTATGCCCCCTAATCCCAGATAATAAAATCAGAGCCGAAAATTACTTAGGAAAAAGTGTACGGTGATGGCAACTCCTTTCCCCCTGCAGCTTCACAGAGAGGAAACGAGATCCTCCCCCCTCGCTGGTACTTAGACGCCACCGGGTGTGAACCACTGGCATCTCTAATAAATAACGAGATACCGAAATCATTCTGCACAGAATGCGCCTAGGTTACACTGTGCATGGCGATCATACAAAAAAATAGAACGTGAAGAGAGGTGTTGCATGCATTGCGGCGAGCCGAACGCCACACTTAACATTACACTGAGAATGTGTTTCACACCCAATTCCTGAGACAAGGCCCGCAGAACACAGCCGTCGTGCTGGTAAAGAGATTATGCGAGATGCTTACACCCCAGCTACAGGAGCACTGCTGGCAATCCCACCACAAAGGTAAGCACCGAGTGTAGAAAATCAAATGAGACAGCCATAAAAGCTGACACAGGCCGGGCCATAAATGAAAGGCCCCGGGGGAAGCCAGAACTTCGCAAATCTCAAACGAACGAACGAACATCATCCCTTTCCCTAGCGTAAGCGTCCCTCATCCTAATCCTTACCTCCATCTCACTGGTTTCGGATTTCCGACACGTGAAAATCTGCCGCCTGCTCCCCGCCTTTACCGTGGCTCCTTTTGGGGTAAGGAGTGCCAACCACGAGTGGGGGAGATGTCATGGCCAGTGTTGATAAACCCAAGCGTGGTGAGATCACCAAGAGCAAAGTCTCCCTGGAGTTTCCCGCCGCCCACAGGGGGAAATCTCTGCTCGACGCGGGCAAGGGAGATAGCTCTGATTAGCAATCTCACTGTACTTCAACCTGCAACCCATGGTTAGCCCAGGGCACCACCTCCCTCGTTTTGCCGAGTGCTTCCGCAGCCCGGGCGGGGGCGGCCTCGCCGACCTGTGAGTTCGCTCATGTGAAGCGAGTGCCCGTTTTTGCCAGGGCAGCGCAAACCCCGATGGCCCC
>NC_051422.1:25776419-25783919 GCF_015228065.2 Penaeus monodon
ATATAATTTCACGAATCACACAAACGCTTGGGGGGTACCCAAAACATGCAAGCGACTTCAAGAGGGTGAAAAAGGTGTGATTAATAAGCGAATAATATTCTAGCTTAAACCCTAGTCGTACAATTAATTTAAACGGACGAAACCGCGGTCACACCGACTCAAAGGGCCGAACGAACGAATAACTTTGGATTATTGTACCTCTCCAAACGGGCGCAGTCTATTGGGCGTTACGCAACCCCGCCATGATAGGGGAAGATCCTACGCTATATTCAAATAATACAATTTAATGAAATTATGTTACATGCTTCGCTCTAGCGCCGATAGAAAGTGTCACCAAAAAGCAATGTAACAATGCTATGGTTAATTCCCAAGGCGTAAACAAAAACAACAACAAAATACAGGGAACCACGCATTCATCAGACTCATCCCACGTCGCCACCGACCGGGAAAAGAGAAAGTGAGGTCAGGTCAAGATAGGAAAACGACCTTTTCTCTTCCCAATTGACTGCAAGTGAAAAAAAGGGACGTTAGTTGGGGCGGGGGGGGAAAAAATGAAATGATACTCGTGATAAGATAAAATCCCGAACGCGTTAAATTCGTTGCAGTTGAACAAATAAATCTCTAAAACGAGAAAAATTTTAAATTTAATTACTTAAGTAACAAACGATATTCATGTTTATTGATCACATACTCGATCACACGGAAATGCGATCTGAGGGGGAAAAGAATAGTGGAGAACGTTGCCATTTCTGCCCATTAACCCTTTTAAACCCAACAAAATAACAACGGCTAACACATGTATGGGAGAAGAAGGAAAAGAAATAAGAAAGGGGCCCAACGTGGTACTTACGTTTTTTTTTTTTTTTCTTAGCCATGTCTTGAGCGGTCGAGCGGATTTTCTTCAAAGGGTTTTGAGTTCATGCTGCGAGCCGGAAGGACGCAGCACCACCCTCCCAAACCAGTTTGTAAAGTCTTGCGTACTCTGTACAGTGGCTGACAGGAGCAAACACGCGTAAAAGGGGGGAACACACGCTACAACGACGCTACGACTTGTCTAAAGGGTTAACGAATGGGGGTCACGTCGTCGGGCCCCCCCGGAGGGAGGCAGGCAGGGTACCTTTTGCGCGGTGGTAGCTTAGCACGAACTCTCCGAGGCCTAGGTCTTCTCGGGATGTAGTGAAACCCTTCCAGCTGAGGCGCGGTAGCACACTGCAGATATGGGGGGGGACGGGTGAGGACTGGCTCCTCTGCTACACTGGTGCTCCCGTGGAAACAGCCCCGTGTCCACTGGTACGTGAAATAGAATTAAACCACCTCCGAGAATTTTCCACATCCTATTGGGCGAGGGCGAATATACGATGTGGATAATTCTACATCCTATAGGTAAAATTGTCAGTGGGTGAGCGCCTTTTCTGAAAACAGTGATGGTCCTTTGGAGTCTGTATTAGACCACGTGGGCTTTCCTCACCCGGGTGCGTGATTCAGTGCTCCCAGATAGCACTGCCTCTGCCTGTAGGAGGAGGCGTTGTCTGGTTACCCTCATTTTAATGTAGATCCTTTGCTGTGAAGCCGGCGCTGCTGTGGGCAAAGGATCGCTGCCATCCCTGTATATTTCTTGCTCCCCGGAGGATATGGTTGCATGAAACCCTCTGGATTTCTGCTTTAGCAGGCGTACAAATCATTCCGTCTCATGACCGAGGGAAATCTAATCGAGGGTTTTTGCCCACGGCGGAAACTTCGACAAGTCCCTGGGTTGGGTAGTCCATGGCCCTTGGCAAGAAGCGGTTTTTGAGCTGAGGGGCTTATTAACCCCCTGGCTGTGTGGGGGACACCCGGGGAGTTTTTTTGAAAACGTCTTTATCTTTTTCAAAGGGCGTCTAAATATTTTTGTTTTTGTTTTTCCCCGGGACCGGGTTTGCCCTTTTGAAAAAAATTGTGCTGCCATTAGATCGTTTCATGGGGGCCAAGGGGAAAGTTTGCCTCCACTAGGAGGTTGAAACCTTCCCCCACCTTGGACACCCAAATGACCCTGGGGGCCTTCTTTTTTTGGACTGTCCCCGTTGATTTTAAATTTTTTCCCCTTTTAAATCCCAAATCGGGTTTGGGAGGCATGGGTCTAAAATTGGGCCGGGACAGCAGGGACATAAAAATGCCCTTACACTCGTTTTGGGCCCCTTTTCCTCTTCCACTCTTTGCTCTCATGACGGACATTTTTTGATTTTTGGGTCAATCGGATGCCTCCTTCTAGAAGGAGAGGGTCCGGCCCCCTTTCCCCCAAGGTAGAGGTAGCCCGGGACCCACCCAAGTCCTTTCCCCTAATTTTTCAGACTTATCCCCTTAAACCTTTTGTCCCAAGTCAAGTTTTAATTTTTGGTGCGAGATCTTTAGTCCGGCCCTCCCAACACTCCTCGGATAGGGTCCAGAAAACCCCGGGGGGTTTGTTTAGGCAGTGTGGTCCATGGGTTTGAAAAGAAAGTCTTTGCATAGGAGATGATTTTGCACCCCCCAACCCAAGAGCTTACCTCTGTTTCCTTTTTTGGAATAAACTCTACTGAATGGCAAAAAGCTTGCCAATTCAAAAGCCTTCCCCCGGGGAAAGGGGAATAAAAACCCACAGTGGCCCTTTGCTTATTGTCTCAAGAGCGTGGCTATTTTTTGCCTGGGGTTTTCCCCGGGGAACCATGGAGGGTTCACCCGGACCCGGTTAGAACCACCCTTGGGCCGCCCCTTGGCCCCGACAGCGAGGAGAGAGAGGGGGGCGGTATTTTCCCGGGTCCTTTGGTTGGGGGAAATTGAAACTTTTACCCTTTTCCCCCCCCCTTGGGTTTAGAGTGCAATTTTCCCCCATTTTTTGGGGGTTTAGGGGTTTCCCGGAATGTAAGCCCCAACCTACTATTTCCCGGGGGGAGATTTTGGGGTACGAGACCCCAATCAGAGCCTGGGAAATTTTTTACAACGGGCTTTTATGCATTTCTTATTTCCCCAGAGAAAAGATAATGTCTGAGTTATGGGGTTTTCGGTCCCCTTTTCCCTTGAATAAAGAAAGTCTGTCTGGGGTGGCGTTTTGTCTTGCCTCATTTGGGCTGGCGGGCCCGGTTTTTACTTGTTCTCACGAAATTTCGTGCGCCAGTTGTTCGCCTTTGACGGGGGTTTTAAAGGGTGCATGAATTCCGGGGCTGAGCGTTGGAGCTGGGTTTGGGAACCCTTTTTGCCATCCCTTGAAGGGGGGTTTGGGTTGGTAAAAGGGGACTCACACCATTCCACCATTTTTCCTCCCTTTATTTCGCTGGAAATTTTCCTTTTGGCATCCCTGACAGCCCCCCTTAGGGGGTTTAGGTTTCAGGGGTTCTTTCCTTTGGAAAGGTTTCCGGCAATTTACCCTGTTTTTTACCTCCCAAATCTCGCCCCGTTTAAAGTCCCAGGTCGCCCCTTTAAAATCAGGGCCCAAAGGGCCCGGGGTTGGGGGTTTTATGTCAGTGAGGCCCCTAAAAAATGGCATTTCCAATTCGGGGGCTTTAGCACTTAACATTCTTGCTTTGTGGGGGTTTTCCCATTGTTTCCTAAAACAGGGGGGAAAGGGCTTTTTAAACCCCGGGCCATTTGGGGCCCTTGTCTGTTTTCCATTTTTGGATTGGGGCCCCGGGGCCTTTCGGGGGGGCCCATTATCCATGGGGGTATTTATAGGCAAAAGGGGTCACTAGTGACGGTTTCTCGCCCACGCCAGCCTTTCCTCTCCACCAAGTCACAGGGGGCCAGGGTGGGGTCTAGGACCCCTCCTCGGAAGGTTGGCTTTTGGTTTTAGGAGAGCAATCTCGGGGAATTTCAAGAACTTTGGGTTTTATGTGGGGGCCACCCGAAATCCGGTCCCCGGGCAGGGACCCAAAGGAGGGGTGGTGTTTTTTAAAGGTCCCCCCCTATGATCACTTGGTCATGGGGCTGCAAAAGCACAACCTGGTGATGTCTGGTACTACGTGTGGCCGGCTGACACTTTTGAAAATTTTCGGGGGACCCCCGAGGGCAAGAGAAAAATATCCCCAGGGGGGTTGCATTGGCTTTCCCGAGCGGGGAATGGTTGCTCGGGGCCCGGGGTTTCGGGCCTTTTTTTGGATCAGAACGAGGCAGCATAAAAGCATATACCCCGGAAGGAACACCACTTTAATGCCCTCCGGGAGCAGACGTGTCGTGCCCCTTTTATCGCCATTCATGGAAAAATGGCACTCCTTGTGGAAACCCTAGATTTCCACGCAGAATATTTTAGTTTGGCGGGCCATGATGTTACTATTTGATAGTTACATCGAGACATCGTCGATTCTTTTTGACTGTCGGAGTTGAAACCCATTGTAAGTCCTCGCTGCTTGGGGGCCCTTCTTGGGTTTGCCCAGGCTATCTTTTATCCCTGGGGGGGGGAGAGCCTTTGGTAGTTTCTGACCTTTTTATTTCGGCTTTTTTTCCCAGGCTGATTCTGTGGCGTTCTTTGCGGGCCTTCCTGACCCCAGCTTGTTTGATTGGGATCGGCCACTGAATAGCCTGGCCGGGGCCCTCCCTGTGGGGAAGGGCCGGGGTTTTGGGGGGGGAGGGGAGTCTGGGCCGGGGGTGGGAGAGGAGGGGGCTGTTTTTGACCCTTTCCACCTTCTTCCCCTTTAGGATTTGCAACACCTTTGGTCAATGCCGTATGGCGGGCCTTTACCCGCCTTTTTTCCCCCTCTTTAAATCACCTCCCCAAGGTTGTTGGGCCTTTTTGGGTACAGCCGTCACAGGATCAAAATGTTCCCCCCCCATTTGGGGGGAAGCTTCCACTTTTGGGGGGGGACATTGTGGTGCGTTAAAAAACCCTTTTCCCCCTGTGGTTTTCTGCATTTTTGTTTATTTTGGGGAAAATCCCGCTTTTTCGGAGATCTCCGGTTTCGGCTGGGGGGCGACTTCCTTCCCTTTGGAGGGTTGGGGGGCCCCTTTTGTCTTGTTTTTTCCCCCAGACCAAAAATTTGGGTTTCTTCTTAGCAAACCCCTTTTGGGGTTTAGGGGCCCCCCTGAAAAAAAGAGCAAACCCCGGGTCCCCGGCGGGGGATGCCTCTTGGGACGTTAGAAAATTTGGCGTTGTGTCCTTCTTTTTTTCTTTTTAGGCCTTAAAAACACACCTCGGGGGTTGTGGCCTTGCACAGGGGCACTAATTTTGGCTTTTCCCGTTCAATTTTTCCTGGTGGTGTCCCTACTTCTGGCACTTTAAACCTCAGTGGGGAAAAGGGAAAATATGTACGGGAGGTTAAGGGACCCCCGTTACCTAGATCGGGGAGAGGTTGGGGTACCCTTATGGTCACCAGAATTGCCGGTTGGGGTCTTCCCCCTTTGACAAAACGGGGGGCCCTCCAGTCTGTGGGTTTTGTGCGGTCACCCCCATCTAGGGGATGGAAGGGCCAAAAAAAACACCATCTTGACCCCTTTTCCCCCCGGGGCAGTGGTGAGAGGCCCTTTTTCCCCCCATCTTTAAACTCCTTTGTTTTCCCGCAGGAAACAAAAGGGGGTTTTTTATCTTTGGGGTGATGATCTGCCCCGATCTCGTTCAACCCGGGTTTACAGCCGGAAATTTTTTTGTTGGCTCTCCAAACGCCCGACCATTTG
This sequence comes from Penaeus monodon, assembly GCF_015228065.2. Taxonomy (NCBI): domain Eukaryota; kingdom Metazoa; phylum Arthropoda; class Malacostraca; order Decapoda; family Penaeidae; genus Penaeus; species Penaeus monodon. Next base: position 25,782,036 of record NC_051422.1, read on the forward strand.
GAGGGCCCCTTTCAAGCCTTGGTTTTGCGGGACCCTTTAATGCGGGGAAATTCCCTTGGGGGCCAGGGGTCTTCAGAGCGGTCCCCCGGCCCCGGGGTTTTGGGTTTCCCCCCTTTCAGCTTTTGGGGGTTGCTTGGGGGGGACCAGCTTTTTTCGGCTGTTCGCTGCTTCTCCCGATTCGGTCCCGTGTGGTCCCCTGAGTGGTGCTCAGGACCCTTTTTGGCCTGGGTTCTGGCCTGGCGGGGCCGCACAAGAGTCCATCTGCGGCAAAACTTTTGGGCAGGGCAATTTTTTTCCCTGGGTTTTTTGTCTTCCCCATCTTGGCAGCAGGATGACAGTGTAAACCTGTGCTCGGGGTTTTTTTTTTGGCCCCCAGGGGGCTGCTGTGGGCTGGGCCTTGGTGGGGGCGGCAACCCTTACATCTGTCTGTGGGGGGGTTTTTTTTTTGATTTTCCTGTATTGGGGATTGGTTCATCCCCTCACGCCCCACCCCCCCACGGAGTCCAACCCAAAGGGGGGTTTTAGTGTTTTGAGCCCGTGGCTAAGCAAAGGGGGGGATAAAGGGGTTACGCAGCCAAATTTGCCCTTTAAGTGGCAAAACCAAAGGATGGGGGAGTGCCAAAACCCGCAGGGCTGCTTTACCCTGCCTCCCCCCGGGAGACCAGCCCATTGAAACCCGAATGGGCCTGGGTCAGGCCCGCCCTTTTTTGCCGGAATACTAGGCAGAGCGTACCTGGGCAAAAACCGCTCCAAAAATTCCCCGGACTCCTTTCCCAGCACCAGGCGGGCCCCACCAGCAAACCCCGGGGGGGGTGTGGGAACCCCTGGGGGGAACCAGGGGGAGCCCTTTTAATACCCGGACATCTTTTTTGGGAACACTTTTGCTCCTTCCTTTGAAGGGAACTCTTTCACTTTTTTTCCCGGCATTTTTCCCCTCCATCCCCCAGAGATCCTGTACCCTTTTTTAAAGTTATTCCCCTTTTCTTGAAACCCCCCGAGGTGTTTTACCTCATAAGAAAAGAGGGGGGTCCGGGCCCCCGGTTTTCCCGTAAGTTCCGTCATCCCCCCTTAAGCAGGGCCGAATGTTTTTATCCCAAAGGGGGGAGAGAAACTAACTTTTCCAAAGCGGTTCCCTTTTTAGGTGGCCCTTTTTAAAGTGGGAAACCCCTCTTCTTTCTGAAACTCCCAAAGGGTTTTTTACCTCATGAGAAAGAGGGGGCCCTTTCCCGTTCCCGTGAGTTTCCCTTTATCCCCTGAAAAAAGCCCAAACCCAGACATTTCATCACAGTGAGGGAGAGAAGTTAAAATTTTTCCAAGGGACTTCCCATCAAAAGGCGGGAAGTTAGTGTTTGTCTGCGGCAGGTATAGACCCGAACCCCGTTGGGGGGCCCGACAAAAATTGGGGGCGGTACCTGCCCATCCTCCTATTTTGAGGAAAAAGAAAGTAACAGGCACAAGGGCTGCCCGAAACCCTCCCTAGAAAAAAGAATGGCAACCCCTTTTGCCCCCCGGAAAAGGGGGTTTTTAAAGGGCCCCCCCCGACACACCCTCCCCCTGCGGGAGGTAAGGTCGCCCACCCGAGCACCGCCCCAAATGGGGGCCAGTTCACTAGAAGGTTTTGCACAAAAGGGTTAAAATTTAAAGCCGAAAATTGTTTTAGGAAAGAGTAGGTTTGGGGGGCACGAAATTTCAGCAAGAAAATAGAACGGGCTGCAAAAAAGGGGGGGGCGCGTTACCGTCTTTTAAAAGCGGGGAAAAAAAAGGGCCGGAAATTGCATGGGGCCGGGGGGGACTTCCCTTTAAAACCCCCATGCAAAAGCCTAAAAACCCAGATTTATGGGGCACTTTGACATTATCCGGTTGCGCCACCCGCTGAGCCCCGCG
>NC_051422.1:25790714-25820714 GCF_015228065.2 Penaeus monodon
AGAGAGAGAGAGAGAGAGAGAGAGAGGAGAGAGAGAGGGGAGAAAACACACACACACACACACAACACACCACACACACACGCACGCACAACACACAAAAACACACACACACCACACCCCCACCCAAAACACACACACACACACACACACACACACAACACCCCACACACACACACATCACATACACACACACACACAAACACAACACACAACACACACACACAACACATGTATATATAAAATTAATATAAAATTATAATATTATTAAAATATATATATATGTATTTATATAATATTATATATATATAAAAAATATTATTAATATATATATATATATATATAATATATATAATATATATATATAATATATATATGTGTGTGTGTGTGTGTGTGTGTGGGTTGTGTGTGTGTGTTTAAGGGGAGTAGAGGGAGAGCGAAGATATGAGAGAACGTACAAGTAGAGCGGAAGGAAGAGCCCCTTAGGGATGAGCGAATGGGGGCCCCGTATAAAATGAAATCAAAAACCAACATAGTTCATTTTTGTTGCCTTTTATAAGGAAGCACACTATAATATTTAATTTCTTATTTTTATTCATATTAATTTAAATTTAAATTTTTGAATTAGCCAAGATGGGTATTAGTATGGGGGCTCGTGACCAACATTTCAAGAAATAAGCATAGTGAAAAACAAAAATAATACAGAAAAAAAAAGCAATGTAAAATAAGGGGGTGGAAGAAAGAATTTGAAACAAAAAAGGATGGAAGAAACAAATAAATCAGAACCTCACTTTAACGGGGGAGTGTTCCCTAAAAATACACACCCTATCTAGCCCTCGGAAGAGGAGCGGCCCTGGTGCCCCCGAGGGGGTATTGTGTGAGAGACAATGAACCCGGTAAGGATGCTATTTCTTCAACAGCTTTTTTTAAGTAAAGGGAGTAAAAAAAACGAGTAAGGTAAAGGGAAGTGACATTTAAAAGTCAATATCTCATGAAATTGAGACAGGGGTCAAGACCCGGGAAAAGAGATAGGGTGCTGGCCCCTGCCCAGCCCGCGGCCGCTGCCCGCCTGGGCCCCCTGCCTTGCCCGCTGGTGGCCGATGCTATCTTCGCAGCTATATGTATGTGCCTACTATACCGCATTTATTTTGTTGTGAGTGTTGGTGGTCACGTTATTTGAGTAGGGTTAATGTGGGGAATTTTTGTGTTTATAAATTGGGTTAAAAAGTTTGTTTTTTCCTTTTCCCCGAAAGGAACAAATGAGCAATAGTAAAAGTTGAACACGGAGAAGGTGCAAGGGCCGGGGAAAAGGGGCCCCGGCCGTTGTTAAAAATTAAAAAAATGAAAAAACCGCCCTTTACCACCCACATATTATATATATATTATAATAATATATAAAATATTAATATAATAAATTATTATATCAATTAATTTTCTACTATATCTATCTATCTATATTAGCTATAGAAATTTAAAATTTGTATAAATATATAATATAAATAAAATTAAATATAGAATATATATAATATTATATATTATTAGAATAAATATATAATAAAATTTTATAATTTTATAATATTAATTTAAAATAATAATTTTAAAAATAATTTATATATAAATTTTTATATTTTATTTTAAAATAAAATATAGAAGAATATATATATAAAATATAGATAATATATATATAAGTATATACATTTAAAATATATATATAATTATATATATAATATATATATTATATATTTTTATATATATAATATAATAAATATTTAAATTAAAATATATTTTAATATAGAAGTGAAAAATATAAAAATAATATAAATATATATATATATATTTAATATATAAAGTGCAAATATAAAATATATATATAAATAAATATATATATAATATATATAAAATATATATATATTAATATATTAACAACAACTATATATATAATTATTATATATATAATATATATATATATAAATTATATATATATATATTTTAAATTATATATATATATATTAATTGGAGCGACACGAGGATGGACTTGAGGGGATAATGAAATGGCCTGGCTTTTGGCTTTTTCGCTAAAAGGTGAGGGATGAAGTGAGTCCTTCTGCCGAGGTAGTAGTAAAAAAAGGAAAATTTAAAAAGAAAGCCCCGCCCGGGGGGGGGGGGGGGGGAAGAAGAGGAGAAGGGAAGGATAAGGGGGGGGGGATCGAAAAGAGATTAGTAAGGAAAAAAGATCGGGGCTTAACGAAAACAGCGGGGGAAAAAAGTTGGGGGCATGTGATGGAGGATAAAAGGAGGACAAAGATCGGTAAGGGAGGCCTCGCGCCATCGGGGTTTTGCGCTGCCGGGCATAACAGGCACTCGCTTCACATGAGCGAACTCCAGGCGGCGAGGCCCCCGCGCCCGGGCCCTGCGGAAGCACTGGCTAACGAGGGAGGTGGTCCCCCGGCTAACCATGAGGGCGGTTTGAAGTCGAGTGAGATTGCAATCAGGGGGATCTCCCTTGCCCCGTCGGCAGAGATTTCTCCCTGTCGGCGGCAGGATTTCCGGGAGCGGTCTGGGATCTCACCACGCTTGGGTTATAAACACGGCCATGAATTCCCCCACTCGGTGGGGCACTCCTTACCCCAAAAGGGACCAGGTCAAGGCAGGGAGGCAGGCGGCAGAGTCACGGTCGGAAAACCCCAAAAACCGGAGATGGAGGTAAGGTTGGTGGGGGCGCTTACGCTATGGAAGGATGAGTTGTTCTTTCTTTTGAGATTTGCGAAAGTTTTGGCTTCGCCCGGGCCTTTCATTAGGGGCCCGGGGCCTGTGTAGTTTTTTTGGCTGTCTCATTTGATTTCTGACACTCGGTGTTACCGTGGGGTGGGGTTGCCAGCAGGGCTCCTTTACTGTGGTGTAAGCATCTCGCATAATTCTTTACCAGCACGACGGCTGTTTTTTCGGGGCCTTGTCTCAGGAAATTTGGGTGTGACACAAATTCCCTGTAAAGTATAAGTGGGGCGTTCGGGTCGCCCGCCAAAGCATGCAACACCTTCTTCACGTTCTATTGTTTTTAGATCGCCCTGCACAGTGGAACCTAGGCGCATTTGGCAGAATGACTTCGGTATCTTGTTATTTATTTTAGGAGGCCAGTGGTTCACAGCCGTGGCGTCTAATACCAGCCCAGGGGGGAGGATTCGTTTCCCTCTGTGAAGCGCAGGGGGAAGGAGGTTGCCATCACCGTACACTTCTTCCTAAGTAATTTTCGGCTCTGATGTATTATCATGGGATTAGGGGGCATCCCCCTGCCAATTTTCGGCTAGTCTGTCAGCAAGCTCATTCACTCTGATCCCTATGTGGTGGGAACCCAGTATATTGAAAATTCTTCTACCCTGTGCAAGAACCCTCTGTACCAGTGTGAGGATGGTAGTCAAAAGGTAGTGTAAAAGGCTATCATCCTTAGTACAATGGTGAACAGGGGGTTTAGTTATATTGTTAACGGCTTGACTCTTTATTTCTGAGATTTGGGCAACACAGTATAAGAACACGACATGTTTAGTTAATACGGGTAATGGGGCCCGCGCAGAGGTCACGGTCAGCCCACCCGGAGGGAGGCGAGGGTGCCCCTTAGCGCGGTGGTAGCTTAGCACGAACTCTCTGAGGCCTAGGTCATTCTAGGTATAAGTAGTGACCGTTACAGCTGGAGGAGCGGTAGCAGCAGCTGCAGGAAGCATGGGGGGGGGAGCGAGGTGAGGTCACTGGCTCCGTCTGCTACACTGATTGCTCCACGTGGAAAACAGCCACGTGGTCCACTGGTACCCGAAATAGAATTATCCACATCCTGTAGAATTATCCACATCCTATATTGCTCGGCCACCTACTAGCGCCTCACCCTCGGGTCCCTTCAAGGATGACCTAACTTTGCTGGTCGTCTCGTTCTCGTGCTTGTCCTGTTGCATCCTTGTGGCTGCTCTTCCCTGTCGTCCTCATCCTCCTGGTCCTTGGTGTAATCTGTCCATCCTCGATGTCCACACGTCCCTTCGAAAGTCTCGCACGGGTCCTCCTTGACTTCAGATTCGTCTGGGACCTTCTCGTAGCCCTGGCCCAGGCCAAACTCGGTGGCTTTCCTCGTCCACATGTCCTCACAGATTCGTCCAGGTCCTTCTGTGTCCACACATCATCGTAGTCTTCATCCGGATCTACGGGCTCGAGGCAGGGGCCCAGAAATCTCGGGGCAAGATGATACCTGTGCTACGAGCTCCTGGAGTGACCGGATCTGCAGGCGTCCGCCAGGCGTGGGCCTATGCACAGCATTCGGGGGTGACTGGTACCTGCGGCAAAGGTGCTGGTTCGCTGGATCTACGGGGAGTCTGGCGGGAAAAAGGGCCCGTCCACTACACTAGGACGGCTTAACACCTTTTTGACGAAAATCTTGGTCCGCGGGCCTATGGCGATCTTCGATGACGTCTTTCCCACGGCTCCTAAGGTGACGAACTGTAGCAGGTTCTCCTTCAGTGCCGTGTCGGTCCGACTGCAATATATAGTCGGGGAACCAGATCATACACGTAAGGGCCAGAGTAAGAGAAAAGAAAGGCAACAGAGAAGAAGGGGTGTTTATCTACCACTAGCCGGTTTTTTTAAAAAAATGCGGTTTTTTAATGTTGTTTTTTTATTATTTTCGTTTTTTTTTTCTTTTTTGTGTTTTACTTCACTAAGATAAAGAAGAAAACAGAAGAGGGAGACGTCAGTAGCGGTCCGCAAAAGACCTGACTTGAACTACCTACCGTCTCTGATAGATATGGAATAGATAAGGAACGACATCGGCGATCCGCGAAGATCTATTGAACCATAGTCGTCACACAGATAAGAAATAGATGTAATTGTACATCATGTACGAGCCACTTGTCACAACAGACGCGGTATGCATATGTGAGTGCAGCTAGCGTTAATGAGAGGAAAGCGAGGGGTGACCTCACACAGAGAATGAATCACAAACATGAATATTAACGTTCACTATAACAAAACTGAAGTAAATTAGCAATGCTAGCTATTAAGATTATTTCAACTACCACATTTAATTCAACATTAATGATATGCGACAGAATGTACGCATGAATGAATGGTTTACATGAAAAAAATATTCGGCAATTTTTATCAAGCAAATCTTCTCGGGGTCAGAAATCTGAAGTGCCGAGGTACATGTTTTAGCTTTGCACGTCAGACTTCAATAAAACTCAATAACGGGGGGATCCTATACCCAAATGCCGTATATGACTGAAGCGACTGGAGCCAGGAATATAATAAACCCTGCTCTCTTTTGCGTATCTGGGAATGGGCACTCGCAAAATTTTCCCCAAGGGTATATGAATTTTCACGAATCACACAAACGCTGGGGAGTACCCCAAAAAATGCAAGCGACTTCAAGAGGGTGAGAAAGGTGTGATTAATAAGCGAATAATGATTCTAGCTTAAACCCTAGTCGTACATTAATTAACGGACGTAACCGCGGGTCACACCGACTCAAAGGGAGCCGAACGAACGAAAAACTTTGGATTATTGTACCTACTCTCGAACGACGGAGCGCAGATTATTAGGCGTTTACGCAACCCCGCACATGATATGGGGAAAGATCCTACGCTATATTCAAATAATACAATTTAATGAAAAATTTTGTTACATGCTTCGCTCTAGCGCCCATAGAATGTGTCACCAAAAGCAATGTAACAATGCTATGGTTAAATTTCCAAGGCGTCAACAAAAATAACAACCAAAATACAGGGAACCACGCATTCATCAGACCCATCCCACGTCGCCACCGACCGGGAAAAGAGAAAGTGAGGTCAGGTCAAGATGGAAAACGACCTTTTCTCTTCCCAAGTGACTGCAAGTGAAGAAAAGGGGCGGTTAGGTTGGGGCGTTGGGGGGGAAAAATGAAATGATACTCGTGATAAGATAAAATCACGAACGGGTTGAATTTGTTGCAGTTGAAACATAAATCTCTAAAAACGAGAGAAATTCATTAATTATTTAGCTTACAAACAATATTCATATTTAATGAGACATACTTGATCACACGGAAATGCGATCTGAGGTGGAAGAATAGTGGAGAACGTGCCATTTGCTGTCATTAGCACCTTTTAAACCCAACAAAATAAAAACGGCTAACACATGTATGGGAAAAGAAGGGAAAAGAAATAAGAAATGGGGGCCCAAACGTGTACTTACGTGTTTTTTTTTTTTTTTTGCCTGTCTTGAATCGAGCGGATTTTCTTCGAAGGTTTGAGTTCATGCTGCGAGCCGGAAGGACGCAGCACCACCCTGCCCCCAGATTGTAAAGTCTATGCGTACTCTATACAGTGGCTGACAGGGACGCAAAACACGCGTAAAGGGGTGAACAACGCTACAACGACGCTACGACTTGTCTAAAGGGGTTAAGCGCCAATAGGAGGTCACTGTCGGTCAAACCCGCCCGGAGGGGGGCGAGGGCGGAGCTGACCTTAGCGCGGTGGTAGCTTAGGGACGAACTCCCTCCGAGGCCTAGGTCATTCTCGGTATAAGTAGTGCCGTTCAGCTGGAGGAGCGGTAGCAAACAACTGCAGGAAGTTTTGGGGGGGGGAGCGAGGTGAGGACACTGGCTCCGTTTTGCTACACTGATTGCCTCCCCGTGGGAAAACAGCCACGTGGTCCACTGGTACGTGAAATAGAATTATCCACATCCGTAGAATTATCCACTCCTATATTGGGGGAGGGGGAATATAGGATTGGTAATTCTTTCATCCATAGGTATATATTGTCAGTGGGTGAGCGCTGCTGAAGACAGTCGATGGCTCCTTTGGAGTCTGTATGTATGACCACGTGTCCTTCCCTCACGGATGCGTGATTCAGTGCTCCCATGATAGCAACTGCCTTGCCTGTAGTGAGGAGGCGTTGTCTGTTACCCTCATGGATATTGTAGCATCCTTTGCTGTGAAGCCGGCGCCTGCAGTGGTGGTCAAGGGATCGACTGATCCATCCGTGTAGTATGTTCTGCTCCCCGGAGGAGTGATGGTTGCAATGACCCTCTGGATTTCTGCCTTTAGGCTAGGCGTACAATATTCATTCTCGGTCTCATGACCGAGAACTCTATCGAGGTTTGTGCCCACGGCGGAGCTTCGACAAAGTCCTGGTGGGGTGAGTCCATGCCCTTGGCAAGAAGCGGTTCTTTGAGCTGATGGCGTATTAACACCCTGGCTGTGTGAGACAGCCAGGAGTTGTTTGCAAACAGCTCGTTATCTTGTTCTGGCGTCTGACTATTTTTGTCTTTGTTTTCCTGGGAGCCTGGATGACCTTGATAAAAGTTGTGCTGCCATTAGATCGATTCATGAGGCCAAGGGAGAAAGTTTGCCTCCACTAGGAGGTTGAAGACCTTCGCCCACCTTGGGACACCCGAATGACCCTGGCGGCTTCGTTTTGGACTGTTCCATTATCTTGATTTTTTCTCTTAATGCCAATCAGAGTGAGGGAGGCATAGTCTACAATGGGCCGGGACAGCTGAAACATAGAATGATCTTAGCACTCTGTGTCTGGCCCCTATGCATCTTCCACTCATTGCTCTCATGACGGACATTTTTGATTTCGTTCGGTAAATCAGGTACTAAACCCTCCTTCTGAAGGAGAGGGTCCGGTCTCTCTTTACCCCAAGGTAGAGGTAGTCCTGGACCCACTCCAAGTCCATTCCCTGAATTTTCAGACTTATGCCTTTTGAACTCTCTGTCTCAGAGTCAGAGCTTTAGATTTGGCTGCAGAGATCTTTAGTCCTGTCCTGCAACACTCCTCGGATACGAGGTCCAGACAACGCTGGGCTTTGTTTAGGCAGTGTGGTCCAGTGGAGATGATAGAAAGATCGTCTGCATAGGAGATGATCTTGCACCTCCAAGCCAAGAGCTTACCTCTGATTCCTTTTTGGATCAGGCTCTACTGAATGGCAAGAAGACTTGCCAATTAAAAAAGCCTTCTCCAGGTCAAGGAATACTACCACAGATGTGCCCGTGCTTATTGGGGCTCAAGGCGGGGCTATGCTGTGCGCTGTGGTCATGCCCCTGGTGAACCCTGGAGGTGTTCATCGGGGGCCGGTTCAGAACCATCCTCCCCGGCCGTCTTGGCCAGACAGCTTGGAGGAGAGAGGGGCCGGTATTTTCCCCTGGTCCTTTGGTTTAGGATTGAACTTTTGGTAGCCCTCTTCCAACCCGGGGGTTTTAGAGTGCAAGTTTCCCAGGATTTGTTGATGAGTTGCAGGAATGTAAGCTCACCTACTAGTCCCAGGTGGGAGATGATGGGGTACGAGATCCCATCAGAGCCTGGGGATGTGTTACAACTGGCTTTATATGCATTTCTTAGTTCCCTCAGAGAAAGATAATGTCTGAGTTATCGGGTTCGGCTGCCCCTTTCTCTGATATGAGCAAGTCTGTCGGTTGTAGGCGTCTTGTCTTGCCCTCATTTCGGCTGGCAGGCTGTTGTTACTTGTTCTAAACAGAGAACTCGTGCGCCAGTCTGTTCGCCTTTGACTGGGGTCAAGGTGCATGCATCTCGGGGCTGAGCGTCTGGTAGCTCGCTTGACTCATGCCATACCTCTGAGAGGGTGGTATGGTGGTAAAAGGGACTCACACCATTCCAGCCACTTTTCCTGCCTGACTCTGCTGGCAGTTTCCTTGGCATCCCTGACAGCCTCCCTTAGGAGGGCTAGGTTGCCCATGGGTTCTTGCCTTGGAAATGTTTCCGGCATATATTTACCCTGTGGTTGACCTCCAAATTTCCTCGTCGTTAAAGTACCAGGCGTCTTTAGGACTCATGGACCAAGGCCGATTTTTGGGTAGGGGTCGTGAGGCTGGCCTCATCAATGGCATTTACAAGTCTGGCTGTAGCACTTCCACATTCTTGCTTTGTGTGGGTTCATTGCTTCTGAAACAGTGGGCCAAGGCGTTTCTGAACGCTTGCCAGTTGGCCTTGTCTTTTTTCCTCTTGGATTCGGTCGGTGGCATTCGGCTGGGCCACTATCCATGAGGGTAGTTATAGCGCCGTAATGGTCACTAGTGACGGTTTCATCCGACACGCCAGCCGATCCTCTCCACCAGAGTCACAGTGGCCAGGGTGAGGTCTAGGACCCCTCCTCGGTGATGCGTTGGCTTTTGGGTTATTTAGGAGAGCAATCTGGGGGAATGTCTCAAGCACGTTGGCTATGTGGTTGGCCAGCCGAAACCGGTGCCCGGCAGGGAGCCGGGATGGGGTGGTGTGCGTTGAAGTCTCCCCTATGATCCACTTGGTCATGTGCGGGCAGAAGCACAGACCTGGCTGATGTCTAAGGTACTACAGTGTGGCCGGCTGTACACATTGTACAATTTCAGGTACCCCTCGATGGAAAAGAGATTAAATTATCTCCACAGTGTGGTGCATTGGCTATTGCAGAGCAGGGAAATTTGTTGCTCTGAAAAGGGTGATCAGGCCCTCTTTTGCCATCAGAACGAGGCAGCATGAAGACATGATACCCCGAGAAGTGAACAGGTTCCACTGTAAGTCTCCTGGAGCATGACGATGTCAGTGCCCCTTTGATCGCACTATTGCATGGAGAATGGCACTCCTTGTGGAGAAGCCATAGATGTTCCACTGCAGAATACTTAGATTGCATGCCATGATTTTAATAGTTGATAGTTACATCAGAGACATCGTCGTATTCGGATTGACTGCCAGAGTCTGACAACTCGATTGTGAAGTCCTCGCTGCTTGAGGGGTCTTCTTCGGTTGTCAGGCTATCTCTATCCACTGGGGGGTGGAGAGCCTTTGGTAGCTCTGACCTTGTTTATTTCGGCTTTTCTCTGCCCAGGCTGATTCTGTGCGTTCTTTGCTGGCCTTGCCTGAGCCAGCTTGTTCTGATTCGGATTCTGACACTGAATCAGCCTGGCCAGGCTCTGCCTGTGAGGGCATGGCCTGGGTTGGAGTGGGGAGGGGAGTCTCGTCCTGGGGTGAGGAGAGGATGGGGCTGTTTTGACCCTTTCCACCTTCTTCCCCTTTAGGACTGCAACAGCCTTGGTCAATGCCGTCATGGCGACCTCGACTGCCTTATCCGCCTCTTTACTCATCCTCCCCAAGGTTGTTGCCTCTGCTGACTACAGCAGTCAGCAGGATCAACATGTCCCCCTCATTGAGGAGGAAGTCTTCCACTTTTGGGGAGGACATTGTGGTGCTGTTAGAACCTTTCCTCCTGTGGTTCTTCTGCACTTGTTTCATTTTGGGGAACTCCTGCTTATCGGAGATCTCCGGTTTCGGCTGGGGGGCGACTTCCTTCCTCTTAGGAGGTTGGGAGGCCTTTTCGCTCTTGTTCTTCCCCCAGACAAAATCTGGTTGCTTCTTAGCAACCTCTTGCTGGTTGAGGGCCGCCTGACAGAGCAAGCCAGGCTCCAGGCGTGATGCCTCTTGGCACAGTTAGGACATTTGGCTGTTGTGTCCTTCTTTTCCTCTTTGTAGGCCTTAATACACACCTCGGTGTTGTGTGCCTTGCTACAGACACTACATTTTGGCTTGGCTGTGCAATTAGCCTGGTGGTGTCCATACTTCTGGCACTTGAAACACTGCAGTGGAACAGGCACATATGTACGTAGTTGTAGGTACCCAGTTACCTAGATCAAGGGTAGAGGTTGGGCTACCTTTCATGGTCACCAGGACTTGCCTGGTTGGAGTCTTCCCCTTCGACAATCGGAAAGCCTCCATGGGCCTGTGGGTTGTGATGCGATCACCTCCACATCATATGAGACTGAGAAACCAAGTAGCACCCTCTTGACCCTCTTTTCCTCGGGGTTCAGTGGTGAGAGGCTCACTTTCCTCCCATCTTTTAGCTCCTTTGTTTCCTGCAGGAAACAAAGGGGGTTTGATCTTTGGGCATGATGATCATGCCCTGATCTCCCTGGGAACCGGATTGACAGCCGGATTTTATTTGGCTCTCCAACGCCCTGACCATTTGGTAGGCCTTGTCGAAGCCTTTGGGTTTAGCAGGGACCTTGAACTGCGGGAAATGCCTTGGGGGTCCAGACTCTCCCTCAGAGTCGGTCTCCGGCCCCCGGACGTTTCGGTCCGCCCTTTCAGCTTTGGGGCTTGCTCATGGGGGCACCAGCTGTTTCGGCTGCTTCAGCTGCTGCTCCCGATTCGGGGCAGTGTGGTCGTCTGAGTGGTGCTCAGAGACCTTCCTGGCCCGGGTGCTGGCCTGGAGGGCCAGCACAAGAGTCCATCTGCTTGGACAATCTGGTGGACAGACATATTTTTTACATGGTTTTTCTGTCTTGTCCACCATCTTGGCAGCAGGGATGACAGTGTCATCCTGTGCTCGGGTTTTCTTTGCCACCAGGAGGCTGCTGTGGTCTGGGCCTTGCATGGGTCGTCAAAATTTGAGTCTGTCTGTGGGGGATTTTTTAAATTTTTTTCCAAGTGTTAGGACAGTGCTTCATCCACTCACGCCCCCACCCACCACGGAGTCCAACAAGGGAAGTTGAGTGTTAGAGCCAGTGTCCCAACAGCAACAGGGGTGATAAGTGGATTAGCAGCCAATTAGGGCCCTTTCAAGTGGCACACACGGATGGTGTGAGTGCCAACAGCAGCATGATGCTTGACCCTAGCCTCCCGAGGGAGACCAGCCGATTTAAACCCGACTGGGCTGGACAGGCCCCCTGTCTTGCCGGAATAGCTAGCCCCAGAGCGTACTCGTGCACGGCATCGCTCAACTTCCAGGACTCCTTTTCTCCCAGCACACAAGGCTGCCACACACAGCAAACGCGTGGGTAGGTGTGAACCTCTGGGGGTAGACCAGAGGGGATGCCCTTTCACCTACAGGACATCATTGTTGGGAACACTTTTGCTCCTCCCTCAGTAAGGAAGGGAGCTCTTTCACTTTTTTCCAGGCAGTTCCTCTCCATCCCTCAGAGAGTAAACCTGTACCCTTTTTCAATGTGATTCCCTCTTTTCTCTGAAACACCCAGAGGCTGTTTCACCTCAGTAAGAAAAGAGGGGGGTCCTGCACCTGTTCCAGTAAGTTCCGTCATCCCTCTGAAGCAGACAGACTGTTTCATCACAGTGAGGGAGAGAAGCTAACATTTTCCAAAGCGGTTCCTATGGCAGGATGGCTTTTTAAAGTGAATCCCTCTTCTCTCTGAAACTCCCAAAGGTTGTTTCACCTCAGTGAGAGAAGAGGGGTCCTGTACCTGTTCCAGTGAGTTCCGTCATCCCTCTGAAACAGCCAACCACAGACTATTTCATCACAGTGAGGGAGAGAAGCTAACTTTTATCCAGGCACTTCCTATCACAGGACGGGAAGTTAGTGTTCTGTCTAGCGGCAGCTATTAGACAGAACCAGGCTGAGGGCCTGACAAAGTGGGGGGCTGCTACCTGCCTATCGTCCTATTCGAGAAAGAGAAAGTAGCAGTCATCAGATGGTCTGCCAGACCAGTCCCTAGCAAATAGAATGGCAACTCTATGCACACCGTAAGGCCCGGGCCCTTTTAAGGCCCCCCCAGACACCCCCCTCCCCTGCGGGAGGGAAAGGTCTGCCCACGTCCGAGCACGCGCCCGAAGATGGGGGCCAGTTCACTAGAAGGTGTGCACAGAGTTATCCTAATGCCGAAAATTCGTATAGGAAAGAGTAGGCTAGGAGGGCACGAAGTTACATGCAAGCACATAGCATCGTGGCTGCAAACAAGAGGGGGCGCGTCACCGTCTGATAACGCGAAAAAGCTGAGGCCGAAATTGCATGGGACCGGGCGCGGTACATCTCTTAAATCCGCCCATGCAAAAGCCTCACGACCGAGAGGTCATGGTGACACTCTTGACATTATCCGGCTTGGCGCCACCCGCTGAGCCCCGTCGACCGCCTTTGCCGGTACGGTCCTCCCTTCTCTCTGAATCGTCCAAGTAAGGACCGATTCACCGGAGGGAGAGAGGAGAACTTGCTTGAGATTTGCGAAGTTCTGGCTTCGCCCGGGCTTTTCACTTATGGCCCAGCATGTTCGATGTCTGGAAGGATGATGAATGGGGCGGGGGGTGAGGTGAGGTTACGCACGGAAGAGAAAGAGAAGAGGGGGAAGGAGTTAAAAACGGGAATGGGGTCTCTAAGAGGGGTCATTTTATTTAGATTTTAAAAAAAGCTTTTAGCAAAAAAACAACCCCCGTAAAAAGCTTAAAAACTAAGGGGAACTAAACATGAATGGTAAAAAACTAAAAAAAACGAAAAGAAAATAAAAAATGAAACACAAGAACACAAGTAAAATTTTAAAAATTAAAAAAAGAAAAAATTACGCGCTCGACACCCCCTAGCCTCCCGGGGGGTACAGTGGTAACGGTCGGCCTCTCACCCGGGGGGGGGGGTTCGCGCCCCCCCCAGGGGCAAGAAGTTGCAATTGTCCCTGGAGGTTTTGCTGTGGTGGGCACCACGGCGGGTAAGGATAGTTTAGCCCAGCAGCACCAGTGACACAGTGAGCGAGCGGATTAGTCGACACAGGCGGGTCCCCTCATAGCTAGCCCCGGGGGGCTAAACTTCGATATCGGGCTTGAAAGATGTAAAAGGGAAAATTTAGAATCACAGGGAAAAAATGTGTGCCAAGCCAGGAAAAGGCCCCCGTTCACGCCCCGGTCCAGGAAGGACATCGCGGCCAGGGCCGCCGTCCTTCTCCTGAAGAAGGGGGAACCAGACGGATAAAACCCAAACACGAGGTTTTTGTTGGTTTTAAAGCCTCCTTTCCCCCAGGGAGAGGGACAGAAGCATTTTCGTGTGATCGTAGGACGACACAATTCTCCCAGCCCCATAGCATAGATCCATCTAGGGGTTTTATTTGATTGCCCTGTAGCTTGTGTGTGTTTGATGTGTGGAGGTGGTGTGGTGAGGGGGTGGAAGGGCTTTGAACAGGTGCAGTTTGGTGTGGGGGGCGCACATCAAGTGTCAGCACTGTCAGTAGGTCAAATGAAGCGACCCCACTTTTCGTGGGTTTGCTGCCCCCGGAACCGGGGGCGGGAGGGTCCGAACCGCACCCCCCTCGAGGCGGGGGGATCCTGGGAGAGGGAGCGTGGAATTCCCGGGAATGGCGGCCAAATTTTCCCGATATTCCTGTCCCCCGGGTTTCCCTTTTGACAGGGAAAACGGGTCTGGCCCCCAAGGGGAGAGGTAGCGAGGTCGCCCCCTTTTTTCAACCTCAGGGGGGTTTGTTTTGGAGGCTATCCTCATTTTAGAGTCCCTCAGAATGGTGTCGGTGGTGACGACGAGGGGGGCGGGTCACGGGGACAGTGGGTTTTTCAGATTTTTTTTTGTGTGTGTTTAGTGGTGAGGTAGTTTGCGTTTGTGTTGTTTGGTTTTGTAGTGTTTTTTGTAAGCTTGTTTGGGGGTGGTTGGGGTTGTGGGAGTAGGTGTCCCGGGGAGGTAGGGGCAGGGGTTGTGTGGGGGTCGCCGGTCATCCTGGGTTTTTGGGTTTTTGTTTGTGGGGAAATTTTGGATGATAGGTTTCTTTCAAAATTTCCCCGGAAATCACAATGTTAGGAGGTTGTTTTTTTTTGGAGTACGGGGCAAGTTTGCGAATTTTTTTGCTTTGTATTGGGGAGCTACAAAGCTACGTGTAGATTATTTGTATTTTTTTGTTGATGTTAGGGGTTTATGTTTTTTTGGGGAAATGAGGTGGGGAGGCATTTTGGGGTTTTCGGGGGGAAACGGGGAGGTTTGTGGGAGGGGTGAGAGCTGTAGGGGTTGAAAAGTGAGGGGTATGTTTGGGGTTGGGAGTCTGTTACGTGCTTGCTTTAGTATTTTTTTTCGTGAGGGCAAGACCGCTGACGGCGACATGCTGCCCCCACAATTGCAAAATTTTATGGCTTGTTGCAGGTGGCGAAAAAGTGCCCGACGCACAACGACTGCACCTTTGTTCGTGTGTGCATGAGTGTTTTTTTGATGTACCTTTGCATTCAGGCAGATCAATTGAAAAAGCACTAGGTTATTGTAGGTGGAGACGGACTGTTAAGCATCCGATCCCCCGGGAAATAAGTTTTTGAGCCTCTTTAGGGAGGAGCATCGGATCTTTACGATCCCGGGGTTTGGGGGGTTTGAAATGTCAACTACAGTGACTCGTTTTTGGGAGAGAATGTCCCCCTTTATTTCAGGGCTACATCCGGGGGGCGCTTTCTTCCCCGGGTGAGTGTTTTTTCAAGGGGGGGGTGTTTTTTTTAAAAACATTCAGGACCGTGATAGGGGGGTGACGGGGAGCGCTGGGCTTGCTCGAGGGGAAAGATAGGTCACCTAGGATAGGTACTTGGGTGAACCAGGCTCAGGAGTGGGAAGGTTGCGAGTGGCTACTTTCTGTGATAAGGTTAGACTCAGGAGGGCTGCAACAGGACGGCGCAGCCTTTGGTCAGCCAGGGACAGATGTGTGGAGCACCACTTACAGATGGTGTTTATATAATATATATATATATATATATATATATTATATATATATAGTATATATATATAATACTATATATATATATATTGTACAAATATATATATCTATATATATTATATTATTTATATATATAATATATATATATATATATATATATTATATACATATATATATATATATATATAATATATCATATATATATATATATATATATATATATACAAATATATATAGATATGTATGGTGGTGTGTGTGTTGTGTGGCTGTATATGCATATATAGTATCTAGCATGTATGTATATGTTCATGTACATGTATATTATCTATCTATCTATCTATTATCTATCTATCTATCTATCATCTCATCCTATCTATCTATCTATCATATATATATATATATATATATATATATATATATATAGATAATATATATATTAATACATACATACATACATACATACATACATACATACATAACCATTATATGTATCTCTCTCTTTCTCTCTCTCTCTCTCATATTATCATATATATAGATATATATATATATATATTAGATAGTATATACTATATATATATATATATTATGTGTGCTGGTGTGGGTGTGTGTGTGTGGGTGTGGTGTGTGTGTGTGGGTGTGTGTCTTGTGTCGGTGTGGTGTGTGTGGGGTGTGGTGTGTGTTGTGTGCGGTGTTGTGTGTGTGTGTGCTGTATGGTGTGCGTATATGTGTGTGTATAGATATATATGATATATATATAAGATATATATATGATATATATATATATATATATATATATGTGGTGGTGTGTGTTGTGTGTGTGTGTGTGTGTGTGTGTGTGTGTGTGTATGTCATATATATATATATATATATAGATTAATATATATAGAGATTATAGATATATATACATAATATATATAGAGATATAGATAATATATATAGTATGATATATAGAGAGAGAGAGAGAGAGAGAGAGAGAGGATATGGAGGAGAGAGAGAGAGAGAGAGATACAGATATTATGTATGTATGTATGTAGGTATGTGTATATATACATCTATAGATTATATATACACACAACAGTATACATATATATAGATATAGATATATATAATATATATAGATATATAGAGTGAGAGATTATATATATCGATTATTGAGATACTATATATATATATATCCATACATAAACATATCTGGAGTCGACTCTATAGGTGCTTCATGGAGTATAAATATATATATATATATATATAGATGAAGAATATATATATATATATAGTAGATATAGAGAGGTAGAGAGAAGGTATAGATATATATATACACATCCAGAGATATAGAGACATATAGAGAGAGATATATATATATGTAGATTATATATATGATAGAATATATATATATATATATATATATATATGTATAAATATATTATATATATAGAGAGATAGTAGTATATAGATATAGAGATAGATATATAGAGAGATAGGTAGATATATACATACAGACATCATAACATAGCGTGGATCTCTCTCTCTCTCTATCTCTTATAGTAGATATAGATAGAGTATAGAGAGAGATATATATATAATAGAGATATATATATATATATGTATATATATATATAAAATATTATATATATATATAGTATAGATAAATTGATATAGAATATATATTTATATATACATATAAGTATAGTATAGATATATAATATATATGAGATAATTATATATATAATCTATATATATATATATCTATATATAATTAATTTACACACACACACAACACACTCAAAAACACACAGTCACACACACACACACTCACACACACACATTCACACACACATGGACACACACAACACAGATAAATATATATATATATATATATATATTAGATATATCTATATATATATACATATATATATATATATATATATATATACATATACATATACATATACATATACATGGTATATATTATATTATAAGATATATATAGATATATCTATATATATATATAGGTATATATATATATATATATCTATATAGAATATAATTACATGTATATGTATATGTATTTGTTGTTTTTTTTTCCCCCCCCCCCGCCCTTCCCCTGGGCGTGGAGTTTGGCCCGTTCGAATTCTGGAGACGTGCGGTACGAGGGCAAATCAAGGACTCCTGCTTGGGCTCAACCTCTGCAGCAGTCCTTGCCCAGCTGTTTATGGAAACCTCGAGGATGACCACTACCGGCACACCGTGGGAATAAAGTAGTCTGGCTTCGTTACGTAGATGACAGCCTTACTGTTAGTACCAACCAGAACGAACCTTCCCAGAACCTCTTCCAAGAGATAAAATGCAAGTACACACCTCCATACAGTTCAACACCGAGAGGAGAAGAATGAACAGCTTCCTTTCCTCGCCACCCTGAGCCATAGAAGAACCTGACGGCCCGGGGTTCTCTTATACAGAAAGCCCACTAATAAAGATGATTACCATACACCATTTCTTGCCCACAAACAGTAGAACCCAAAGAAGGCGTCGTCAATGGTTTCTTCTTCCGAGCACTTAGAATCTGCAGCCCGGGTTCCTGGAGGAGGAATCGCAGCACGTCAGCAAACTTTCAGCGCCTCCGTTACCCTCGCGCCTTGCTCACACCTTCGACGCAAAGCGGAAAAGATCATTATAGATCGAGAGGGGACGACACCACAGGAAAAAGACACAAAGAATTATCATCCCTCACTCAATATGCTGCAGAACACCTAGAGGCCTGGTGGGCCCATACTATGAAGATAAGAACCACCTCTGCAAGAAGATAGGAGACATCGTCAGGCAAAAGAGATCAGACCACAACAGACCTCGCAGCAAGTGACAGCATACCTTGTGGTGGCTGCGACAAGGTGTACATAGGTGAGGACAGGACGTGGCCTCCATGAACAACGTATCGACCAACACCGCAGCGCCCTCCGACGACACGACAAGAGGAGCGCCTTCGTTGTTCACGTCGACTCCGACGGCCATCCTCCACAAGTGGTCCAGGCCTCCATTATTTAACAAGGCCTCGCCCCCACGACAAAGGAAGATGGTAGAAGCGGCGTTCATACACACCACAACAACTTCCAACACCCGCAACAGGGCGCCACGAAAAAATCTAGCCAAGGTCGATCGCCAACTGATTACCGACGTGACCGACCGCCTAGTACTTGTATATATTACCTATAGTAGCTCTAGTTTAATGCCATGGACGAAGCAATTAAAGCAAAAAAGGCCTTCGGCATATTAGTCGTGTTTTCTTACTCCCTCGTTGTTCTACTCGCACACACACACACACACACACAAAACACACACACACACACACACACACACACACACACACACACACACACCACACACACACACACACACCCACACATATATATATATAATATATATAGATATATATTTATAATATATATATATATATATATATATATAGATGTTATGTATACAGGATATAGATAATATTTGTATATATATTATATATTTAAAATAATATATATATATATATATATATATATTATATATATCTATATGTATATATATATGTAAGATATATATGTATATATATATATTATATATATCATATATATATATATATATATATATATAGATAGGAGAGAGAGAGAGAGTTGAGAGACGAGAGAGAAGAGAGAGGAGACGAGAAGAGAGACAGAGAGAGAGAGAAACAGAGAGGTCTGAGATTGGTTCAAACGCCTTCGATATCACGCCTCAACTTGTCGAGGTGAACCACAGTGCCATGGCAAAGATTCTTTAAGCATCTGGACTCGGCACAGTTCACTTTGACCCGTACAAACGCTCTACCTTGCGAGTTCACAGTTCGGCCCCTGCCAGTTCCGGCCTATCGCTATCTGGGGCTTACTTCAGCACAAGCCAGCCAATCGTATCTTCACGTTACACCAGCAACTCATTCACTCTAAATAAACACTGCAAGCAGAGCGGAGTTTAAGTCAACCAAACCCCTGACAAACGGTGGACAGCAGTGGTATCAAGACCTGATACTGGTGGACAGGGCGGATGTAGTTTCTTTCACGCTTGCGACAAGAACGAGGGCCCTCCTACAAGAATAACAGAATAACCCACTCCTCCCTCGAAGAAAAACAACTGCAAGTCCGCCACGCGGATTTTCGTGTCATATTAATTTAACTATGTTTCTTCTTTTTCCTCATCATGGTAAATTTTCTTCATCAATTGCCGGAGCAATTTTCTAGAGTGTTTTTTTTGTGTCGTTTATAATATATATATAGGATATTATATAATATATATATAATAATATATATATATATTATATATATATAATATATATATATTGTTTTATCTAATTAACTAAAGTTAAAGGGCGTTAAAGGATAAATAGTTTAAAAGATGAGAGGAGAGACTTATGGAGATAGAGAGATGCACAGATAGGTAAAGAGGAGCAGAGAGACTTAAGGAGATATAGATGAGGGGTATAGAGATGTGCACAGTATAGGGTAAGAGAGAGGTGAGACGGAGAGACCTGAAGAGAGAAGGAGTGAGAGGAGAGAGAGATGGATGAGGAGGAGGGAGAGAGTCGTGATTAGAGTAGAGAGAGAGAGAGAGAGTGAGAGTGAAGGGTGAGAGTGAGAGGGAAAGTGAGGAGTGAGAGAGAGACCAGAGAGACTTTTGAGAAGAGGAGTGTTGTGCTTAAATCTCGTGGGGCAGGAAGGAGAAGAGTAATAAAACATTGCACTTTACTCCTATGATTTTTTTTTTTTCAACAAAGGAATCACCGGAGGTGCGTGCATTCCAGTAATCAGAGGGATGGTTGTAGGTTGTTGTGTGTAAGTTGTCTTCATGTCACATATTAAAGCAGCGGGCGGCAAGTGCATCCTAACCGTATGCAGACTCACGGCAATCATACACACACAGCGCACATTGAAAGCAGGAAAGAAAAACGCGACGGGCACGCAAGCAACACACACACATTATGACTGTGAAAAAGCCTATTGATATAGCGTCCTTCGAGGACGACTAGTGGTGAGTGAACAGGATCACCAAGTTAGAAGTAATAAGGATAAGTCCGATATGCGAAGCTTAGCCTCGCCCGGGCTATGCCATGAGAGGAGCCCGGCCTGTGTCGACTAATGCCGACTTGCTTGCTTGCTTGCTTGAGATTTGCGAAGTTCTGGCTTCGCCCGGGCCTTTCACTTATGGCCCGGCCTGTGTCAGCTTTTTATGGCTGTCTCATTTTGGTTCTCTGACACTCGGTGCTGACCGTGGCGGTGGGAGGTGGTATTGCCAGCAGGCGCTTCCTGTAGCCGTTGGTGGTAAGCATCTCGCATAATCTCTTTACCAGCACGGACGGCCGCTGCTTCATGTGTTTTATGTGGGCTTTGTCTTAGGGCCACCATCCAGTCCTCATACGGAAAATCTGTGCGTGTGCAAAGCACACATTCTTAATACCATGATGTACCACGTCACCTGAGTCGTAGGCGTTCGGCTCCCGCCGCAATGCATGCACACCTCTCACTTCATTGTTCTATGGTTTGTATTAACTCTGCCAGGACACAGTGGTAACCTAGGCGCATTCTGATGCATGAATGACTTCAGTACCCCTGTTGTTTTTTATTTCAGAGAGTGACCCAGTGGTTCATAGCCTGTCGGGCATGAGTAACAGCTGGCCGAGGAGGGAAGGGAATATCTGTTGCCTCTCTGTGAAGCTTGCAGGAGGAGGAAAGGAGTGGCCGTTCACCTACACTTTTAAGTAATTTTCGGCTCTGATGAATATCAGGATTAGGGGCATACCCCTGGGCGATTTCGGCTAATTCTTCAGCAAGCTTCATTGACCTCTCTGAATTACCATATGGCTGGGAACCCAGGTTATGATAATCTTCTACCCTGAGCAAGAATCCACCTACTGTGGCCTAGTGTGCGGATGGTTGTCAGGAGGGGGTTTAAAAAAGATGTTGTCAGTGGTGATGTGAGAGCTTGCTGAAGACAGGCGACGGCTCCTTGGAGTATCGTGTGTCATGAACCACGTGGTCCTTACCTCAAACGGTAGCATGGCTCAGTGCTCCCATGATAGCAACGCTACATGCAGTTCAGACGAGGAGGAAGGCGGTTTGTCTTGTTAACCTCAGGATATTGTTTGGACCCTGATGCCGAAGCCGGCGCCTCTGCAGTGGGGTGTCAAGGATTGACCCGACCATCCGTGTAATATGTTCGACTCCCTGGCAGGCGATCGGTGATGGTTGCAAGGACCCTTGGATATTCGCCTTAGGCTAGGCGTACAATAATTCATTCCTTTTTTGTTGCCAGGACGGTGAACATCTCGTTTCCCTCTGTGAAGCTGCAGGAGGAAGGAGTTGGCGTGTCAACCGCATTCATTCTATCTATAGCTACACCACTTTCCACACCGTGAATTGTTCGTCTACTGAATGTCATTATCATGGGATTAGGGGGCTCTATTAACCTTGCACGAGAGCGCTTACCGCGCCAATTCTCCTATTATATCTAATATCTAACCGTTGCTAAGCAAGCTACATGATCTAAATAACCCGAAGCAACTCTGACTCAGACATTGCGGTTTCGATTCGCCCAACAGGCGGGAGTCGTATCGACCAACGAGTCAGGCCAGTAAAGCTTCTCCAATCTTCTAGGGTGCAAACTGCTCCATCGCCCTTGGACAGTCTACTATATAAGCAGATCCTCTACCCCCTAGGTTCTTCTGATATTGTATCGGAGTAATATGCACTCATACCCCGTGGTCAGGATGTGATGTACATAGCAAAGGAGTTTGTTTGCATAACCCCAGCTCACAGGTATCTGTTCTAGACGTTCTGACTATTTGTTATTATGTACTTAGGCTTGGGTACGTCCTGGCGGATAGCACCCTGGTAGGAGGACAAACTTTTTGAATATATAAAGTATTTGCTGCCGTTCGATCAATTCGTGAGACGTCAAGGGGAGAAGGTTTGGGAGAAGTTTGTCTCCCTAGGGCAGCGGTTGAGGACTCTTCGCCCACCTTGGGGCCACCAGAATGACCCTGTCGGCTTCGTTTTGGACTGCTTACAATCGGGTCCCTGTCTATTATATTTTCCTCTTAATGCCAATCATGAGCGGAGGGAGGCATAGTCTACAATGGGCCTGACACATTGTACGTAGAAAGAACGTATTAGTAGTACGTAGTACTCTATGGCTGGCCCCTATGCTCTCCATCATTGCTCTCATGCCAGACCAGTCTTGCCCTTTTGTTCGAGGGTCTCAAGCAGTACGGGACCTCCTTGGCGGAAGGGAGCAGGTCCCCGGTCTTATCCTTACCCCAACGGTAGAGGCAGGTAGATCCTGAACCCCACTCCCATCATCATTCCCGGATTTCTTAGACTTGTGCCTTGAACTCTCCTGTCTCAGAGCCATGGCTGTGGATATTTGGCTTCAGGAGATCTTTAGTCCTGTCCTGCAACATCACTACGGTGGATACCAAGTCAGACAACGCTGGGCTTTGTTTAGGCAGCTCGCAGCTCGTGTTGGGTCCAGTTGGAGATTGATAGCGAGATCGTCTGCATATGAGATGATCTTGCACCCAACTGGGAGGGTTATGTTGAGGATACAGGATACATTAATGTGTTAAAAAGGGCTTGGACCTCGAGAAACCCCACCTGTGCATTCCATTTCTAGTGCATGTTGTCCTTGCCTGTGATAGGTGACCTTGGAATTTGACTCGGCGTTGTTTTCTATTCAGTAAAGTAAGAGGCACCTATCACAAGCCAAGGAGCTACACTCATGATACCTTTTTGGATCAGGCTCTCCTGAATGGCAGAGGGGACAGTCTTTGGCCAATTCGAAGCCTTCTCAGGTCAAGGGAAATACTACCACAGATGTGCCCGTGTTGTTTATTGTGCTCAAGAGCGTGGCTATGCTGTGCGCTGTGCTCATGCCCCTGGGAGGCTTTGTCCCATTTGTCGCCATCGGTGATTAGCTCAGCATCGTTTAATCAACCTGTTCATACCATCCTCTCGGAAGTCTTCGGCCCAGACAGATGAGGAGAGATGGGTGGCTGGTGGGTATGGTCACGGGGGTTTTCGCGGTTTTGGGTACTCTTCTCACCAGGTCCTTTTGTGTTTATAGGGATGGGAACCTCCCTATGGTAGCCCTCTTCCAGCTCGGGGTAGAGTGGAAGTTTCCCAGGACTTGTTGAGAGTTGCAGGGATGCAAGCTCACCTAGTCCCAGGCGGGAGGTGATGGGGTACGAGATTCCCGTCAGCGCCCGGGTGCTGGTTGCAACGGCTTTATATGGCATCTCTTAGTTTCCTCAGAGAAAAGAAGAGAGAAATGTCTGAGTTATCGGTTCGGCTTTGCTTTTGACCCTTCTCTGATGTTGAGCTAGTCTGGTTCTGGGGTAGGCATTCTTGTCTTGCCGCTCTCAGTTCGGCAGGATACCAGGGCTGCCTCGCTACTCGTGTTCGCAGAGAACTCTTGCGCCAGTCTGTTGGCCTTGACTGGGTGGGGTCTCGTGGTGCGTTGCATCTCGGGGCTGACGCAGGCCTGGGCTGGTGGCTGTCGCTTGAACCCGTTGCCATACTATGAGAGGGTGGTACAGTGTGCAGTGATTGACGGACTTCATACCATTCCAGGCACTTTTCTGCCTTACTCGCTGGCAGTTTCCTTGGCCCGTTCCCTGACAGCTTCCTTAGGGGGGCTAGGTTGTCGGGGGGTTCTTTGCCTTCGGGAAAGTTTTCGGCACATATTTACCCTTGTGGTTGACCTCCCTAATCTCGTCATTGAAGAGATTCTAGTACCAGGGATCCTGTGACTCCTGGACCCGGGCCCGAGGGGTTAGTAGGTTTTGTGCCGAGGTTTTGGGTATGGCAGTGAGGCGCCTATCCCTCACCAATGGCATATTTACAAGTCTGGCTTGTAGCATTTCCACATTTTCGCTTTTGTGTGGGTTTCATTGCTTCTCAGACAGCGGGCCAAGGCACTCTGGAAACGCCTGGCCAGTTGGCCTTGTCTGCTTTTCCATCTTGTATTCGGTCGTTGGTATTCGGCTGGGCCACTATCCATGAGGGTTTGTATAGTTGCAAATGGGCACTAGGGACGGAGGGGACGGTCTCATCGAACGCCAGCCAATCCTTCCACCAGAGTGCAGTGGCCAGGGTGAGGCTCGGACCCATACTATCAAATGCAGTGGCTCCTGGCTGTTGAGGAGAGGCGATCTCAGGGAATGGTCTCACGGCACGTTGGCTATGTGACGGCCAGCCGCATCCGGGCCCGGAGGGAGCCAGGATGGGGTGGTGTGCATTGAAGTCTCCCCCTATGATCAGCTGGGTCGTGTGGCTGCGGAAGAAATACATGGCTGAGGTAGCACACAAGCTACTACAGTGTGGCCGGCTGTTACACATTATACAATTTCAGGGGTGCCCCCAGCCAGTTGAAATCTCGACAGCAAGAGATTCAACATCTCCACCAGATGGCATCGGCTATTGCAGGCAGGGAATTGTTGCTTTGACCAGGGTATCAGCCTCTTTTGCCATCAGAACGTCATGGCAGCGCGTAGACGGTGATACCCGGAAGCAGCGAACAGCTTCCGCTGATTAATGTCTCCTGGAGCATGACGAGGTCAATGCTCCTTGATCGCACTATTGCTGTGGAGGATGGGCACCATTGAGGAGAAAGCCATAGATGTCCAACTGAGGAATAACTTAGATTGCGTGCCAATGAGTTTACATTGATATTTACTCTTAGAGACATCGTCGTATTCGGATTCACAGTCGGAGTTGGACAACTCCATGTGAGATCCTCACTGCTGAGGGGTCTCATTCGGCTGTCAGCTAGACATGGAGCCACTGGGGGGTGTGGAGAGCCTTTGGTAGCTCTGACTTGTCCGTGTTTGGCTTTTTTCTCTGGCCAGGCTGTTTTGTGCATTGGGCTGGGGCCTTGTCTGGGCAGGCTCAGCTTCTTCTGATTCGGCGAGGGTGGCACGGAATCAGCCTTGGTTAGGCTCTGCCTGTGAGGGGGCATTAGCCTGGCAGGCTCTGCTGTGAGGGCATAGGCCCTGGGTTGGAGTGGGGAGGGGAGTCTCGACCTGGGTGTGAGGGGAGAGGATTGGGCTGATTGGGCCCTCTCCATCTCCTTCCCTTTAGGCTTTTGACAGTTGTTTGAATGCCGTCATCGGCAACGTTAACTTGCTTATCCCCCTCTTCCTGGTCTGGACAAGGATATGCCACTGCTGGACTACAGCAGGTAGCCAGGATCGGGACATGTCCCCTCCGTCGAAGAAATGTCGTCTGGGTACTTGGGGCAGGACCGTTGTTGTGGTGGCTGTTGGACACTTTCTTCCTGTGGTTCCTCTGTACTTGTTTACTTGGGGGGAAGTCCTGATGGGACGGGCGATCTCCGGTTTCGGCTGGGGGGCAGCTTCCTTATCCTCTTAGGAGGTCGGGAAGTCTTTTCGCTTTTGTATCCTCCCCCAGACGTAGGTGCTGGGGGCAAGAACAAAGTCTGGTCGTTATTAGCAACCTCTTGCCGTTGAGGGCCGCTACTTTCCTGACAGAGCAAGCCAGGCTCCGAGGCGGATGCCTTATTGGCACAATTAGGACATTTGGGCTTGGTGTCCTTCTCTTCTTCTGTATGTGCCTGATTGACCCTCGGTATTGTGTGCCTTTGCGACAGACACCAACATTTTTGGCTTGGCTGTGCAGTTTAGCCTGGTGGTGTCCGTACTCTGGCACTTGAAACACCGAAGTGGTCAGGCAATATGTGCGTAGGTGATAGGATACCCCAGTTACCCAGATCAAGGTAGAGCTTGGGGTACCTTTCATGGTTACCAGACTTGCCTGGGGAGTATTCTCCCTTCGACAATCGGGAAGCCTCCCGACCGGTGGGGACGTGTGTGTTGTGATGCTATCAACCTCCACATCGTCTGAGTACTGTGAAAGCACAGTAGCACCATTCTGAACCTCTTTACTCTCGGGATTCATTAGTTGTGCTGGCGAGAGGCTCATTTCCTCCCATCTGTTAGCTCCGTTGTTTCCTGAAAGAAACAAGGGTGGCCTCGGATATTGGGCATGATGATCATGCCCTAAACTCGCGCAACCCGGATCGACAGCCGGATTTTGCGCTTGGCTCTCCAATGCCCGCACATTTGAGTAGGCAGTGGCGAAGCGGCGGTTGGCGGGGACCTTTAAAGTGCGGGAGGGGGGGACGGAAACGCATTGGGGGTCAGACTCGCCATCAGAGTCGAATCCTCTTCGGGGGGGGCCTCGGATTTCGGTCCGCCCTTTCGGCTTAGGGGCTTGCTCGTGGGGGCACCCGCTGTTTCGGTGGTTCAGCGGTGCTCCCGATTCAGTCAGTTGTGTCTGAGCGGTGTGCCTCAGAGGCCTTCCTGGTCTGGGTGCTGGCATGGAGGGGCCGGCACGAGAGGTCACATTCTGGTGGGACCAGACAATGTTTGTACAGACTTTTTCTGCTCTTGTCCACCATTTTCGCAGCAGCATGGACAGTGTCATCATGTGCTCGATGTTTTCTTTGCCACCCGAAGGCACGTAAGGCTTCAGGGTGGCTGCCGTGTGGGACTGGCCTTGCACGGGTCTGTCAACAGTAAGGTCTGTCTGTGGGAGATTTTTGTTTTGATTTTCCATGTACTTAGGCAGTGCTCAGTCCACTCCCGCCCACACCCACACACGGAGTCCAAACAAGGAAGCTGAGTACTCAGAACCAATGTCTAACAGCAACAGGGGTGATAAGTGGATTACGCAGCCAATTAAGCGTTTGCACTGTTACGCACGGACGGTGTGGGTACCAATGGCAGCATGACTGTTGACCTAGTCCTCCAGGGAGGACCAGCCGATTGACCTTGACCGGGCCTGGATTCAGGCCCGCCTTTGTCTTGCCCAGGAATAGAGGACCAAAGACGGCGTGTTGCTAGCCGCAGGGCCGTACTCTTGCACGGCATCCCTCAAAACTACAGGACTCCGTCTCCCAGCCTCACAAGGATGCCACGCACGGCAAACAAAGTGGTTAGGTGACAACATCTGGGAGTTATCCCCAGAAGGGGAATGTCCTTGCACCTACAGGGACATCATTTGATGGGAACACTTCTGCTCCTCCCCAGTGAGGAAGGGAGTTCTTTCACTTTTTCTAGGCAGTTCATCTCCACTCCTCAAGCGAGGACACTGTACACTCTCTGTTTCAAAGTTGACGAATCCACAACTTGCTTTTCTCTGAAACACCCAAGGTGTTTCACCTAATAGAAAAGAGGGGGGTCCTGCACCTGTCCTAGTCAGTTCCTCATCCCTCGAAAACAGCCGGCCACAGACTGTTTCACCACAACGTGCAGGGAGAGAAATTAACATTGTCAGTGAGGAGTTCCTATGGAACAGGAGCGGTTGTTTAAGGTGTAATCCCTCACACTTCTCATCTGAAACATCCAAAGGATGTATTCACCTTCAGTGAGAGAAGGGGGGTCCTGTACTCCTGTCCAGTAAGCTCCTTCGTCCCTCTGAAAACAGCCAACCACAGACTGTTTCATCACAGGAGGAGAGGGAGCTGACTCTTTTTTCCAGGCAGTTCTTTGGCAGAGTGGGTTTACACTTGAATCCATCTTCTCTCTGAAACACCCAAAGTTTAACCTCAGTGAAGAGTAGAGGGACCTGTACCTGTTTCGTAAGTTCCTTCAGCCCTCTGAAATAGCCAACCACAGACTATTCATCACAGGGAGGGAGAAAAAGACTAAAACTTTTATCAGTACTTCCTATCACAGGATGAACTTAATGTTCTGTGTAGCAGTGCTATTAGACAGAACCTGGCTGAGGCCTGACAAGGGGGCTCTACCTGCCTATAGCCCTATTCGGAAGAACAAGAGTGCGCCAGTAATTCAGATGGTCTTGCCAGAACAGTCCCTAGCAAAGAATGGCTACTCTACATGCACACCGTAGGCAGGCCTCTAAGCCCCCCCAGACCACACCCTCCCATGCCGGGAGGTAAAGGTCTGCCCACGTCCGAGCACGCGCCCGAAGATGGGGTCCAGTTCACCAGAAGGTGTGCACAGAGTTATCCTAATGCCGAAAATTCGTATTTTCCTGCACATGCATAACATAAATGTAACATATATGTATATTTAGCATTCTTTAAACTAATGTTTATTGCTCTTATTATTTCATTCATACTTACCGTACTAATGCAACCCTTGCCCTTGCTTCCCATCGGACAAAGTTGAAATTTCGGGGGAATATCTGGACACCTTGACTTTCACACAACATCCAGAATATCCGTTGTTAGCTTACAATGCAAAAGCTACTTTCTTCATGCAAATGCATTTATCATGGTGTGATGTCCAAGAAGTTAATGTGTAGGCTACCAGATTGCATTCGTACTAGCCTTCCAAGTATGTCTAGATATCTTTAAATTCAGCTGACCGCAATGATGAGTCTCTCTCTCTCTCTCTCTCTCATATTTTGTTGTTTAATTCATTTCTTTCCTCCTTCGAATCCCTTGGTGTGCCATAGGCAAGTACTTTGCGGGCCAAAGGTTACCGACCTCTGGCCAACACAATTCTTGTCGTGCGAGAGGTGTCGGGTAGGACGTAATCATTGGAAAAGGCGTTTCTACTTAAGTAGGCGAAAAAAGGTTTGGAGTGCGGTTGTTAGAACCTGTTTTCTCTAGGAGCACTTGTGTCAACGATCTATATTTCTCAGTGTTATTTTATCTATTCTTTATTTATTCTATATATTTGATGAGCTCTCTTCCATCCTTATGTAGACAAGTTCCTCAGATTTGTTAGATTTTTTGTCTTACTCTAAAGGTAAGTATTCGTCTCGTTCATCACTGTTCTGCTTTCACTCATCAACTTAGACACAGTCCCAGAAGTCTTCGGGTAGCTTACCGTTCGGGCCAGGCACTCGGTTTTGACTCATCCGTTTACATTGTTAACTCGATTGTGCATAATGTTCAGGAGTAAAGTCGCGTAATTTGTAGGGTCAGTGAATTAAGATCCTTTCATCTCAATACAATGACCTGGATTGTTTTCTTGTCAGAACTCTTTGACAAGATTACACAACAGGTGATTACACCTTTATAATTGCAGTACACGGCAAGGTGTTGCCAAGTTTGATTTCACCTGATGACATGGATGCGACAGACAATGTGTATTCTCAAATGATCAAGACTCTCTTTCCTTTAATGCAGAGCACTATTACTTATGCTTGCCTGAAGTCTCGTCTGTCCCTGCATTACCGCTTATTGTTCAGGTACATCATCGGCCTTTCTTTAAGGTTAATGGCTTACAACATTTTCTTCATAAAACAAGTCATTCTCATTGCATGGTGATGTCTTCAGTCTAGGCATTGGGTGTTGGCTCTTTCTCCTTAACAGTTTCATGACTGATAACTCGACTAAGGACTCTGTCCATGACAAAGGTTCAATATAATCAGGATGATCTCGGTTATAAGGATAAGTCAAGTCATATGCCAAGCTGAGTCTTGCCCAGCTATGCCCATGAATGGAGACCGGCCTGTCAATTCGATCAGCCGTGTCAGCTGGTGCTGACTCGACTGTGCTTAGTCCTTCCTCACCGTGGTGCCCAGTGGTA
>NC_051422.1:25828214-25878214 GCF_015228065.2 Penaeus monodon
AGGTTATGGCAGTCGCGAAGCGTCAGGTGACGAGGTGAAAGTACTTAAAAACGGGGTTGTGAGGGCTGTGGTTAAGCTATTTATTTAATAATAACAAAAAAACACACACACACACACAACAAACCAAAAGAAACAAAACTACTTTAAAAAACAGAACGAGAACACACACAAAAACAAACAAACAAGGGATGGGGGAAGGGGAAAGATGAAAATGAAGGAGTAGGAGGTGGCTTCAAAGGATGTGGCCAAGCCTAGAAAATTGAATCCACTTCTTCGCCCCATGCAAAAAAAAAAAAAAAAAAAAAAAAATCGTCGATCTTAGAACGCCTTGGCCCACTGTCTGAGATGCAATGAACCCCCACAAAGTGAAAATGTGGAAGTGCCTCACTAACCATACCTAAAACTCGGCCTGGGTGCAGGAGTCACAAAGACGCTTAGTACTTAACAAGAGATTAGGGAGGTCGTCCACAGAGTAAATGTGGCGAAAACAATTCCGAAGGCAAAGAACCCCCAATATCCTAGCCCACCTAAGGGAGGCTGTCAGGAATGCCAAGGAAATTGCCAGCAGAGTCAGGCAGGAAAAGTGGCTGGAATGGTGTGAGTCTTCGACCACCATACCACCCTCTCAGAGCTATGGCAACGGGTCAGCAAGCCACCAGCCGCTCAGCCCCGAGATGCACGCACCATGACCCCCCAGTCAGAGGCGAACAGAGTTCTCTGCGAGAACAAGTAGCAAGAGTCTGCCAGCCGAACTGAGGGCAAGACAAGAACGCCTACAACAAGACAGACTTGCTTATATCAGAGAAAAAGGGCAGCAGAACCCGATAAACTCAGACATTATCTTTTCTCCGAGAGAATAAGAAATGCCTATAAAACCAGTTCTAACACAGTCCCAGGCTCTGATGGGATCTCGTACCCCAGGGTTTCCCACCTAAGACTAGCAGGTGAGCTTGAACTCCTGCAACTCATCAAAAAGTCCTGAGAAACATCCACTCTACCCCAGAGTTGGAAGGGGGCTACCTAGTTTCCAATCCCCAAACCAAAGGAGCCAGGGAAATACCGCCCCATCTCTTCCTCAGCTGTCTAACCAAGACAGCCGAGAGGATAGTACTAAACCGGCTCCAATGGAAAATGGGACCCCCACATGAACACCTCCATGGGTTCACCAGGGGAAATGACCACAGCGCACAGCATAGCCACACTCTTGAGCACAATAAGCACGGCACATCTGTGGTAGTATTCCTTGACCTGGAGAAGGCTTTGAAATTTGCAAGTTCCCCCTTGCCATTCAGGAGAGCCTGATCCAGAAGGGAATCAGAGGAAAGCTCTTGGCTTGAATAGGTGACTCCTTCAGGAACAGGACAGCCACTTACGAAAACAAAAGATAAAAAACCGAGTCAAATTCCAAGGTCACCTATCACAGCACATGCCATAGAAAAAGGAACGCCACAGGGTGGGGTTCCCAGTCCACCCTCTTTAAACATTAATGTCCTGCATCCCCAAAATAAACCTCCCAGTGGGGTGGGAAGATCATCTCCTATGCAGATGATCTTGCTATCAATCCCTAGACCATACTGCCTAAATAAAGCCCAAACATTTTCTGGACCTTTGTCTGAGGAAAGTTTGTAGGCCGGACTAAAGATCCTGGGAGAGATCCAAAACCATGGCTCTGAGACAAAAAAATCAAGGCACAAGTCTGAAAAACCAGGGAATGGACTTGGAGTGGTTCAGAACTACTCTACCTTGGGGTAAAGGGGAGATCCCGACCCTCTCCTTCTAGAAGGAGGTCCAGTACCTGGTTGACCGGACCAAAACAAGACTGTCTGTCATGAGAGCAATGAGTGGGAGACACATAGGAGCCAGACAAAAGTACTAAAAATCATCCTATGTACATGCCGTCCAGACCATGGG
This sequence comes from Penaeus monodon, assembly GCF_015228065.2. Taxonomy (NCBI): domain Eukaryota; kingdom Metazoa; phylum Arthropoda; class Malacostraca; order Decapoda; family Penaeidae; genus Penaeus; species Penaeus monodon. The sequence goes on from NC_051422.1 coordinate 25,830,126, forward strand.
GGACTATGCCTCAGTTGCTCTGATTGGCACAAAGAGAAAAAAACAAAGACAAATTGGAGACAGTCCAAAATGAAGCTGCCAGGATCATTCTAGGTGTCCCAAGGTGGACGAAGGTCCTCAACCTCCTCTTAGAGGCAACCTTCTCCTCCTAGACTCACGAAACGATCTAATGGTAGCACAATTCCTGTCAAAGGTCATCCAGGCTCCAGAAACAAAGCCTAAGACAAAAAACAATCAGAAGCCTAGAACAAGACAGCGAGCTCTTTGCAAACAACTCCTGGCTGTCTCACACAGTCAGGGTGTTAATACGCCATCAGCTCAAAGAACAGCTTCTAACAGCTCTAACCTCGTTAGGGTTTTCCATAAAGAGCCTGTCATGAAAAAGAATTAGATCCCACGCCTAGTCTAAAGGCCGAAGCCCAGAGGTTCATGCAGCCATCACTTCCCGGGTAGTAAAATACTTAACGGATGGATCAGTCGATCCCTTGGCCACACTGCAGGTACCGGCTTTGCAGCAAGGGGTGCCACAAAATCCATGAGGGTACAAACAAAGCCTCCTCGCTACAGGCAGAGGCATAGGGATAAAGATAAGTCCGATATGCGAAGCTTAGCCTCGCCCGAGCTATGCCCCTGAGGGGGAAACCCGGCCTGTGTCGACAAATGCCCACTCATTCCGTGTGTCAGCTGGTGCTGAATCGGCTGAACCCTTTTCCTTACCCGCCTTGGTGCCCAGCCACAGCAGTAACCTCCAGGGGACAGTTGCAACTTCTCACGCCTGGGCGGGGCCCTGAACCGACGACTCCTCGGATGAGAGGCCGACACGTTATCACTGTACTAGCAGATAATAGATTAATAATGAAGTAAAAAGGTAGCAGTTTTTGCCTGATGCTCCTTTTATTTTGGGAGCGCCGATGTAAAGGCCCGATACCTCGTTCCCCCCGGGTGTATGAGCCAATCGGGAAGGACCCAAGCCCGCCGCCGAGATCCTGAGTAATCTCCAGTTTTTGACAATACTATTTAATTATTTGCTTGTTTTTTTAGAAACATATAACTTATATAGTTGCACCCATTTTTATATGCCCCAAATAAATTCAAATATCATCATATTTTTATTATTATTTGCATAGGTTCTGTCCAGCAAGGAACTTTAATCTTTTCCAGTTCCTTCTTTAAGTTTAAGCCATGCAGGCCTTCCAATTACACATGTGCGTTTCAGGTAAAACCTTAGCAAATGTAATGTAAACGTACCCCGGTTTAAAGTTAATCATGTCCGTATTTGAAGCGAATTTAGTATTCATCAATCAGTTTTGGGGTATATAGTTCATCCGTGGTATGTTATTACTGTACAGTACGCTAATAAAGGCTTTCTTGTATAAAAAATATGATAATATTACTAGTATGGTGTGTGTGTGTGCACACACCCCACACACACACACACAACACACGCATATATGTTATATATATAATATAATATATATATAATTTTATATATATATATATAGATATATTAAGTATAAGTATAAGTATAAGTAAAGTATATATAATATAATATATATATATTTTATATAATATAATATATAATATATATTATATGTATGCATACATACCTAATATACATATCCATATATATATATAATATTAAAAATAGATATAATTATATATATTATATATCATATATATATAGATATTATAATAGTATAAAAAATATATATACAATATATATATAAGATATATAATATATATATATATTAATTATATATATATATATTACATATATATATTTATATATTATTATTATTTTATATTATATATATTATATATAATATATAATATCTATATATATATATAAATATATTATATATATATATATAAAATTATATATAATTTAATATATATATATATTATATATATGAATGAGCCGCGGTGGCCGAGCGGTTAGAGCCTACTCAAGACTGTACGACGCAATTGATTCGAGGTTTGAGTCACGGCCGGGGTGTTGTTCCCTTGGGCAAGGAACTTCACCTCGACTGCCTAACCTAGCACTGGATGGGCAAGCCAGGGCCCAGTCAGTGCTTGGTCCCAAGCCCGGATAAATAGGAGATGATACCTAAAACGGTAACAACCGGCAATCTCCGTGGAAAGGAACTGGGGACCCTAACCACATTTCTCACTCCAGTATCATCCCACAACATGAAAAAACTACAATTAAATATCATGCTGTGACCACGGTGGCTCAAACATGAACCTACCAAAAAAAAAAAAACAAAAAAAAAAAAAAAAAAAAAAAAAAAAAAAAAAAAAAAAATATATATATATATATAATATATATATATATATAAAATTTTATATATATATATATATATTTGCAGATATATATATATATACACACATAAAATATGTATATGTATGTATTTATATGTATATATATGAATGTACGTGTGTATATGTATATATGTATGTGTGTGTGTGTGTGGCTATGTGTGTGTGTGTGTGTGTGTGTGTGTGTGTGTTGTGTGTGTGTGTGTGTGTGGGTGAGAGAGAGAGAGAGAGGAGAGAGAGGGGAGAGAGAGAGAGAGAGAGAGGAGAGTGTGTGTAGAGAGAGAGAGAGGAGAGAGAAAAGAGAGAGAGGGAGGGGAGAGAGAGAGAGAGGAGAGAGAGAGAGAGAGTGTGTGTGTGTGGGGTGTGTGTGTGCGCGTGCGCATGTGCTAGCTCATTGCCATCGGTTTCATATCACGACCCTTTAAAGATGGTTCCCCTTTAACTCACTTTTTCACTTCTCTCTCTTTTTTTTTTTTTTGTATATGCACTTGTTTTCTAATCAATCTCTGCGACGTCCGAAGACTCATTTATTTTATACTTTTCCGGTCCTCTTACATAAGCACGCGACCTGCAGAGGAGGAAGGGGGTTTCACGTTGAAACAGTTTAAAAACAAAAATACCAAAAAAAAGTTTCTTAATTAAATTCAGTCGCGTTCTAGGTTGAATATGCGGGAGAAGGATGGGGAGAACGGAGAGGGTGTAGAAAAGAGCAATAATTTGCCATGTAATTTGTGGCGTGAGTTTAGAAAAATCTGGGACTGGCAAGGGATAATGATAGCCTATAAGAAAAAAAATGAAAATGCTTATAAATTTCTTATAATAGGCTGTAAAATAAATATCAGAATCCCCCACCCTTATGCCTTCCAATGCATTTGGGAAAAAATGATTATGTAAACCCTAAATAGTGTACTTCATGAAAAGATTAGAGAAATACAAATAACATCATTGCCATAGAAAATGTTGGACGGAGAGTCCGGTATCTCATTTACTTTTTATAATGATGTTCTGGTGACAGTTTATCTACCGTCAGTTGATTATATTTTAGTCCTACATACGTTTTATTTATTTATTTATCTTATTATTTTTTACTGTCACCTTTGGATACTTATAGTTTTACTTTTCTTATTATCATTGTCAATACACTATTTCATTTTCCAATGTTGTACATGTTATATTTAGTAGGAATTTGCATTTCACATATTACTTCTATGTGTTGATCTGCTCTATGCTATTTACCTGTTTAGCACATTTGCATATGCATTACCCTCATTTCAGTATCGTGCTTCTCGAAATCACCGGTATTATAACTTTATTATTTTTTGAGATCAATAACTCACAGTTTCCTTTTCCTAGGTATATAAATGTCATCTTCGAGTATGATCATAAGATCCAGCGACATGTCCGACTCATGAATGAAGTTACGGTGCATGTGGGGGCGATCGCATAGATATATAATACTAATATAAAATGAAAGTCGGGTTAATCGTCAAACATCGCTTCCAACGATAATGAGCCTGAAGTAGTTCCATGGCGGAATTGGATCCAACTAAATCCTGTTACGTTGAGTACGCAATATTGCTGTTCTGGTCGATATGCCGTTCTTTCTATCAGATTATGCATTTCGTAAAAGTGTTGTTTCATTATTCAATGCCACATTATCCTGTTTCCTGAGATCTTGAATCAGTTACTAATCTTTCAGTTGAATATTCACTTTTTCTTGTTTCTTTTTCTATTTTTATCTTTCAACCCGCCCTGCTCTTTCTCGTCTTAAATTGCTTTCTTCCATTTACTGTTGACGTTATTTCTTTCTTTGCCTCCGTTATTTTTCGTGGGGTAAAGTTTCTTTCTCCCTTTCCATTTCCCCTAATTCTTCCTAATGGTATTTCACTTTCTCTTCGCGTCTGTTTGCTCTCTTTTTCATGTCCGGCTTCCTATTACCCTGATCCGCGCCCCATTGGCGCAGGCATCCGCTTCTTTCCCTCATCCTTGTCATGAGACGGAGAGCTGGAAAGAAAAGATGTCACTCGAGGGTTATTATCGCTGACTTTGTGAGGAAGCTAGAGAGAGAGAAGAAAGAGAGAGAGGGGAGCGAGTAGAGCGAGAGAGGGATTATATATCTAATATTATATATATTAATATATATATATTATATAGTATATATTAAGCGAGAAGGGCGGAGAGAGAGAGAGAGTGAGTAGAGAGAGAGGGTAGAAGGGATAGTAGTAGCTAGAGAGGGTAGCAGAGAATGATCAATTAATCTTATATGCCTGAATTGATAATCCGTGATAGGCTCTCCTTTGAATAAACTGCGACTCGTGTCATGGGGAAGCAACATGTCTCGCGAATATTAGCGTGAACATGTTTTATGAATGCTTGAGTTGCATGCTGACACATTCTGCTTCCTTGTGCATTTCAGAGGATGATGGACCGCGTCGCTCTCGCTGGCCTGTAATCGGTCTCTCACGCCAGGCCAAGCTTCATTTAGAGATATTTTTCTCATCTCCGTGTTCCGCCCCTTCCTTGATATTCTTTGATTATTGGCTTTCGCGCTATGCCTTCAGAACTACAATGCTGCCGTGACTTGCCATATCCTTTTGTACAATTATCATACTTTCATAATATAGACATACACCTTTTGGAACTGAGACTATCTTCGCTACGAGTTCTACTGCGCAGGCACAAACTGAGGGGACTGGTTGAAAAGGGGGGTGGAGTCTAGTGCCTTTCTATATCCTGTCTTCTCTATGTTTGCTTAGCATCCTTTTCTTGCCTTCCTCGTTCTTTCTGTACTCTCTAAATACTAACCCTCTCTCCATCCTTACCTCTCTCTCTCCTTTCTAATTTTCCCTTTTCCTCTTTCGTTCCACAGCCTTTCCCCTCCTTTCAGTGCTCTTGTCCTTTGTTCTGACCTTGTGTCCTCTGCTCTCTTGGAGTGAAACATTCGCTCGATGCGCCGCTCGTTTGCACATCCTGCTCTCTGCCTTCGCCTCGCAATCCTGGTATCAGAAAACTATTCCTCAGTTGCGATGACAGGTTAATGCTAATTCTGTTCATGAATGGTTTGAAAGGAATCTTGGCAGCGTCACATTACATGATATAAGGGTATAGATGGATTGGTGTATAATAATAAGATTTATTAGTCGATAGTGGGGGAGTGTATGTGGTGTGGTGTGTGTGTGTGGGTGTGTGTGTGTGTGTGTGTGTGTGTGTGTGGTGTGTGTGTGTGTGTGTGTGTTTAGCGCGCAGCGCGTTAGAACAGAACGTACCCCGTGGGCTAAAGTCTAGGACCCTGCCTTGCTCTTTGTTTAAATAGTTCTCGCGTGGCAGAAACTAATGTCCTATTAATTTCCTTACTGGCTGGGCTTCTGAACACTATCATATCGAGAAAGAGTGCATTATTACATATTGTGCAGGATTTTTTATCCGTAAGGAATTACTATTTCCAGTCCGATGTCTATTAGAATCAGTGTTTTTTCAATGCAATAGTTAAAAAGGCGGTCGAGGGAACGTAACGCTAATGTATTCAGTATGCGGCTATCCAGCCTTTAAGACTTTTATGTCACTTTGTATGACCTAAAATGTTTTGCATAGTAATTGGGCGATAGATATTTATTCGACCATTAAGAGAATCGGTAGTTTCTGTACTGTTTTTTTCGACGTGTCCTTTTCCTTATACAAGTTATTTTTTTATAGCTTCTGCGAAGATGTCATGCTTAATAACATCTCCCACACGATACGACATGCTCAGCACACAATCCGAGGCGGTATTAGTTGGGGCATCGTACGTATTAAATTGTTCACAAAGCTCAGCTGGCATCATCCGTTGTCACATCAACGCACAAGCTGCGGAAGGCCTCTTTGAGTTCATTTCGTAAAGTGCTGGATATTCAGAAGCACGACTGTCCTTCACTTGAAGCCATGCTTAATAGCCTGTGCCCTCAAGTATATAACGCACATCATTATGTAGCGCACTATCATACATAATAATGTACTTCGGCGCACTGCTCAGCATCGTCGACATATAAGGATATATCATAGATAATATTGTTGTAATATCATGAGTTCTATACTGGTTAAGATAAAAACAGTATAAATGAACATGCAGTATCGTAAAACGTTTCTGACATATATATATAATATTATGATTATATATTAGATATATAATAATGGTATATTAGTATATCCTTAGATATATAATAATGATATGGTATGTATGTATAGATATATATACTGATTCATAATAATAGTGAATAATACTATAGTTATATATGATATAGTGATATATATTATATATACTATTATATGTATTCTTGTATATTATATGTATTCTATATATATAGTATATATATATATATAGCTATCAGGGTATATATATATAGTATGATATATATAGGGTTGATATAGACCATATATACTATATGTATATGCATATATATTATATATATCGTATATATATATATATAATATATATATATATATATGAGTATATGTATCTATCTATTCTATCTTATAATCTGTAGTATAATAGTATATCACTATACGTATATATCTATGATGTATATTACTGTATATATGTACTACATTATCTATATATGAGTCTCTTTAGTATATGTATACCTGTCATAGTATATATCTATATACTTATATCAATACTAATATATATAATAATATGATATGGATATTATATGATATAGTGTTATGTATATATCTATACTATATAATAATATATATCTATATATAGCTAATATATATATATATATAGATATCTACTATAATCGTTATATGTATGTAATATCATATAATCTCACTATGTATACTGTATATATATAATATGATAGAATATATGAGTATATATACTATAATATATATATAATTATATGTATATATAGCATATATGGTTGTATGTATGTATACATATACACTTCTGTAGCGGATGTCATATATAACATACTATAATATATATATATATATATATATCTATATATTATTATATATAGTATATCTACATATATATATATACCATATGGGATGTGTTGTATGATATACTAGTGCTCTATAATATATATATTATTATAATCTAGTACACTAACAGTATATGATATATATATAGTACTATATACCTATAGTAGTATATATATAATATATATATATATAATATGATAATATAGTGGGTGTGTATGTATATATACCTTGATACTTTATTATTTAATTGGTGTATATATAACAATATATATATATACTATATATAATCTAATGAATTGTGTCTAATTAATATATGAATAGTATATATATATATATGTATGTATTAAATATATACTATATCTTATGTATATATATAATATATATATAGTAACTATATATATATATATCTCGATATAGCTTCGCTAGATATCTATATGTGATATTATATATGTATATATATATATGTATATGTATACGTGGATGTATTAGTTATATATGTCTATGTATCTTTTTATATATATATAATTAGTATATATATAGGATATCTGACTACAGTATATATAGTCTGATAGTAGTGCTATAAATATCTATTTATATTATTTCTCTAATAGAATATAAGGTTCTAAGGGCATGCTAATATGTAATATAGTATATATATAATGTAAGTATTCTATAGTAGTGTATATATTATGTCATATATATGTATTATATATAATAGTAATGTCATATCATACATGTATTAAGTTGATATATATGTAGTATATATAGGTGTATTAACTCTATATATATTAGTGTATATAGTCACGTATGATAATATAGTAGTATACTACTAGATACTATATATAAGTATATTTCTAAGTATATCAAGATAATTATGTATAGTATTGATAAGTATAAGTAATATACCGTAATACTATATAGTATGTAATATGATCTTAAATTGATATATCCTAGATATATCTATTATAAGTCATTATATATATATGTATATATTATACTAAGTTACGTATATATACTGATTTAGTCTCTTTATTCTATAGTAGTGTATCATATTACATGTATCGTTTATAAGTATGTAATAAGGTAATATGTACTATCTATGTCTATATATTTATAGCGCCGTATATCTGTATCACTCAGTATCCGTTACTATTATGTATAAGTGATGCTATGTCTGTTATAATATATGTATACTATATGATGTATAATACTAATATGTGGTATACTACTAAGTTATGATGAGTATATGTATTATTATCTACACCTGCTATTATACTATGTATAGTATGATGTATTACCTGATATATGTATTAATTAATATTAGTATATATGGATATATATGTTAGCTACTTAATGTATTAATAGTATAGATTATAGTGGATATTATATAGTGATTTATATATATGTACTATATATAATGTGATATATATTGTTATAATATGGTATGTTATATATGTATTGGTATATATATGTATATATATGTATATATATATCTGCATATGAGACTAATATAATAGTGAATGATAGTATTCAGTATATATATATCCTAGTATATAATATATAGACTTTATAAGTATCATAACATATATATATATATTATATGTATCATTCTATCACTATGTATATCTAAGTATATATAGTATATGTTATACAGCACACCCAATATATATAATTATTAGATATTAAAGTATAATAATACTATATATATATGATTCTATAGTCCGCAGTATTATAGGTATTATTATGCGTATATCTAAGTGATAATATATTTTATATACATAGTGGGTATAATTACTACAGTATTATATAATGTTATATATATAATTAGGTATATTATGCTGTAAGTATATACGATGAGTTATATATTTATATATATTTACAGTATATATGGTGATGTATATTATACATATATATAGTATTATATATTATTATAGTAGTAAATATATACTATATAATAATACTAGTATAGTATGAGTATAAGTAATACAATGACGAATATATATAATAAGTGGTGTGTATAAATTGGGTGTGTATATTACTATAATTTGTGCGTGGTGCGTGCGCGCGTTATTATGTTTGATATGATATATACATATATATATGTCTGCTGTGTATACTACATTATTAATAACGTGTAGTAAATCAAGAACACGAAAAATCAACAAATGGCCGACAACAGACGGGTGTTGCAAGTGAATTTCGAGGTTATAGTATAATATATATATATCGTATCTAGCGACATACACTAACATATACTAATATATATTATACTACTTAAGATATATATGAGTGTATATATATATGTATATTAACGGTGGCTGGTAGTTTACATGGTAAACAGGGTAGTATGGCAGTGTGAAGTATTGTTTAACATGCGGGTTTCATTAGTTAGCTATAGTTAGTGATTCTGCTTATAAAAGATCAAGTGCGCATTATAGATCTGTTAGGAAGGTGGGAGTGCAAAGATTTAGTAAACCGCAGTATCTGTTAAAAGGTCTGATTAGTGTGGGGGTGATAGTGCTCTTCTGTGATGTGTGCTAGACAGATTTCTGCCATCTGTTTTAGAATAACAAGGCTTTCTGGTTATCAGATAAATGAAAAAAGAATAGGAGGTGAAAACCAGATGTAATGTTTCTTTGTTGATGTTAGGAATCTTTTTCTTTTGTTTATTTATTTCCCATTACCAATAAGATCGAGGGCAGCCATTAACGACATGTCCTGGTACGTTTGGAGGTGGGACAATAGACACTCAAATTTTAGATAAAACCAGGTACATGAGGTTCCTAAGTTACATCATTTGAGGAATTATAATGTCTTTTGTTCAAGCGCTTCTTGAATGTAAGAAGAAGAAAGAACTCTTTTCAATCTTTTCCTGTAGGTCCTGTTGTATTCTTCAGTATGTATGGTTATACGATGATCCTGGGGCGTTGGAACGAATTCATATCAGGAAGAAGAAAACCACACTCAGGCTGAGAACTTCATTGTTTGTGGGGCATTTGCACCTATGAGGGATGCGAATCTCTCATTCATCGTGTCTCTTACATAGAACGACAAAAGTCAGGAAAAAATAATTATAAGTACATACAGCAAAGACAGCACGTAGATAATTAATGAACAATGGCAAAATCAAATACCATGCTATAACCCATTACATAGAAGATATTGATAAGAAATTTACGTAATATTGGCTGCTGAGGCCTATAATAAAGTAAGCTATCGTTTCATCGTTTATTCGAAAGAAATCTAGTGCCCTTAAAAACGCGCTATGGCCTGTCACAATGGTCAGAGCTTTGTGACACATAATCGTCAAGTTACTAATGTTCCTCTCGATGATAAGCCACTAATAACAATTAATAAACAAACTGTCCTGGCTATACACTCTTAAATCTGCGTACTGGTCTGAGTAAGTTAGCTAATTGACTAAGGAAACTATTTAGATTGTTTAGCTTTACTGACTCTATTGCACACAATATATAGGCAATGGGATCATTACATGGAACTTGTTACATTAGGTCGACATACTTTCCTTTAGCCACCTATGAATCAAGCTTGGGAAAAAGGATAATTGTCCTGCATATAACGTCAAACCCTATTTTTATCGACTGTTACATGGTATAGTTTCTTACTTTTTAACGACACCCTCGTCTCATTAACGCCTATTGCTCCCATATTTAATTCACTTGTGAAATTGAACAAAATAATAACTGATCATTTCTTGTCGCTTGCGATAAATTTCGCGTATTAATTAATGGCTCCCAGCACCATACAATTAATCCACATTCACTGGCTCGGACTTCTGATTATCTCTATCTATATTCCATATTATTTACAAGCTTACACACTTTTCAACAGGACACTTGCCATACATCTGTTCATACGCTGGACTAGTTTTGATGAAGAGCTTCTTCCTTAATGGAACAGTACACTTACAAATGGGTACCTGGCATCTTACCTATTTTTTGAAGGCACTTAGCGCATGTTTCTGTGTCCATCCTAGAAATTCATCCAAAACACCGTAATCAACCACTAGTGCAAGCAAACAGAGATTGCTAATATATATTAAAACTTCCATACAATGGGCGGTCTTCTATTTTTTGAACTGCAGAATCGTTTGAAAAAACAAAATACTCAGAGCAATGCTAATCTCTCCACCAGCTATTTTTTTTTTTTTTTTGGGCTAACACTACAGTAATTTCGTAAATGATGTGAAAAAAGAAAATGTGAATGAATAATTTGCGAATGTGTTTGACCTATTTACACTGTCCTTAGTCGTCAGGGGCTAGGTAGCCTGGGAATTCATCCTCGACGATGGCTGGCCTGTCACACCCGTGGCATTCTGCGACACACACAAAGGCAAGTCAATCAGTAACTGCCTACATAGCACACACCATCTTATCTCAGTCATTACAGAGAGCATCTCAACCAACGTCCGTACAATCACGGCTTGATCAACAATACCTGATTTCAGATCTTGTACTGCTCCTCTACCTTAACAGTGTATTTGGCTCTTGTGAGTATAGCAAACTGCACCTACATATTCACAAGCTTTATGTCAACGGGCTACTATGTTGACACGCACTTCCACATCGGCAGACCAACCTGCTACCATGTAAACTATGCAATCTAATAAACGTCCTTTTGGTGTACAGTACCCTGTTTCTATGCTTAAATGAACTGCCGTTTATGTCTGTGTCCTATTGTGTTGATTTTTGCGTGTTTCTTTATTTTACGACACACACACTACAAGTTACACATACACAACACTGCACAATCACACACATCAGGCACACACACCACATCAACACAGAGCACACACAACTTACCGAAGGTACACACAACCATATAATATATATTATAATGATATATTTATAATATGTATCATAGTACAGTATATATATAAGTAGTACTCCTACGCCACAGCGTTATTTATACATGTAACAGATACTACTATATCTAATATACTATAAGTGATAAATCAGTAATATATTATAATATATATAGTATATAGTAATATCAAGCTAATCTATATATATGATATATATATATATATAGCATAGTTTATATGATGTGTAATATATATATTATATATAATAACTATATTGAGTACTATATATATATGAGGCATCATATATTATAGGATAAATGTGTATATATTATATGTATATATATGTATTACGATATCATGTATTGTATAGTATATATATCTTTACATACGTAAATAATAATACTCAGTGTTATATATATATATATATATATATATTATAATATATTATATAAACATATACGCGGGCGCAAACAAAAAGAAAAAAACACACCACAGGACACATAGTAATTTATATACTGCATCAAGTAATTGTATATATATATATAATATCATAAGTATACGATATATATATATATAGATAATATGATAGTATAGTGTAATAGTATGCATACACACACGTACCAAACACAGCACACCTAGCAAAAAACACACACGACACACATATCACAACTGAGAGCCAGTACACACACATCACACACATAGTAGTGATATAGATATTAATATAGTATATACTATACTATATCAATATGTAGATATAATAGACGACTTACTAATAGTATATATTAATGCTACTATGTAATCGTTCTACAAATAGCAACAACTACGTGCCACACCACTACGACATACGTCGACGCACACAGGCCAGTCACACATCACACCCGCGACAACACGGGACTACACACATCATCACACACATATTATACTATATAGTAGTATATACTTAATATATATATTATATAGTAATATAGTTGAGATAGTAGATAGATAGATAGATATATAGTTATAGATATAGTTGACATATGTCTATATATATATTAAGACATATATATAGGATATATATATTAATTACTAAAGTTAACATCATAATTATACAATAATAGTAGTATTAATAATATTATTTTTTTGTAATAGTTTTGTATATGATATACATGTATACACAAACACACACACAAAAAAAAAAAACACAAAAAGGACACACGATCACACACACACACAGCTACACACACCTACCACCTACACACACACACACAGACAACGTACATCTACCACACACATATATAATGAGTATATTATTATATATATAGTGATTATGATATATATTAGTATATATATTTATGTTATACGTTAGTTAAGACATATGTCTATTGATATGATATAGACATAAATTATATATATAGTATATACATATAATCATATATATGATATATATACGATAAGTATATATTATATAAATATATATATAATAGACTATATGTAAACACATACACACAACAGCTACACGGGCACTAACTTAAAACACACATCCCAGGCACACTATCGCCACACACACATCACTACACACGACACATCACCCACCCGACCCAGCAGCGCCACTACACACACCGCCACATCGCTACGTGCGACACATACACACATACACGACACTACACACACACACACACCCACACCGACCCACACAACGAACTGGTGCACACACCACACACAGCACACACACCACACACAACGACAACACACATACTAGCACACTACACATATACTCAATGGCATGTATAAGCTTATATATTTGCGTATATATGTATCGTTAATATAATATGTGTATACTAGTAATGTAAAGATTTATTATGTCTCTGTGTATACGATATAAGGTATCATACACAGCGACAGCACACACACACACTACACCCACACACACACACAGCTACACAACGCAAGCACCACATATCGACACACTGTCATATATATGATGACATCTGTATATTGATATATAAGTATAATATATATACTATATAGCATAGTTAGGTATAGGATATATAGCATACATATGTATAGTATATAGACAATCAATTATATATTATCATATAGATATATAAATATATTATATACATACATAATACTATAAGTATAAGATATATATAATGCATAATGTATATAAGCGTGTTACACACACACACATCGGACAGAAAGCACTACACACTACACAGCACCACACACACTACTACACACACACACGGGCATTATATATATTATATAGTAACGGGATAATGCGTATATATATAATAGTATAATAGTGATATATATGATATTAATAGTATATATACATGATTTCTATATAGATATATATGATATATACATCGAACACAGATGCACACACGCACACACAGCACCACTCTATATACTATAGTATACAGTGATACTTATATGATATATATGATAGATACTTGTATACTATATATAGTAAATATATATATATTACTATAGAGTATATAAATACTATATTATATATACATGCACATACACATAAGCGCACATGTAACCACGGTGTGGACTACGTAAGGCTTATCCAATCAGTAATCTCGATCTCAATAATAAACAATTGGGAGAGGCCTTGCTCCTACAGTGGATTAAATGGCTGTTGGACATAACAATACACACAGGTAAACACACAGCTACACACACACACATGTATTATATGTATATTTATAATGTATATACTATAAAGCTGTGCATATTTAAATATATCTACGTCATTACCTATGTATAATGACTATATAGTAAGTATATATTTATATAATAGCTAATATAGCTTATGTATACTATATATACTTCATATATATGTAATTATTTAAATGTAAATACATATTACACATATATATGTATATTTCAAATGTGTATAATATAGAGTGACATAATACTATATATAGTCAATGAAATACAGTATTCTTTATAATATATATAATATAATGTGTGATTATATACAGTAATATACAGATGTAATGATGTAATATATATACTATGACTAGGTATACTTATAGTATCTATAGATGATTATATCAATAGGTATATTTATAATGTATCACTATATATAGGCCTATAGTACATGTATACTTTACAATATATATATAAGTATATTTATATATTATAATATATATATATATATGTTATATTAATATATACACCAGCGACACACACACACACCCACACACAGCCACGGACACACACACACACTACACACAACACACGACTACTAACACACTACACGAGGCACACACTACACATATTATATACACCGTGTATATGCATATGTATGTTGCGTATATATGTATAGTATAATTAGATAGTAATATGTTTTTTTGATAATGTTATATTATGTGTGTTTTTATATGTCTATGTGCTATACTATACATACATACAGACTATACATACATACACCTACGACACATCTACCAACCGGCAGCACTACACACACTACAACACACACACACATTGTCTATCACAAACAACGCCATATATATATATATATATAGTATTAGTATATTATATAGTATAGCTATATATATTATATTATATATATACCACACATCACACACACACACAATACATACATACACTACACACACACTGATCACCACACACACACACACACACACACAGCACATATATTATAGTGATATATACATGTAATATTAATATATAGGGTATTAGTACTTAGGTATATACTATATATAGTTATAATATGTGTGTAGTGGTGTGTGTTTGTTTGTGTGTGTGTGTGTGTGTGTATATTATGAGTTTGAAATGTAAATATTATCAGCATATATATGATATATTTTAAAATGTGGTATATATAATGTTATGTGTGTACTAGATATATTCCTATGAGTAATAGTCTATAATACTTATATTATGTAACTATTATATATATTATACATATGATATATATATACTTATCATATATATAGTGTATATGTCATAGTCACATATAGTATTATAGAGTAATATAATAATATATAGTGTAATAGTATATATATCTATGAATCTATAACCTATATAGATATGACTATATCTAATAGTTGTGATGATGTGTCGTGTGTGTGTGTGTGTGTGTGTGTGTGTGTGTTGTGTTTAAATGTATATATATACTACTATAATTATAATATTATATATATATCCATATATATAATATATAGTACTGTATATATCATAATATATCCCAAGATGTAGTTTGTATAAGTTTACATATTATATATATATATATATATATATGATATATTATAATACTCATGTGTAAGTATATATAATGATATAATATATGTATAGTATATATATAATACAGAAAAAGAAAAAAATGATACTTATTAATGCACTACACACACGAGACACACACATCACACCGACACACACAGCACACACAACACACACGACTGCACTACCACGCGTTCTGCTAACACATACATCAGCCGACACACACACACGAGGCATATATAGTTATAGAGAGGGAAGAGAGGTAGAAACTGAGGGCAAATAGAGAGAATAGATTTCTCGACTGACATATATATATATTAGAAGATATGGTTAGACATTATATCTATCGGCTGTATGATGTATTATGATAGATATATCATCTCTGTACCTACATATGTATTATATTACATTGTCTCATAGGCTATCATCCTTATACACATGCACTGGTGACAGAGTGTCGTTTATACTTGTTAACGCTTGACTCTTTATTTACTTGTAGAGTTGATACCGCTGGACTGCATGGTATAGACACACGAACATAAGTTGTATGTCAGACAATTAGTTATTATGACATCGGGCGCTGCGGCGAGTCACGGTCAGCTCGCGGCGGAGCAGATGGCGGAGCTATGACTACCACTTAGCGCGGTTGGTAGCATAATAGGTGCACGAACGTCCCATGGTCTAACACACGAGGTTCTAGATAATCTCAGTGTGTGACCTCCAGCCGGATAGAGATGACGTCTGGGCGGTGTTGCTTATTTGGGGACAATTTGTGATCCGACATTGGAAAAGCTAGCCCCGTGGGTCCTACGGTGAACTCTGAAATAGAATTGAGTCCTGACGATCGCTGTAACAGAAAGAGTATTATCTTACAATCATGTATATTGATCGTCACCTACTCGCTTGCGCGGCCTCGAGGGGGCACTGCACTTCACAAGGGTTAGTATGTGTTTATCATGGTGACCTAACTTGGGCTGGTTCGTCTCGTTCTCTCCCTTTGCATGCGTCGCTAGTGGTTCAACAACTTCGTGGCTGCTCTGTTACTCATGTGTGTCCTCATACCTCCTGGTCGGCCTAGGTGTAATGCTGCTGCGTAGCGCTCGTATGTCCTCATGTCGCTCCGACGCGTGTCTCGCACAAGGTCGTGCTCCTTGACTTCAGATTCGTCTTGATCCTCGCTCGTAGTCCTGCCCAGGCTAACTCGAGTGGAGGAAGGGGCGGGCGTCCTTCGTCCACGAACGTCCTCACAAGGATCTCGTCAGCGTCCTTCTCCGGGCGTCCACAGCGTTCCTCGTAATCTTCGTCTGTATCAGGGCGTCGGGCAGGGGGTCGGGCATCTGCGGGTGCGGGCTTATACGCTGTCGCTACGAGTCTCCTGGATTTTAGCTGGATCTGCAGGTGGGTGCGTCCGCCTAGTCGTACGCCTATGCACATCCAATGCCCCCCCCAAAAAGAAAAAAAAAAAAAACCCCAAACACAGCATTCTGGGGGCGACTGGTTACTCTGCGGCAAAGGTGCTGGTTCGCTGGATCTACGGGGAGTCCGGCAGGCAACGCCCTTCCAGCTCAGTCTGTGAACGGCTTAAGCACTGCGTTTCTGACGAAAATCTCGTCAAAACGGGCCTATGGGCGATGCTCGATGACTGTCCTGTCTTACAGCATCGCTTAAGGGTCCTCCTTCGTGGGCGCGTGTCGTCTGACTGGCAATATAAAGTGGCGTGAGCTAGTATGCGATTGACTCCGTAAGGGCCAAGTATGTTAGGTAAAAGAAAGGGCAATGCAGGAGTTAAGTATGGGGTGGTAGATTAGTACGGCATCTGGCCGTTTATTCATGAACAATTTGACTTGGTTTTTAATGTTGGTTTTATCTTATTTTCGTCATTTTTTTTGTCATTTTGTGTTTTATTTTCACAAAGGTAAAGAAGAAATAGAAGAGGGAAGTAGTCAGCTAGGCGTCCGCATAGACCTATTTGAACTACCCAACCATCTCTGATAGATATGAGAGTGAGATAAGGGAACGAGCATGCCCGGCGCTCTCGCGAAGATGTCATTTTGAACTCATAGTCGTCACACAGATAAGAAATAAGATGTAACTTGTAGGAAATAAAAAAAAATATAAAAATTATGGAAAAAAACATATTTAGCGACGCACTTCGTCACGACGGTACGAAAATGGGCGGCTAAGAGAGACATAATGATATATATTTAAGTCCGGCACTAAGGAAGACAGCAACCACTATGCCTTATTAATGAAAAAGGTGCAGTGTCTTTGTCCTAGCGTAGTTGGAGTGAGGTGAAGGTGTGTATGCGTGTGTGAGTGACAGTCTTAGGCTTAATGAAGGGAAGCGAGAGTGACCTACAACTAAGAATGAATCACAAACACGAATAGTAGTAACGGTTGCATCAGCTTACACATAAGTACGAGAACGAAACTATACAAGGTGATAGCAATGATCTGAGCTATTTAAGAGGATTATTTCAACTATACATCACTAGTAATTCAACATATAATGATATGCTATCGAATGTATCACTATTAGAATGAATGGTGACATGAAAAAAATATTCGCCAATTTTTTTATCCATGGCACAATTCTCTCGGGGTCAGAGAAAAAAAATCTGAACTGCCGATGGTAGCATGTCTAGCTTTGCACACGTCAGACTTACTAATACGTAACTCAATAACAGACGGGGATCCTAGTAGCCCGAATGCCGTATATGACTGAATGGTGGCATGACTTGAAGAAGCGAGTACTCGTGCAGGGATTAATTAGAAATATTTCCGGTCTCTCTGTCTAGCGTATCTGTAAATGGGCGGGCAGAAGAAATTAGATATCTGCAAACGTATGCCCGATACTGAATCTAATTGAGTATTTTCTACGCGCTGTACATACACTAAACAAACGCTGGGTGTACGCCTCAAACTTATGCAAGCGACTTTAGAGGTGAGAAAAAAAGGTGTGATTGAAGTAAAGCGGCTGAAATAATGATTGCTGAGCTTGATAACCCGTAGATGCTGTATCATAGCGATTAATTACCGGACGTATGACGCGTGCGGGTCGACACCGGACTGCATGAAGGGAGCTGTGCGAACGGAACGAATATACTTACGGTTTATAGTACGCCTAGTACTCGTCGAACAAGTATGGAGGCGCAGGATCTAGTTATGGCTTTTACGCAGACGTAGCCTCAGAGGTGCAATTTTATCGGCCATTGCAAGGATTCTGTGGGCATGCTATGATATGAGGGGCACGAAGTTATCCTACGCTACATAGTCTCAAAATAATGAATATGTAATGAATTTGCTGTTACATTAGCTTTCGTTGCTTAGCGCCGATAAGACGTGTCGACTCTAAGAAGCAATAGTGAATCTGAATGGTCTATATGGTTAATATGTCCCAAGGGCGTCAACCAAACAACAACAAATTACAAGGTAACCAAGCTGTCAATGATTGACCTCACGCCACTGCGCCAACAGCATGACCGGAAATAAGAGAAGTGAGAGGTGCAGGTCACGGCGTGGGAAAACGACCTTTTCTCTTCCCAAGTGCTCGTAAATATGAAAGAAACTAAGGAAGAGAAGGTCAGGTCGAGGGCGGCGGGGTTAAGGGAACGAGATAAAATCATGACACTGAAATGTCGTTGCTAGTATGAAAACAATATATATGCTGCATACAGAACACGTATAGTGAAAGATAATTAATTGACTTAACTAACGACACTCCGTGATATTAGATTTTTGTGATTGCATATCTCGATCACTTAAAGCACACTGGAAATGCGATCTCTAACAAGGGTGAAAGAATAGTGAGAACGTGGCCCATTTGCTGTCATAATGGACCTTTTAACGGCGCAAGCAAAAAGCAACGCGCGCTAACAATGGTATGGATAAGGAAGGGGAAAGAAATAAGAAAGGGGTGGGCCCTACTAACGTGTACTTACTGTTTTTGTCAGGAGTCCTGTCTTTAAGTAGTAGCTTCGAGCGGTAATTTTCTTGATCGGGTAGATTTGAGTTCATGCTGGGCGTGGCGCGGCTAAGGACGGCAGGCGCCACCCCTGCGCACAAGGATTGTGCAATAGCTACATGCGTACTCTATTCACAGTGGCTGACATGGACGGGACGCAAAGCCGACGTCAGAATGGGGTGCACTGACACGCTATACGATGAACGGACGCTACGACTTATGTCTAAAGGGGTAATGGCGCGTATGTTATGGCGGGTACGCGCAGCCAGCTGGCGCCCGGAGAGGGTGGTGGTGCGGAGGCTGACCCTAAGCGTGTGCGTCGGTGACTTCAACACATGCAGAACAGCTCCCGGATATAGCAAACTGAGGTCAGATATAAAGCAATGTGGACTCCGCCCTCGGCTGACGCGGGTGGTTCCTTACATTTGTAGGACATGCATTTGGATCGCAACGTTCATAACTGAACACAGGCCGCACATACGTATTGGTCGCATTGGTAACCGAACATAAGTGAGATTGATCCACATCACACTGTAAAGACAGTACATAATGAGAATTATCTTAAGTACATCTTATATACATATACAGCTATAATGAATACATTATATGTATTAATATAATACATATACATATACTCATATATACTGGCATAGCATTATATACTATATAATGTTTTAATTGAAAGAGTAATAATATATATTTATATACATATATATGATAATAGTAATATTATACATTATATGAATGAATGTTTGTGGTGTGGTGTGTGTGTGTGTGTGTGTGTGTGTGTGTGTGTGTGTGTGTGTATGTATGTATGTATCGTAGGCTGTGTGTGTTATTGTACATGGGTCTGATGTGTAAATAGTAGATGGGTGGGCACTACTGATTTAGACTGTCTTTATCCTTTTTATGGAATGATTGCTGTGGGTGTGAGTACCCACACACAGGTATTGCTGAGTATTGAGAGGTGAATGTGGTGAGGATCGGAGGATCGGGGATTGGTCTGATCTGTTGTTGTTGTTTGAGGGAGATCGATGTCTTCGGCTCGGGCAAAAATGTCCCCCCTTCATACATTATGGCACCGGCTGGTATCAGCTATTTATGGCTGGATCATTTATTCTCTGACTAGCTATATTTAGCCGTGATGGCAGGATTGCCAGCAGAGAACACAGGGACTGCCACCAGAATGCACATTATAAGCATGCTGCAATATAATCTCTTACATACCGGCTGCTTTTTGTGGTGCACAGTCCGCCTCCGTCTCGTGCAAGAAATTGTGTGTCTAACTCAACTCTGTGTAAGTAATGTACCAATGGCGTCGGACTCGACAATGCATGCACATCTGTCTGGGAACATAACCCAGTCATTTTTTTCTGATGATTTGGCATAAGCAATAGTAACCTAGTCTGATTCTGTGAAGAATGCACTTCCGATACGCCTCTATTGATTGCTTTAAGAGAGTGGGCCAGTAGCTGGCATAGCTGTGGCGTGCCTGAGTACCATCTGGGCCGAGGGGGATAGATGCTCGTTTCTTGTTGCTGTGAAGCTGGTGAATGAGGAATGGCTACGACTTGTGGGTCTATACACATATCTGCCTTAAGCTTCTTCAGCTTGGTTTGTATGTGGAGCATGGATTTGTGGCATAGAAGACCCCTAGGCCTAATAGTGGCTAGGGACCGCTCAGTTTTATGCTTATTTATTCTATACCTCGCCTGGTGCAAGATCCTCTGTGGTATTGTAGTTAAGATCAGTGGTGCATATAAGGTAGATGTTGTACTTGGGTGAGCTTTAACTGTAGACAGGTGCATTGGCTTCCGGAGTGCTGTGTGTATTAGGTCACGACAGTTTCCTTACCTCAGGGACACGCTTGGACTAGGGCGTACCTATGATCGCAACTACTTCTTGTCTGTTAGTGGAGGGAGAGGGCTTTGTGTGCGTTAGGCCCTCATGGATTGTATGTGTCAAAGCATGTTCATAGAGCAGTGTGGGCTTAAGGAATACGAGCTGACTCTCCATCTTGTGAAATATGTTCTGAGCACCATGGTGGTAGTGAGCTGCAATGATCCTGCTTAGCTTCTGGCTAGGCCTTTACAGAGTTTAGGCAATGGGTATTGATTCTTTGACGTCTCTACAAGCTCACATTAACGGTAGAACCGATGCATAAGTTTGTGCCCACTGGTGGGGGAGTCCTGCCCGTGCTGGCAACATAGTTGTTCTTTGATGCTCATAGTGTATCACACCTCTGGCTTGTGACATACAGCCATTATATTTATTTGTGCTTAAACGAGCTCTTGGTCTTGATGCTAGTCAATTTCTGTAAGTTATTTTAGTTTGTGAATGTTTGTGTTCCTGGGTGCCTGGTAGGACTTTGAACAAGATGACACGGATGAGTATATAGCCTTAATGATCATTCGTAAGTCCTATAGGGAGTAAGGTTTGCCTCGCTAAGAGGAAGTTGAAGGTGCTTCGCAGTTCCGTCTAACTTGGGTGTCAAACTCGCAAAATAAGGATATCTGTGCCAGCTTCATTTTGAAAACTGGTCTCCATTTTTCTACTTTAATCTTAGGTTTTTGTGGTTCACATCTGGAGTACAGTAAGTAAATCAGTCGCACTAATGGGCCGGAATACTGGCGATGTAGCATATAAGTATCGATAGTATAACTTTGCTCATGTCTGAGAACTGCAGCTATTGTGATGGCTGCCCAGGTCATTGTCTGCTCTATGGCGCACTCTAGTGTGTGGCTGTTTGGTTAAACTAGTACAGAGACTAGCCTTTTAAGAGTGAGAGGAGTCACGTGTACGTTATGCACCTGGAGGCCTGGCTCTACAGTCTATTCCCATGCTGTCTCAGACAATGGTACGTTGACATTGACATCATGGTGTCATCAAGCCTATGGTTTTGTACATGAAGAAGCTACACATATTAGCCGGTGGGCAGAGAATCTTTTTTCCTGTACCTCCGAACACACACTGAGATAGCAAGGTCCAGACTGTGCTGGGGTCTTACGTGGTAGCGATTATCCAGTGGAGAGTGACTGGCTTAGGGAGTACTGATTACGTACTGTTTAGGAGATGATTATTGCACCCCGATGAGAGGTGTATGTTGAGGCACATTAGCAACCATGGCATATATAACACATATGTTGAACAACGAGGCTGGACTGAGGCGCCCACACACGCTGTGGCAAGTGTCCATTTTCTTTGGGATTTGCATGCTGATAGGTGTGACGCCTTGAATCTGATCTTTGGCTTGTTCTGTTCCTTAATATTAGCGTCGCCTAAGCGGCAGGTCATGTTAATCATCAGAGACATTCTTTATATTAAGGGAGATTGATAGATCTCATCTGTTTTTTGGTGGGGCTGGTTGTCAGAGGGGGGGAAGAGGGGGGGGGTTCGGAGAAAGACAACAAGAGATAGAACAAATAGGTGGCTAGTACGGGGAAGGTGAATCCATGGGTCTCCATTTGTAGGTGTGAGATGCCTGGTGGCAGCTCTGACTATTGTTAGTTTGGCTTGTGGGACAACTGTACAAGTCTCTGTTTGTGTGTTTTTTTCTGGCTGACTTACTTGGGATAAGGGTGCTACGCCGTTATCTGGCAGGCAGTATTCAGGGGCCTGTTTTGGCTCTGCCTTTGGAGCCATGGTGCCAAGGTTAGAATGGGGAGGGGACGTCTCTGTCTATGGGCTGAGGTGGTGGGTCTGTTTTTGGCTCTGTTCAGTTTTTCGCTCCTTTGATCAGTGACTGGCAAGCATGTCTGGGTCATTGTCGTGCAATGGCGACTCGTACTAGCTGGCCTCCTCACTCGGCCTCCTCCTTGCCCAAAGCTGTGCAGGGGGTCATTACTGGCAGTGACTTACAGCAGTCAACAGGTAGGAAATGCATATCTTCCTCATCAATAGAGGAGATTAACGTCTCTTGGGAGAGTCTTTTGGCCTCGTGCTAGACTTATGAACTTTAGTCTCCTAGTGGTTCAAAATAATGGTGTGCATGCACTTTTGCAATGTCGGAAACTCCTTTTTATTGGAGATATGCTAACCGCGGGCAGCCCATGTCTGGCTCGACCCCAGACATGGGTGCCTGGGGGAGGGCAGGAACCAACAGTCTTGTCGCTTTAGCACATCACCTCAATTGATCGGGCGCTGAGGTCCGCCTCTTTCCTGTAGGCAGAGGGCAAGCCAGAGTGCTCTCAGGCTGAATGGCCGAGTCTGTGGCTATAGTGTTGGGACTGATTGCGGCTGTTGGGGCTGCCGGGCTCTGTCCTTCCTTGTGTGCCTTGCTACAGGCTAACTGTCTTGGATTGGCGCTTGTAGCTTGAGAAGCCAAGTAGCTATCGCATCTTGACCGTCTCCTATAAGGATCTCCAGCCGTGGGATTCGAGTGTGAGGGACACTACTTTCGCTCGTCCATCTTAAGGCTTCTTAGTAGTCCCTGGAAGTGAATTCAGGGTAGCTGTGGTCGTGAGGGCACAATAATCGATGTGATGCTGCCTGATGTCTGGCAATCAGGAGTGACACCGGATATTTCTCTGTATCTCCTATAGAGCTGCATCACAGCAGTTAGTAAGCATTTTCAAGAAGGCGCATGTGCAGGTTAGAGGGCACGCTGACACGGCTGGGAAATTGCTAGGGGGTCCAGACACTCATGCTCTTGCCTCAGCAATTCAGGTCGTCCGGCGCTAGGTCGTTTCGGACTGCCTCTTATCGGCTTGGATTCTACTGGACTACTGCCAGTTGGAGCAAGGCATTATTTTTCGGCTGGTTCAGTGGCTTCGTGGGCATACGCCATCATCGGTCAGGGAGGTACGTCTGAGGGTACTCTCAGGTCATCTCTCCCTGATTTTTTTTGGGTTTTTTTTGCTGGTTCTGGGAGAGGCCAGCACAAGAGTCGCATCGTGGACTGGACAATCTCATGGAGCATACATGTTTTGGGCTGATGAACCTTTAGAGGAGCGTACAGGTGTCTGACATGTCATGCCTGTGGCTTTGGGATTTTCTTTTCGTGGGGGGGCCACTGAAAAAGAAGCTGATATATGACGTTCAAAGTGATCTAGCCATGGTTTGCTGGCTTGCATGGGCACGTTCGTCGCATTATTAATCTATTTCTGTGAGTTGGAGGGGGTATTGTTGACAAATGTTTTGTCATTGAAATAATGCATATGTTGGAAACGAAGGCCGGACAAGTCAAGCCAGCATGGGACGGTGAGTAGGATATATCATAGCCATATGGCCATTGAGCCGCCACTCTCAGACCTGTGTGACTGCTTGGCGTCTATAGGCGCATCCGAAGCATAACTCAGCGCAATTGACCTGACCACAATCAGACGTGCCACGCAGTCTTGTTGGATTTAAAGGAGATGCAGACCAAGAGAGGCGTGTTGGCTAGGCTCACAGGGCGTATGCTCAATTTGCAAATGCGGCATTGCTCAAGCTTCCGAGGACGTCCCGTCATTTGCGAGGTCGGGTCGCACAAGGTCTGCCGACGGGCATGGCAGACAGCCTTGAGTCACACGGTGTGGGGAGAGTACCGACTGTCCACTGCTAGCAGAGATGGAGCGTCACATTGTTTTGGAACCTTTTGTGGGGCTCATTGTTCCCTTTAAGTCTAGAGCTCTAGTGAGACAGGACACGCCATAAGGCTGTTTCACCTCTTATAGAGAGAGCTGCAGTGGCAAGTGTCCCTGCACATGTGAATGCGAAGGTGAGGTTAACCAGTTATGCTTAGGGCCAAGCGAGTTTTGTATCATCGTTCCGAATTCGTGCGGTGTGTAAGTTGGTACAACTGTGTCTGTGTCGCTAGTTTGCTGCGAATGTGCCCGGTGCCGCCAACGTAAAAAGAAAGGTAGAACAAGCAGTGATCACATGAGTGGTTGCCGCGGTTATTATCTAAGCCATTTGTTTCAGTCGAGCACATGCTATGATCAGCCTTTCAGTGGATGATGGATGGCATCTTTGGTGATTTATCGCTCAAAAAAAAAAAAAAAAAAAGCGCTGTCATCTGGCTACATCGACGACTCCTTCATCTTCTCCTGCCTTTAACATGGACGTCAGTCAGCATTCGTGGCTTGGTAATGCGATACATAGTGTGTTTTCGGCACAGAGTAGGTGGTACCTTCGCTGATGGGCTTATCTGCCTCTCTCCTGATTGGTGTCTTTCCGCCTCTCGCCAGGACAAGGTTGCGGCAGTCATAGCAATTTTCCCAGTCTCTCAACCTCAGTCACGACCCTCGCTTAAGAGCTCTCGAACGCTTCGATAGAGAGCTGTCCTTGGCACGTTCACCTCAAGCTGTCTGTCATTTCCCTCAAGTCCATTTTCTTGAGGGCACAACTCAGGATTCAGAACTGCGTATCAGCATGCCCTAGTTCGTCACCGCCTTACGAGACAGAGCCGAACGATGGTCCCTCGCCCATCGGCCGTCATCCTCTCCGCCATCGCCGGAGTTCAACTGCTCCATTCGACACCTGCAGGCAGGTAAGAATCCTTAGCCGATGGCTCCTCCGTCGGCAGAGTTTCCATCAATGGCATTCAATAAGGGCTGCAACTACCTCACCGCTAACTTGCTTAAAAGAGGCTAGGCAACAGTGAAGTCCCCTGAGTATGCGTACGACTCCAGTAACTTCCGCTCAAGTGAAGGACGTCCTGTGGACGAAGCGAGGCTACCACAACGGCATGTGCGACATCAGGGCAGCGCAGTCGGCGCCGCGCCCGTGGATTCCAGCCTCCTCTCGCGTTGTCACGATTTTCAGCCTCATCCCTACAGGTCCTGTCCCATCCGCCTCATCCGAGCTGAGGCGACAGCACGTCTGCCTGAAGCAGAAATTCATGTGGCGAGCGAGCATCGTCCAGGAGACGCAGAAGAACTGTTGCGGATCGTGCACGAGCGCCTGTCAAACATTCCCAAATTCAGGGGCAACATACGCTAACGGTCCCCGGATCTTCCAAACAGACTCAGAGGCGTTTTTGCAGTTAGAAGCATCTCCTACGTCGACGTAGTGGGTCCCCCTACTGTCAGTGCAGAAGGAGATATCGCTTACGCTCTTCACGCATAGTGGGACCGATTCAACTAAATGGCCTGAAGTGCTATTCCTATGTCCTTTAACGCCAGTTCCGCGCTCCTGCGCCCGCCATGGCTCTTGTCTCTCCGGATACATTTCTGAGATTCGGCATCGCCTGCGCCACATAGACGTCGGCGATCGAGCACCTTCTTTAACAACTTCGCAGCTATTGGGCACTTGCTCATCCATCACTTATCCAGCGGCCTACAACGCCTGGAAGGCTACGGCTATGTAGAGAGCTGTTTCCACAAAGAACCCTGAGAAGGCTGCCCGATGTCCTGCGATGTAGGGCAGGACTCATGTGTTTTCGGGCAACTGATCTGGCATGGGATCGTCTTCTCAGGCTCTTCGAACGAACTAGAAACGACGAACTCTGCCACTTACTACCACGGATAGCAAAGTAGACCGTGCCTGTGTAAGATCGCGATAGGGGAGCTCGATGTCCAATGAATGAACGGAGCACATGGGCTGTTGGACCGGGTGTGACCTGGGCCCTGGAAACTACCCTGAACTTCAGGTTGTAGGATTCGTACACGAGAGAAACAAGGACACCGGAGCAACAAATCTTGATAGTGTTAGTTATGTAATGGTTATATATAATATCATACTTTATATTATATGAATATAAGTATATATCATTAGTGATATATAGCGATAATACTATGGCTGAATAGGTCGTTTATATGTATTAAGTAATGAGTATAAGTATTATATATTATATATATGTCGTACATAGTATATATATATATATATATTTATATCTATATAGTATATATTATAGGTATATATTAATAAGCAACTACACACGATAGGCACACCACACACACACACCACAGTCATACACATGAGGTCAGCACACACACACACATATCACACACGACAGCCCATATATCATATGATATATAATAATCTTGTAGTATTAGTAAAGTATACTATATATAATTGATATTGATACCTCTAAAGTATATATCGTATATACTATAGTATAATATAATACAGTAGGGAGGAGTTGTGTGTGTGTGTGTGGTGTAGGTGTAATATATGTATATTGTGTAATATTTCTGGCTCTCTCTGTCTCTTTCGGGGGGCGTTCCTAGTCTTCATTTCTCTGCTTCTTTTTCTCGAAAAAAGGCATGGTCGTTCTGTGTGTGTACTGAGGTTATGTATGCTGTGAGTAAGGTATCAGAATGAGGGTCACTCTTGAGAGTGGCGTGAGACACGCTTCAGCAGCTTAGTCGTAATTGAGGGAAAAAATGAGGGGGGGCCCTCGTTCTCTTCCCTCGAAAAAGGGGGTGAGGGGAGCCAAGACTGAAGGGCTCAGCATACGCCGGCACGTATTCTCACAAGGGGCCTAACTACCCAAGCGGGAGATTCATGCACCCGATTGCTCAGGTAGGCGTGACGAGGTAATATGAGAGATAATGTATAGCATGATCAAATGAGAATGAATTCACAAATCTAAACAGATTAACGTAAATATGAACAGCGGACAGAAGGCGCTGCTAGAGTAAAATATGCAATTAAGTACGTAAAACAAAGTACACATGTGGTCCAGAAAGGGCTTACAGATATTAATAAGAGATACGGCTAGGAAGGGCTTAAGAAAAATGAAAGCATGTCAATATGTGCTTAACACAGTATAAAAAAGAACTGAACATTGTGGGAATATTACAGTACATGTTACAGAATATGCCAGCGAGGTTAGGGTAAACGGTTACAGCACATGACGTTGGTAAAGAACATGTCGTGTCGTGTGAGATCGTGAAAATAGCCACAAATAAAGTAAAAAAAGCAAATCTCAAGTTATAGAGGGAAAGGTGCATGATAAAAAGAAACGAGTAAATAGCAGCAAATGAAAGTAAGTAAAATTCAGTAATTAAGAAAATAGTAAAAGTTCTAAGCACACATGGTTTCAGTAATACTCATGTTAACAGTAAGGAGTATAAACATTGTCGCGATGAATATACTACACGCGTAGGCTAAGTAAAATCAAGGGGGCTATGGCACAACCTTAGTTTCAACTATGCCTGTGGGTTGAATTTGCCAGACTAGGTAATCCAATAAAGTAAAGTCAGCAAAAGCAGATCAGAGTTATCACGATTCCTTTATTAGGAACAAAAGGGCTATATGGGTGGTTGTAAACATAACTGCGCGCAGCTTACTGGAAGCGTAGCACTATAGATATGTAAAAGATGTCAAGTATAGAAATGTTATATATGAAATAAAACTACAGTGCATAATAATAGTAACAATATCATAAGCAAAAGGCAGTAGAACGTTAAAAGAAATAATAAGAAATATATATATTTATGATAACATATGTACTTAAAAGCAATGCTGCTTGCGATTCATTAATAAAAAATCTGTGTAAATAATCAGTAGCGCATATTGTCTTGTCATCTAAAAGATTATTAAAATAAGATGTGTAACTTATACAAGAATTATATTATTATACATGTATAGTAATGTATACATTAATATCATTATAAGTATATATATACTTATATATATTATATATATGAGTAGTAAGTATAAGTATAGGGGTTATTATCAACTGATATAAGGTTACATAATAGTAATAGTAATACGACTTACCATACTCAACTGAACTTAGTAAAATATAACAGAAGAAACAGGTGTAAAGAGACAGGTGCATTCGGTCACGTATATTAGGTTGTGGATTCACCTCGTTATCAGCACGTCTCATCTAGTGAACATCATTGTATAAGTGTTATGTAGGGTTTACAAAGACATATTTCATGGTATTTTTATTAATGAACTATGCAAATAAGTGTGTAAGATAAGTTTGAAATACTATGTACAGGATGAGTCTCAGCATAATACAATATCTGAGGAAAAGCGTAAAAAATATGGCAGAGGTGAATGTGGTACGTCGGTCTGGGCGCTCAAACTCGTCGTGTAAATTTTTAGCGCAGGAATGCGCTGTGGGCATGGGTCGGGGAGCGAGGATGGGAGCATGTAGAGGATTGGGCGTTAAAGAGAGAAAGATATGGGGGGGGGGGGGATACTCGAGAAAATAATATTTGGAAAAGAGGGGTATAATTATCTATCGTATGGGGGGCAATACTGGTATAGAGATAGAGTATGAACGGTAGAACAATTCAATGGAAAACGAGTAGAGAGGGATGAACTAGGCCGTGGCGACAGTGATATGTACAGTACGGTAGTACACACACAAATCGGGAGGACAGGAAGGGATATAGAGTGGAACAGAAGGATGTCGTAAGGTGCTAGAGTGGAAGGGGATGCTAGGATTAGGGTGATGTTGTATTGGTCAGGGTGGGTGTCAGGTTGAAACCGCTCACATGTTTTTGTACTACACCACACACTACAGCAACACAGCACAGCACACTACGACACGACAGCACAACTCACACACTACAGCTACACACACACACAACAAACACACACACTACACACACAGTAACTACATCACACACACCTACACACGATACAGCACGACATCACGACCGCTCTACACACACACACGGATAGCATAACACGACTATATAGATATGTATATGTATACACACATATATATTTCCATTATTATATACACATATACATAGTGCACACATATATATTTGCGTAGTCTAATGGGCTAGTACACGTCCATACATATTAGTATACTATATATATATATATAACTCACTGTGACTAAGTATATATATATATTATATATATATATATATATATATATATAGGTTCGTACACGTTATATATATGAATAGTAGTGAACGTATTCATATTGACAAATGTATAAAAGTATGTATGAATGAGAATGAATATGCTTCAACAATACAAGGAGATGTATTTGAACCGGTTTCGATTGCGTCTTCCTCAGGTGACCATAAAAGGGGAAACATAAAAAATAATGGAATAATTACATGTCTATTCTGAACGAAGAGCGCAATCGAAGCCGCTCTAAATGAACATCTTTTGTATTGTGATAGATATTCATTCTCATGCATACCTTTTTCTGACAATATATATGTGTATATTATATATATATTTATGATGTTATAAGTATAATTATACAATATATATATAAGTAGGTCTATATAGTAAAGATGTGTGTGTGTGTGTGTGTGTGTGTGTGTGTGTGTGTGTGTGTGTGTGTGGAAGTATGCACACTACTCACAACTCATCACACACACACACACACACACACACACACGATACGCGAGCAATCGACACATAGTGTAATTCACATCAGTGTGACACACATCACATCACACACAGGAAGAGAAAAAGAAAAAAAAAAATTTCATTTATCATTTAGTAGCAGGCACACAACCACCAGCTACTACACACGAAGTCCACGTACTATAATACAACACTACTCACACACGCACACTGCACACACCAAGCATTCACAGATCCACTAGTCGACCCACTTACACACACTACACACACACAGCATATATATATATAGGTATTAGTATTAGTTATAGTAATATACTACTATATATATATATATAGATATATATGATAGTTAATATGCAGTGATATATCGGTTTGCTTTTGTTAATATTGAAGCTTAGAAATCTGTATAAAGAGCTAAACATACATGGTAAACAGAGATATATTTATGCGAACTGATTGAGAATTTGTGATAAGTATAGTGTAATAACAGTAATTGTCACTTGAAATATCACTAAAAAGTGCACTGCTTACAGCCATGTTTGTAATCGCCGCGTCGCTGTATGGCTTCCGTTAGATCGGTTCGATGACTGTTCGCCATTATAAAAAAGAGAAAGATTTAGCGGGCGTGTTAGCATCTTTCCTACTAGATGGGAGCTACAGCGGCGATCTACTGAGAGGTTACAAGTATACGTACAGACGAGGGAGGCAAAAAAATTCACGACTACAAACGCTTAGTTTGCATTATCCAAGAGATTTCGTATTCATTAGTTAGTACCAGCTGCAGTCAGGGCGTGGTGGCTAACGATCTTTCGTGGCGGTTCATCAGTCTAACCTGGGGAAAACTTTATAAAAGGAAGGTGTCGTCAATTATTGCTACGCATCTACATCGCATTTTGCTGATGGTGGTCGATTTATGCTCGCTTGAGCACAGTAGCGTGGTTGCAAAGAATGAGACGATGTTATAGTGCTGGGTTAATTGGTGGCCTTTGTCGCCGTTGGTAGAAGTAGACGTTTAGGATTCCGGTTAAAAAAAAACCAGATATTGTGCAAACTGGCTGTTGTCTAATAATAATCTTATTACAGTTCTTTAGTAGATGGCTACAAGATGGGAAGCTCAATTATTTTAGTATGTTTATCTGCTGCGAAATGTTTTCTTGTGCCTCTTTAGTGTGTTCCTATATGATTTGAAAATGGTTGAAATGGCTGCGAAATATAACAAGCTCCAATCATGCAAGAACGCTAAAGGGTAATGATAAACAATCACTATGTTAGATATTATGCCGTTTGTCGCGAACGTCGTTAAATAGACACTGTTGATATTAATTATCGTGTAGCCAGTATAAGAGAAATTGTACTATTGGTTACCCTAGAGGTTATGTTTTCAGCCATTATTATAGCAGTGTCGTTGTTTTGTCATATTCTACTATACAGGACATAACAACAATTAACACTATATTATTACGCATTAATGCAGTATTGTCATTTTTATATATATAGGATTATAGATCATCCTTATTATTATTAAGATAATAATAAATAATAAAAATATAAAAAATAATTTTATTATTATTATTTTACATTATTATACCCTACAAATTGAGTTATGAAACTATAAATTTTTTATAATTATTATTATTTTATCTTATTATTTTATTTTTATTTTTTTATTTTATTATTATTTTTTTTATTTTTTTTTTTTTTTTTTATTATTTTTTTTTTTTTTATTTTTTATATTACCCTATTATTATTTTATTTTTTCCCTCTCTCATTTTTATTAATTATTAATTATTATTATTATTATTATTATTATTATTATTACTATTTTCATTTTTATTATTATTATTAAATCATTTATTGTTTTTTTTTGTTGTTGTTGCTCCTGCTGCTGTTGTTTTTTTTTTAGTGTTTAAAGTTATTATAATTTTTGTTATAAACCCTTACATTACCTTATTATCATTATTAAAGTTATCCCCACAAATTTGTTTTTTATAAATACAATTTTTATTGTAATTTTTATTAATTTTTAATTATTATTTTTTTGTTATATTATTTTTTTGTTATATTATTATTTTTATTTTTATTACATATTATTATTATTTTTTTATTATTTAAATTTTTATTATTATATTATTTTATCATTTTATTATTATTTTTATTATTTTTTATTACAGTTTTTTATTAATTTTTTTTTATTATTTATTATTAATTTTTATTATTATTGTTATTATTTTTATTTTTATTTTTTATTATTATTATTTTTTATTATTAAATTTTTTTTGTTTTTTGTTGTTTTTGTTGTTTTTTTGTTGTTGTTTGTTGTTATTAAAGTGTTTTTGTTTAAAATTTTTATTGTTTTTAATTTTGTAATTTTTATTTTATTATTATTAATTATAATTATTATTTTTATTATATTATTATCATTTATATGTAATTTTATTTTTATCTTATCATCATAATTTTTGAAATTTAATTTTTTATTTTTATTTTATTATTATTTTATTATTTTATTTGATTATTGAATTATTATTTTGTTGTTGTTTTTTGTTGTTGTTTTTTTGTTTTTGTTGGTTGTTGGTGTTGTTGGTTGTTTTCTGGCTGTTGTTTTTGTTGTTGTTGTTTGTGTTAATGTATTATTTGTATTATTGTATAATCGTTTTCTATTTTATTATTCTATCACATTTTTTTTTACGTTATTGTTGTTATTAATCAATTTATTTTTTCATAAACGTTATTTTTTTGTTTTTTGTTTTTATTTTTATTATAAATTTTCATTATTAGTATTTTTATTATTTTATTTTTATTATTATTATTATTATTATTTTTATGATGATGATGTGATGATGATTTTATTATTTTATTATTGTTATTATTATTATTTTATTTCTATTATTATTTTTATTATTAATTATATTATTATTATTATTATTATTATTATTTCATCTCATCATCGAACATTGCTATTTAAAATTTTTATCATCATCGTTTTTATTATTTTTGTTATTATTATTATTATTATTATTTTTATTATTTTATTTCATTATTATTTTTATTGTTATTATTTTATTATTATTATTTTGTTTTATTAATTATTTATTTTTTTTATTATTTTTATTATTATTATTTTTATTGCATTATTATTTTTATTATTATTATTTTATTTTTTTTTTTATTTTTATTATTATTATATCATTCATTATTATTTTTTTTATTTTTTAATCTTTAAAATAATAATAATAAAGTAACAAAACAATAAAATAATAATAATAAAAATAAAATAATAATGATATAATAAAAATAAAAAAATATAAAAATAATAACAATAATAAATAAAATAAAAATAATAACAAAAACAAAACAATAATGATATTATTTTGGTTATTTTATTATTTTTATTTTTATTATCATTCTATATTATTTTTATTATTATCATTATTATTATCATTTTCATTATTTTAATATTATCATTTTCATTCTTCTTCTTTTATATTATTATTTTTATTTTATTATCATTATTATTATTATCTTACTACTTACTGTTTTACTGTTTTTAAATTATCATTACCTTTTAAATAAAATATTATTTGATAATAAAATTTTGTTATTATTATTATTATTTTTATTATTATTTTTTTTTTTTTTTTTATCATCATCATTAATTTTATTTTTGTTATCATTATTATTATTTTTATTATTTTTTTATTTATTATTTTTATTATTATTATTATTATTATTATTAAAAAAATAAATTTTATTAATATAATTATTATTAATTATTATTGTTATTGTTGCTTTTGTTTTTAGAATTGCTAACTTACTATTATCGTTATTTTTGTCATTATTTTTATGGTGCTCACTGGAAAACTTTCTGAAAGCTTTTAAAAGGAAAGGGAAACATAAAGCAAAATATAAATTAAAACACTACTATCAAAATCTATTCAGGAATTCCGGTTTTTTAAGGTGCGGGGGGCCCTTTAAGACAAAATCAAAAAAAAATTAGAATGAAAAGTTTGAATTTGAAATAAAAATCATAAAGGTTTAAACAAAATTAATATAGAAAATAAACAAAAGGGAACTAAAAAATGTATATAACCCGGAGGGCAAACCTTCTTGTTTTAGGCAAATTGTTTTTTTTTCATTTAAAAAAAAAATCCAATAGTGGAAAATTGTAGGGATAAATGACGGTTTTTGTTATTTTTAGCACCTCAGATTTTTTCTATCCAACAAGTGCCCAAATCCCCAAATATAAAAAACATAAAAACCAGTGACTTTTTTCACTTCTGCTGGGCCCCAAGTTTCGTTAGGGGTATTTTGGTTTTATCAAGGGATCTATACAAATTTTTTTTTTTTTTTTTTATAAGGTTAAAGGGATTTTGAGTTTACAATTGTTTTTTCCTGTTTTAAATGACACTAAAACAAATATAAAAAGGGTGGTTAACCATATCTTTTTTTCTGACCTTTTTCCCCATCGTTTGTGAACATAAATAGGAGATAAATAATAATAATAATGAAAAAAATGAATGAAAAAATAAATAAAACAGAACAGCAAAAAAAATAAATTAATCTGCTAGAAAGACTTAAACACAGCCAAAACGAGCAAAAATGTATTTCGTGTTTTTCCCCGTTTCGCTGTGAATTTTCCCACGAAAAAAAAAACAACGTACTACTAGGGATTGGAAAAATTTTAAATAAACCTTTTTTTGGTTTTTGCATTGTATTAATAAATAAAACTAAACTGCATTGAAAAAAAAAAAACATAAAACCCCTTCTTAAACACCCAAAAACACACACACACCACACCAAACCACACACAAAACACACACCACACACACACACACACACAACCCCACACATATTAATATAATTATAATAATAATATATTATAAAAATTTGTATATATATATATATTTGACCTGGGAAAGACAAAAAACAGCACCCTGGGGGTTCCCTTAACAAGGATAGCCCCTATTAGCCCCCTATACCGGGGTTCGGCGAAACTGTCGGCACGGGCGGGATATTGGTAAAAACACCGTTCTACGATTCTGGTTTCACCTGGCGTTTTTACAAAATTTTTAAAGGGGCAGGATAGGTCCTCCTATTTTTTTTGGGACTGCGATTGAGAAGGACCCTGGGGATTCCACTCACTTTTTTTTTCTCCTAAAAAACCTCTACCCCAATGTTTAAAATACAAAAATGAAAATTCATACCACATCGCCCGTCGCGTGGGTTTAAAGGCCGCTTTATCTGGCAACCGGGTGACAATGTAAACAGATTGGAAGACAAAGAAGATAAAAAAACATACCCAATTTAAAAAACACTTTAAAAATCGGAACTGGAACGAAAAGGAAAAAGAAGGAGAGGGGTAAATTACATACGTCTGTACGAAATGGATGAAAAACCCATTCAAATAAGGAACAGTGAAAAAAATTAAAAAAGTAAGGAATTTTCAAAAACTAAAAAAAACAAGACAGCTTTTCTGTAAAAAAAAGGGAAAATTTGTCATGGGTCTATATTTCACAAAAAAAAAAAAATGCAAATCACAAATTGGGTACAGCCAAAAAAGATCGCATTTTTAAAAGTCAGAATACAAGCAAAACCTCATAACTTTAGTATTAACAATGCACCAAAACCCAAATATTGCAAGTGATGAAAAGGAAAATTTTTTATAACTCTTCCAAGATATTTTAGACACAATCCTAACAGATTTTAAAGTGTCGGGGAGACCCAACCCCAAAAGTAAAAAAAATTATCAAAAAAAAGACCCTGGGGAAAATTGGGCCCTTTGGAGATAAAAATAAAGGGTAAAGTTTTTTATTGAATTCTGAAGTACAAAATCTATTTATAGCCAAACTTGTTCCAACACCCCCCAAGGACACTTGTACACGGGGTTTTTCACCAACAAAAAAAACCGCATACCTTTTTGATCATTGTGCTGAACCAAAAAAAGGGAAAAAGTTGCAAAAAAATGCCAAGAAAAAACCTGGTGCCGACTGCAAAAGGACCCCAAATACTACATCGACTTTAAAAATAATCCCAAAAAAGAGGAGCGCCCAAAACCCCACCTTAAAGCTCGACTACAAAACTTTGATAACAATTACGAATTACGTGTCAACAAATTTAAATACTAATAAAGGGAAAATGATAAAACACTAAATGTTGTGGAAGAAGGAAACTGAGCACTGTTTAAAAAACATCCCAAAAAAGAAAAAAAAAAATTCCCCCGGGTATCTAAAAAAACACAAAGTGAATTGAAAAAAAAGATCCCCAAAATCAAAGGTACAAAAATCCAGTTAAAAAAGAAAATTTGCAAAAAAAAAATACATAAAATTAAAAGTTTATTGCGACAAGATAAGGAAAAATTTTAAATGAACATTCCCGGGAATTAAAAACTTTTTCTATAAATAAGACATCTAAAAAACTAAACCCAAGGGTACGAAACATCACACAAAAATTAAACCCTACAAGGGACACTAAAAAACGAAGAAACTTTTTTTTATGTGATGGAAAGAAGTAAAAGATGGATGAACAAATTTTCCAACTAATAAAAAGAAAAAGATCTAACAAAAACATTAATTAGACCCAAAGAAACGAAGATAACCACCCCCACGCTAGACGAAATTAAAAAGCCTAAAAAAGTAAAAAAACAAGACCCCGGGAAAAGTGAATTACAGCAGAACTAAATTAAGAATGCTGGGAAAATGTTGAAAACTTTTTCTACAAACTCTGTACAAAAAAATGGAAAAAAAAGAAAAAGGGCCCGAAAACTGGGTAAAATCATCTTTTTCTCCCTACCTAAAAAAGGTTACGCACTCCAAACAAAAAATAATGGACAATGCTTAAAATCACAGCACAAAATTTTTTTAAATTTTTGCTGAAAAAAGAAATTTTAAGTTAAAAGGAATTGCAGAGAACAAATAGGTTTTCGCCCCGGGAAAAAGGGACCAGAAACCCAATTCTAAAACAAAATTTTCACAGAAAAAACAGAGAAATCAAAAAAACCTTACCTTGTTTTTCGATTAGTGAAAGCTTTTTATACTTTGTCACGATATCCTCGGAAAAACTGAACGATAGAAGTTTTTCCCAAAAAAATCATCCCAAATAATAAAAGCAGTATGACAACAACAAGCTGCTGTAAGAAAACCCCTTTTGGGTTAACAGAATGGTTCAAAGTCAAACAAGGAGTGCGACAGGGTTGCATTCTATCTCCGCACCTCGTTTAAAAATTTTTCTGAAACAATTATGAGGTGCTCTTGAGAATTTTTAAGGAAATTTTAAAGTTGGAGGTACAAAAATCAAAACGAGGGAGCCCATGATAATTTTGATTTCCCATATCACTGAACTACAACAACTATTTTGATAAATTAGAACAAGCGAAAAGGCGGCGTTTTCTTTAAAGCCAGAAAAAAAAGACATGAAATTTAAAGTAACCGGGAATGAACGATGAACATGTTCAAAAAATGGAAGATTGTGGAAAATGTGAAAAAAGTTTACTATCTTGGGGCTGTTTTAAATAATAAAAATTGAGATTCACCGGGGGTAAAAAGAAGAATTACCATTTCCAAAAAAAGCCCACAAATTTCCCCAATAAATCTGGAAAAAACCGAAACATTTCCTTAGGACAAAGTGAGGTTTTTTGAACTCATTTTTTTCCCAAATTTCATCTATGTTCTGGTGTTGGGGTTTTAAAATAATAGACAAAAAAAAGATCATATTTTTTAAAATTGGGGTTCAACGATACTGGTATTAGCTGGCAGAGAAGAAGACGATGATGAAGGCTGAAAAAATAAAATGCAAAAACCGGGTGTTGAAAATCTTTAACAGGAGGAAATTAAAATTTATTGGCAGTGATGAGAAATAAAAAATATTGAGAAAGACTTTCTGACAGGCTGGTAAAAGGAAAAAGAGGGAAAAGGGAACCGAAGACAAGATGACGAAAAATCAAAGATATTTGCGGGTTTCGATGGTACAAGTGGAAAAAAAAAGCGTAAGATCGATTTAGTGGGAAGGATGTGGAAGGGGGCCACGCTCTCAAACATGAGCAACCGTTATTTATATATATAATATATATATATAATATTATATATTTTTAATATAATATATATATATTTTATAAATGCATTTAAAATTTTATATAATAAATAATATTATATATATTTTTATAATAATTAAAAGCATATATTATATATATATATATATATATATTATATTATATATATATATATATAATATTTTTTTTTTTTAAAATGCATTGTATAAAACATTTAATATATATATATTATATATATAAAATAATTATTTTATTAATATAATTTTAATATAAATTATATATTAATATAATATATATATATATAATGTTATATATGTTGTGGTGTGTGTGTGTGTGTGTGTTGTGTTTGGTGTGTGGTGTGTGTCGTGTGTGCGCACACACACACCACACCCACACACACACACCACACCCCACACAACAACCCCCATTATATTATATAATTATTAAATATAATATATATATAATTTTAAAGTATATATTATATGCATATATATATATATAAATATATATATATATATATATATATATATTAATATATATATATATATATATATATTAATATATATAATTAAAGGTGTGGTGTGTGGTGTGTTATTGTGTGGTTTAAGAAGGCGCAATTTTATTTTATTATATTATATATTTTAATAAAATTTTTATATAATTTTAATATAATATTTAATTATATAAAAATATAATAAAAAAAAAAACAAACACAGTAACGTGTACCAAAGATGAAAGAGAAACGCCACATAGAAAATAAAAACAACCCAAACGTTTCAAACCCCTTCACATTTCCTTTTCAACAAATACCCCTTTCGTACCATTTCGTTTTATTCGTCTGAAGAGGCCCGTGAAGATTTCAAAACGTTCGGTTTATTTTCATTTTCTACGTGGCTGTTTTTCTTTTCATATATATATATATATAAATATAATATAATAATATATTTTTAAACTTTTATATATGTAAAAAAAACCCTGTTATACTGTATTATTTTATATTATAAAATTTTAAAATTATATATTAATTATTAATATAAAATATATATAATATTATATTTATTATTTATACAGTATATAGGGACCCCGCCCCCCAAAAAGGGCGAGTAAAGCACAAGGGGCCGGTTCGTAGCGTTTCCTCCCAATGATTGGAGCAATTAGTACCAGGGATCGCCCTGGGGCTAAAACCCCCGAGCGTGTGTGGCCCACTCACTGCGCGGGTTAATTAGGCGGGAATTAACGCGGGGGGAAGAGCAAGTTTTATGGGCTCACCACTTCTATCTTTCTCCTCTACCCCCTTTTTTCAGACACCACACACACACCAGCATACACCCCAAAAACACCTAACCCATCATACACACACACACCCCCAGCGGCACACACAACCCACACACACACACACACACACAACACACCCACCAAACACACACACCCCACACACACACACACACTATATATATATGTTAATATATATTATATATATATTTTATTAATATATATATAATTTTAATATATAAATATATATATATTATGTATATGTATATATCAATATATGCATATGTATTTATATAAAATTATAATATATATATATATAATATATATATATATATATATATATAGGGATATTATTGTTAAAGTATATATGTAATTATGTATGTGTGTGTTGATAATTATAAATAATATTGAAAAATAAAATAATACTATTAGAGATAAATTTTTAAATATATAAAAATTACATATATATTATATATATATATATATATATAATATATATATATATATATATATATATATATATTTAATTATATCAAACATACCAATATATAAAAGTATAAAAATGACCGATTCATATTGTCAAATGTAGAAAAAGGGATAAAGAGAATGATATCTTTAACTCGAAAACACAATCGAAACCCCAAAACATCTCTTGTTGTGAAAATATTCATTTTCATTTATACCTTTTTTTACTTAAATATATAAATACAAAAATATAATATATATATATAATAATATTATATAATATATATTTATATATTATATATCAATATATAATATATATAATATTTTATATATATTATTTTATATATATATATAATATATATATATAATACACACCACACAAAAATACCAGTATATAAATATATATATAAAATTATAATAAATAAATAAATAAATAAATAAAATATTTTATTATATATATAATTTATATATTATATATATAATATAATTAATATAATTAATATTTGGGTGTGGTTTTTGTGTGTTTTGGGGGTGTGGGGTGTGTGTTGTGTGTGTGTGTGGTGGTGTATGTATGTAATTTTATTATATTAATATATATATATATATATATTATATATATATATATATATAATATATTTATAAATATCTGTAAATAAATCATATATATATATATATAAATATATAAATATAATATATATATAAGTAATATATATAATTTTATATAGTATAAAAAATAATAATTATTTACAAAATATTGTATGTTATATATATTTTTGGGAAAATAAAAAATTATTATTTATACATATACTATATGTGTGTGTGTGTGTGTGTGTGTGTGTGTTGTGTGTTTGTGTGTGTATTGTGGTGTGTGTGTGAGTATTAGTATGTATCAATATAGATACACCAAACATGTGTGTGTGTGTGTATAGTTTTATTATATATAATATATTATATATATTTATATATTATATATATATATTATATAATATAATTTTTGTAATTTTTATGTGTATATATATTTAAATATATATTAATATATTTTATATATATATATTATAATATACTATACATTACACACTATGTTGTATGTGTCTATAGGGTTATACTACTACATACATACATAAACATCTACACCGCAACACACACACACACATTGCTATAATTATATAATATAAATTAATATATAATATTATATATATTTTAAAATAATATATATATTACGACGTATATAAATGTATTTATATAATATAAAATATTAAATGTAGTACAACCACACACACCAATACAACCAACACACACCACACACACACACACACACACCACACACACCACACACCACACACACACACACCATACACCACACATATACCAAACACATAAAACAACAAAAACACACACACACACACAACACACCACACCACACACCCCACACAACACCCCACCATATATATATATATATATATAAATATATATAAATATAATAACATATATAATATATATTATATTATATATAATATAATTTTAAAACAGATACACACACACACACCCAAACACCAACCACACACAAACAAACAAACAACCGTGCAATACCACACCACACATTCACACGCACACACACACACACAACACACAACACAGTGCACATAACACAACCACACATTACACGCACACACCACACACACAACACACACACCACACACACACACCCACACAACACAACACCAAAACCCCACATATATTATATAATATATATTATTATAATATTATATATTATATATATATTATATATAGACAGATACACACACACAACACACCACACACAACACCGTGCACATAACACCA
Organism: Penaeus monodon; assembly: GCF_015228065.2. Taxonomy (NCBI): domain Eukaryota; kingdom Metazoa; phylum Arthropoda; class Malacostraca; order Decapoda; family Penaeidae; genus Penaeus; species Penaeus monodon. Next base: position 25,873,281 of record NC_051422.1, read on the forward strand.
CAACTTTCCACGCACACACACCAAAAACACACACCACACACACACCACACACACACACCACACACAACATATATATTATATATATATATATATATATATATAATAAAATAAAATATATAATATATATATTTTTTTTTTTTTTTTTTTTTTTTTTTTTTTTATGGTATATATGTATATATACACATATATATGTGTGTGTATATATATAATATAATATATATATATATAAATATATAATATAATTATATATATAATATATATGTATTATATTTATATATATATTATATATATATATATATATTATATTATATGTGTGTGTGTGTGTGTGTGTGTGTTGTGTGTGTGTGTGAATGTGTGTGTGTGTATGTGCACATTGTGTGTGTGTGTGTGTGTGTATACATATATAAACATGTAAATGTGTGTGTGCTTATTTATATATATATATATATATTATATATATATTATATATATATATATATATATATATATATATGTTTGTATGCATATATATAATATGTGCTTTATCTCTCTCTCTCTCTCTCTCTCTCTCTCTCTTCTCTCTCTCTCTCTCTCTCTCTCTCTCTCTTACATATATATATATAATATATATATATATATATATTATATATATATATATATATATTATATATATATAAAATATATTATATTATATATAATAATATATTATATATATTATGTATATATATATATATTTTAATATATAATATTTTAATATAAAAATATATATATATATATATATATATATATATATGTATGTGTGGTGTATTAAATCTGTAATGTATATAGCTTAACTGACGACAAAAATCTTTATGCGCGGAAATAAAAAAGGAGAAATAGACTGACAAAGAACCATTAAAATGCACGCCTCTGCAAGACCGGCCACTGGGTCCCTTCCTTCCCTTCCTTCCATCGGAAGCCTGGCCACTAAGCAACCAATCTAGAAATCCAATAACCTCCTCAGGGCCATACACGTCAACATCTCCCTCTGGCCTTATGGGAGCGCGGCCAATATTTCTTGTTGGAGAAATCTGCTCTGTGTGGAGGAGGGAAACGTCGGTGGAATGAACTTTTTCTTTTAAGCGAAGAGCCAGCGTGAGAGAGAGAGAGAGAGAGGAGAGAGAGGAGAGGGGAGAGAGAGAGAGAGAGAGAGAGAGAGAGAGAGAGAGAGAGAGAGAAGAAGAGAGAGAGAGCATAAAAAATTAAAAACAGAGTACCGATTTGGGATTTGACTCCTAGAAGAAAACTTTGTAGATAAATACAACATGCACATACACATGAGAACGAGAGAGAGAGAAAGCGTATGTGTGTTTGAAGAAAGAGAGAAAAAGTGAGTGAATATGCAAATTCTAGCTTCGCCAAGGCCTGTTTTTATAGTGGACTAGCTAAGTCACCTTATTATGGCTGTCTCAGTTGATTCACTGTCAGGGATTACTTACCTGCCGCCATGATAAAGCATACCGTATGAACTTTTTAACAGTCCGTGGCTGTGAATGGGGGTCCTTGACTCAGAAATTGTGTGTGCTCACAACTCTGTAAAAGTGTTGACAGGGTGGGGTTTAGCTTGCTACGATGCTTGTCTTCATAATTTGTATGGCATGGGGGATGTCTGTTTCTATTAATATTTCGAGAGTGCTAGTGGTCATAGCATGTGGTGTCTGAGTACCATCGGAGTACGTGGGGGAGGTTCTGATTTCCTCTCTGTGTAGATTGCAGGAGCATAGAAAGTCCTGGGGTTTTGGACCTGTGCCTCAAGATTTTTCGGCTTGGTTGTATGATCATGGATTTAGGGGCATACCCCTGCTAATGTCAGCTAGTCTATCAGGAAGTTTCATTCCCTCGGATGCTTATGTGTTTCTTCTACCCTAAATTAAGAATCATCTGTGTTGTGGTAAGTACAGTTGTCAGGAGGTTAGTATTGTCATTGTCATTGTATGCTTTTACTGTAGACAGTCAATGGCTGGCTAGAATCTTTATGTATGACCACACGTCCTTCCCTCAGTGATGCGTGGGCAGGGCTCCATGATCGCAAAATGCCTTTTCTTGTAGCGATGATACATTGTCTGTTACCCATCCCGGCAGCAAAGCCGGCGTCTGCAATGTGGGTTATAGGATTGCCTGGTCCATCCGTGAAGTAGGTTCTACTACCCGGAGGAGTGACGCTGCAATGACCTCTTAATTTCTGCCTTCAGACTATGCATGTCAGAAAACTTGATCAAAGTCTGTGCCCACGACGAGGGTTCAGTATAGTCAGGGTGGGGGGGAGTATAAGCACTTACAAGTAGTTGTTCTTTGAGTGATAGCATATCAGTACCCTGGCTGTGTGTAACAGCCAGGATTTGTTTGGGAAAGAGCTCATAATCTTGTCTAGGTGTCTAAGTACTTTTAGTCTTCTTTTGTGTTCTGAGGTGCCTGGATGACCTTTGAAAGGAACTGTGCTGCCATTAGATCAATTAGGGAGTCGGGGGGGGGGGGTTGCCTCGTTGCGGAGATTGAGCCCTTTGACCACCTGGGACACCCAGAATGATCCTAGCAGCTTCATTTTGAACTGCCCCAATCTCTCTCTAATCTTGGCTTGGTGGCAATCAGGGCGACAGAAACACAGTCCAAAGGGATGGATGGCATGTATATAGAATGTCTTACGTTCCACAGTCATTGTTCTCATGACAGAAATTCTTGCTTTGGCCCAACCAGGTACTAGAACTTTTGGTCTGGTCAATCCTTCCCCCAAGGTATTGGAAGGCCAAAAACCCCCTAGGTCCATTCCTTGGACATGCAAACTTGTACCTTGAACATTGTGTCTCGAGCCATGGTTTGATTTGGCTGTAGAGAGCTTTAGTCCTGTCCTACAAAACCCTCAGGTCCAGACAGCACTGGGCTCTTTTAAGCAGTGTGGTTCAGTGGAGATGGTTGCAAGATCGTTTACATAGATCATCTTCTGGACTGAGGGCCCCACCCTGTGGCGTTCCATTTTCTAGTGGCATGTCCCTGTTGATAGTTGACCTTTGGGAAAATGACTTTGCTGTTTTTGTTCTTGAAATATACATCTATCACAGAGGTTTCCTCTGATTCCCTCTGGATAAGTCTCCCGAATAGCAAGAGGACTTGCTAGTTCAAAAGCCTTCTCCCGGTCTAGGAATACTATCACAGACAGATAGCACTGGTTCTGCTTAAGAGTGTGGCCATGCTGTGTGCTGTGCTCATGCCCCTTGTGAACCCCTTAAGCTTTAAAATGCGGGGGGTCTCATTTTTCCCTTTGGGGCCGGTTTGGTACCATCCTCTCAGTCATCTTTCCCAGACACCTGAGAGAAATGGGTAATACCTCCCTGGCTCCTTTGGTATTGGAATGAGAACTATGTCAGCCCTCTTCCAACTCTGGGGTAAAAATGAAAGTTTCAAGGGAAAACCCCTCAAAATCTTCAACCTCTGCCCACGTGATGAACCAAATCGTTTTTTCTGTACATTTACCAGCGACAAGAAATCCCTGACAGATTGGTAACAGCAATAGAATTTTGCAAAAAACGACCCTAACAGATTAATTGTCAGCAGTGAGACACCAATCACTGACAAACTGGTGTCAGCAGTGGGAGACCGAAACACTGGCAAATTCATGACAGCAGTGGATATCGTTTCAAGCTAGCGACAGCAAAATCAACCCCCTCGCCCACCCCCTTTTTCCGAAAAAATACTAAATATGCAATGGACAGTTATTTTCCTTTCTTTTCCCCCCCGTGCGTGCATGCCGTTGTTTTTCCATGTGTATTTTTTAAAATTAGATCTGAACAAATCCATGCTAAGTGCATTTTTTTTTTTTATCTACTATGTTTATTTATTTATATATTTAATGTCATGGTAGGTTGTCTTTCAAGAGATTGGATTCCTCCTTGTTGCCCGTGAATGAAGGATCTTGCTTTCGCCTTCCTTTATTTTTCTCATGAGAGTAATTTCTTCGGGATGTTTTCTTATTTTTCTTCTTTTTGTTTTTTCTACTTCTCTTTTTTTTCTTTTTCTTCTTTCTTTCTATCTAACCCTTTATGTGTTACGAAAGAGGGATAGACCTATTCTAGGACATCGAATAATGTTCATTTGTCATTGTCTTGGTGCGTGCTTTAGCATTTATATATATATATATATATATATATAATATATATATATATAATATATATATTTTATATATATAAAATATATATATATATATATATATTTATATTTTTTTTTTCTTCTTTCTCTCTCTCTCTCTCTCAAACACTCTTCCCATGTGGGTCTTTTCATATTTTTAGGCATATTTTTTTCTAATTATCACTATGCCCCTTTACGTCAGCCAATGCCTTATGACGTAACATTCGTCTTTTATCAATATATTTCATCTTGGATTGACTATCCCTTTGTGGGATAATTTCTTAAACTCTTTAAAATAATGTGGTGCTATCCACAAACAAGCATTTCTTTCTCAAGGCCTCCATACCGAGCTCCTAACTCCCCCTCTCGTTAATCCTTTTTCCGCCCACATTTTCCCTCTCTACCTAATTTCAATATATCTGTTCACGCCACAAGCTTTGATTTTTGGTATCGTGTTATTTATTTAAAGTTTTTTTTATTTTTTCATTAACTTCATTGATATAAGCATGTTATAATTTAAGGTGTGTTTTTTCATCTGCCCTCACATGCCTTTCACGTTAGATTTAAGTTTGAGATTCTATATTTCTTTTCCTTTCATATATCTTTATGTAAACGACGCGTGCTTTGTTTATTCGTTTTTAATATTAATATATATATATATATATATATATTATTTTATATATATATATATATATATATAATATACATATACATAAAATACATACATATATATTATATAATATATATAATATATAATATATATATAATATATATAATATATAAAATATTATTATATA
>NC_051422.1:25885714-25888214 GCF_015228065.2 Penaeus monodon
AATAAAACCTATAGTGCAGTAGCAAAAGTTGCAGTTAACCAGACCATTTCAACCACAAAAGAAAACATAGAAGATGCCTCATCAACACATCTACCAATCATCTTACAACTACCAAACATACCTTCTCATAATCCAATTGTGCTAATTAATGCACATCTATCTACCTCAAACAACCAGGAAATAGAGTTGCTAACATGAGACTCAAAAAAGCTTACCTTGAAAGATATAACAGGCTCTTCACTGAGCAGGAAGGAGAAGAGATGTACGAAGAAGAGCAGGAGGTCATCTTTCCCAGCACATCACAAGCACAAGCAACATACATGTTCCTTACACAGCCCTCTCTCCAACCCACTAAATATAAAGGTTCACAACCTCAGGTGCACGAGCCAAAACCCAAACAAAAATCTAGGGCATGGAAAACAAGCACAATCTGACAGTCTTCCCTCTGAAAACACATACACACACATGATACCTTATGAGATGGAAGGAGAGCAGGAGATCATATGTCCCAGCACATCAGAAATACAAGTGCAGCCAATCTACCAGTCACAAAACAAAAAATCTTAACCACAAGTTGGCAGGGACACGACCCAAGAACCCAACAAAAAGCCAGAGCATGGAAAACAATCACAAGCAGTTGTACTCCAATCAATGACACCACCAAGGCATTAACAGATGGAATACCAACTAACCCCAAAATACTCGGCAATTCTCTCTAAATCAACTGGAGAGGAAATACGAAAAGGGAATATCTAATGCATATATTACACATAAAAAGCATGATACGAGAATACTAAAACATCTCAATAAGGAGACATTAAATAAAACCAAATATGATAGAAGAGAGAACATAAATAAGACTTGGAGTGGATACAAAGAAATCAGAGACAGGCATGTAGGTATTAAAAAGAAAAATTAAAATGTCCAAACTCCACTTGAGTAAAAACAGCCAACGAATAGCAAACACCTACAGAATATTCAATCCTTATATATTCTTCAACAGCCATGGCATGAAAGAAAAAGAACGAATTAAAATATTCCCCCACATAATCTATCAAAACAATAATTCAGGCAAAAACAATGACAATTTTCAGTCATGCCTGAAACTGATATCATGCACTTCTTAAGAGCAAGCAACCCTGTATAGCTGCTTGGGATCTTAATGCCCATCACAGAATACTAGACCATAATGACACAAATCAGGTGAGCAACAGACTGTCAATATGTCAATCAAGACCAATCATACCGGGCCAAAGTTCCTACTCTCATCACCAAGAATTCGGCCTCCACTACAGACATAGTAATCATTAACAATTATGGGACCTATATAACAAAAGTTAATGCAACCACAAAGTGAACACCTTCTGATTCAGGCAATCAGTTCCACATTGCCAATCATGATTCCAAACCAACCACAACCTGACAACAGTAATGCTGACTGGGAAAAGTACAAGGGGATCTTCAACAACATATGTATGTCAGACTTACAAAACAGATCTTACAAGGATCTAGACACAGAAAAAGATAGGTGGTTCAAAGGACACACACAAAAGAACAATTCCGCATTATAGCACAGCATCAAAAAAACAAGAGTTAAACTACATGAAAGCTGAATATGAAACCATAAAACAACAAGCAGAGAGACGAAGCTGGAATGAAGAACAAGAGAATTGTTCCAGGAAAAGTGGGAAAAACTAACAAAAGACTTTACAAAACACACGAAAAGACCCAGCATCCTCTTGGAGAAAAAGTACAATAACTGATGGGTAACAACAAAAATATACAAAAGATTGATAAATTATTTAACATTACCTGCTGTGTCAACAGCAAAGGTCATTAGTGGCGAATACCTTGTTAGACTGAAAGTTAAAATATTTAAAATGTTAAAAATCTATCAATAAATGTCTTATAAATAACAATAATAATATTAAAAGTCAAAGCATCAATATTATGTCTAAATGTATAAAATTATTACATAAACATTATGGATAATTAATGAAAGAACTAGTGTATATGAAGGAAGCAAGTCATATGTCTTTGGTCTGAAAATGTTGCACATGTTTCCACTATATGTGCGACCGTTAATGGATCTTAGCATCCCTCACAAAGTGCTCACTTTTAGCCATCATCGGCCCATGAGTCAGTCTTGTATGATCGATTCATAGTCTTGTTAATACATCTACTTTTCGGATGGGATGGATGCTGGTCACCCACCTGCTAAGGTCATCTTTAATCTCTCGTAGTTTGTTTTTTAGAGGTATGCCTCCATTGTTCCCTCCATTTATTGCGAAATCTGATGCTGGGTATCAAGCCAGTGTGTGGGAGAGGAAAATGAGCTTCACCAGGCTGAGTGGCAGTTGCCTTGGCCTTCCGATCAGCTTGCTCTTTCCCACTGATACCAACATGTGCTAGTACCCAATACAGTTATTTTTTTTATTGCTGACATTGAAGCCAGTCTTGACTCCCTCTGGATGTGGTGCTTTTAAAGTCAAATATTTTT
>NC_051422.1:25895135-25905135 GCF_015228065.2 Penaeus monodon
ATTATATATATATATAAAATTATATATAAAAATAATATATAAAATATATATCTTTATATTTTTAATAACTATAAACTTATTTTATTCTATAAAATAATAATATATTAATAATTATTTTTTTTTATATATTTATTTAATATAAATAATATAGATAAATATATATAAATATATTTATATTTGGGTTTAAATAATTATGATAATAAATATATAATAATTATCAAACCCTAAAAAATTTTTTTTATAAAAAATATTACAATTATAATTTTAATTTATTATAGAATTATAATAATATATATTTTTTTTTTTTTTTTTAAAGATTTATGATAAAATATTTTTTATTAATAAAAATTTTCTTATTTTTATATAGATAAATTTTTAAATAGAATATATGATATATAATTTATATATATAAAAATAATATATATATATTAAAATATTATTTTTAAAATTTTATAAATAATATAATTTTTTAAATAAATTAAAATATATATATTTATATTATATATTTTTTATCAAATTTATAAATATATTAATATTATATATATATATCATTAATAATTTTATATATTTATTATTTAATTATAATTTTATCTATATTTTTTAAAAATTTATTAAAAAATTATTATATATTAATATTTAATTAAAATTTTTATTATTTTTATCTTATTTTATATATTTATATTATATTTTTATATATATAATATTTTAAAATATTTTTAATTAATAATATTATTTTTATATAAAATTATTTATTAATTATTATTTATTTATTTTAATTATATTCTTTATTATTTAAAATTTTAAAAATATATATATATATTATATATTATAATTTTATTAAAAATTTATATATTTTTTTAATATTTTAATTATAATATAAAAATTTATTTTTATATTTTTTATATATTATAAAATTTATTTAAATTTTCTTCTATATACTTCTATATATACGTGTCTCATATATTCCGTGTCTAATATATACGTGTCTATATATACGTGTCTACGAGATATAACGTGTTGATATATACGGGTAGCATCTGTGTGTATATATATGTTGTATGATCTATGTGTAATGATAATTATTTGGGTAATACGGTTGTGTATATATGTGTGTGTAATTTTGTGTGTGTAATGATATATGTGTAGGATGTAGTGTGTCATATATCTATGTGTGTATGATGTATTGTGTACTGAACTTCTCTGTGTATGATGTCTATGATTATAGATGTACATATGTGTCTGCTGTAATATGTTCTGATGTACTCTGCTTATGACTGTTGCTGTTCTGTGTCTTTTGTTGATGTCTATGTGTCATGACTGTATATGTGCTGATGTCTATGTTATGATGTATATGGTGTATGAATGTATCTGTGTATGCTGTCATTTGTACTGATGTATATGTGTATGAATGTCTATCATGGTGTACTGATGTTATCTGTGTCTGATGTATCTGTTTGTATGATATCTCATGTGTCTGCTATCCATGTGTTGATATACATGTGTATATGATATACATGTGTATTATATACATTGTGTATGATAATCCATGTTTATGGATTCTGTGTATGATATACAATGTGTATGATCTACCATGTGTATGATATACATGTGTATGATGTCCATGTGTGGTGAATAGTACATGTGTATGCATATATGTGTGTAATATATATGTGTGTAATATACATGTGTGGTAATATATATGTGTGATATACATGTGTGTAATATATATGTGTGATATGTAATATTTGTATAAATAATATATTGTGTATCAGTAATATGTGTATCATATATCTGTGGTCTCCTTTAATGTGTATCTATATATGTGTATAATATATGTTTTATAATTTTATATATATATATATATCTTTATATATATCTATATATTATATCTATAATATACTCATAGATATATATGTCTTTTCATATATCTCTATATACGATCTATCATCATATCATCTATGCTACAATCATATATATGTCTAATATCTATATCTATATATTATTCTATAATCTATATCTATCTATATATTATATATCTCTCTATTATACAGACTCTAATTATTATTATATTATAATATATCACAAAATCCAGAACACACACCCACCCCCCACACGCACCGACTGTGAGGTTGTAAACCTCTTCTTCCTGCCAACACCTCAACCTGTCCCTCCGCTCCCGCCAAACTTGCACCCTCACCCCGTCTCTTACGCATCCTACACCCCAGTCTCTCACGGCATCTCCCCCCGTCTCTCACGCATCCTCACCCCGTCTCTCACGCATCCTCCCCCCGTTCTTCACGCATCCTCACCCACCGTTCCCTCCACGCAGCCTCCCCCTATTCGCAACATCCTGAGGCTTTCCCTGTAATACTCTTTCGAATTTCTTAATCCTTCCAATCCTTGCCGTTACAGGCCCTTCCTTGCCCTCCTATCCCTACAGACCCACCCACAGCCGTCTACACTACACACACACACGCGCACACACATACATACATGTACGAACACGTACGTTCAGAGATGTATACGCGGGAATGATACTCTTGAGAGTTCATGCTATGCATGTCATTGTAAGCTTGTTTTGTCGTGCTATTTTAAGCACTAAACTTTGTTATAATGTTTATTCACTCGTTTGTCTTTTGTTTTAGTATTAAAGGCTTTTGCACTCTTACTTACGTAGCACAGCCCATATCTTACAAATCTCAGTATTTCTGCTTTCGATTTTATGTTTTGTGTTATTCACCTTTTTTTTAATTGATTTTTATGTAGGTTGTTACAGCTGCTAAATTTCAGATTCATGGGAACTGTTTTTGATTTAATCTTTTTTATTTCCACGTTTTTATTACTATCAGCACTCTATGTTTACAGTTTTGTTTTGTTGGGCGTTCCAGTTAGCTTTACTTGCATCCTCTTTTACACGCAGTTTATTTATGCAACTGTTACCTCCCATCCCATACTTTTTATGTTTTGTCGTTTTTTACTTTTAATTTTACTGTATATACACTTCACCCGACACTTTGATTTACTTTTGCTTTTATTTTATTTCTTAAACGTAGCGTTTGGTACGTACCCTTTTTATTTTATTGTATATTGTTTTAGCTTTATTTATTATTTATGTAATTACTGTTTTGTTTTATTTACTTGAATTTCTTATTATAATTCTTTTTCTTTGTTTAAAGTTTTTAAGTTTTTACTAAATCTATTATCGATCCCGCAGTGAAACCGATTCACAAAACTGTATGTCCTGTGTGGGGTTCAAACCCTTCGATTGCAAATAAGAGTGTTAGCCGGAACCTTTGGTGTGGTCCTACCCTTTTTCCGGAGAGTCTTCTTGGAGTACCCCAGCCGGCGGAAACATATACAAAGGTGGTAATGAGCCTTCCTTTCTTGTTTTTACTTGCCACATTTAGGAGCTGGGACGTATATAATTATGCTTTTAATTGGGCGAGACTATTCTGACTTATTAGCTTGACTCCTAAGTATATACCCTTTTTTTATTTGTTTCTGTAGTTTGTTTTCCATCCAACTAAATTTTTATCATGAACATCATACCGTACCCAACTAAGAGAATCTGTAGGGGATATATCGGCATTTTGGGAGGGCCGACGGGCCCAAGTTCTTTCTGTCCCTAATCCGCCTATCGTGGTACCTCTGGCTCATAGAACCCTTACAGGTTGTAACCTTGTTATCGTTTGGCGCCCAACGTGGGGCCGGTGGTTACTGCGGGTTTGTGTTGGTGTGTCCCCCAGTATAGGTCTTTTTTTTCTGTCAAGTTATGTCACGTGCATGATTTGCTGTAGTTTGGAGAGCGCACACATTGTTATATTTTGTGTCTTTAAATGTGCTGACTTTACATGTTTTATTATTTGTGCTCCGCCTTACCGTCTGTGCCTTTCCCCTGTACCTACTAAGCATTTCATCTGTTTACTACTATACACGGGTCTTTCTCTGCATCTCTGTGTAGTCCTATAGTCTTACTCTCGTTAAGTTCTTTCTGCGCGGTTATTCTTTTTCTTGATTCTGCCTTTTTAGCAGTTCATTCTGGCCAGCCTATTTGCCTCATTTGCTGTACTTTGTGCTCTGCACTTTGATGTTTTTTACCTCGTGCCGTTCTCTCGGCTCAGCTCCTTCGCATTTCTTACTGGACCTTTCTCTTACACTTCAGCCTATAGAACCTCTGCGTCCCTTCTGTTTATCTGCTGGCGTTATTTACTGTGAAATTGCTGTGCTGTTGCATCCTCACTCACATTTTTATTTCTCTTGGTGTCTTTTTCTGGAGCCATGTGCTCTCTATGCTGTTTTCCCCTTTGCCAGTTCCTCAGCCTTGTATTCTTAGTCTAGCCCCTCTGCATATCTTCTAACTAGACTTTCTCTTACAATCCCTCCATATTCTGTTCGGTCTAGTGGTTGAGCTCCTCTTCTCCTGGATTGTGCGTTCTTTTGTAGTCACTCTATTAATTTCTCTCTGTTCTTGTTCTGAACTTTGTGCCTTCCTGCATTTACACCCTACCTCATCTCATCATATGCCTATGCTTCTCTTTCCTTCCATTTAAATACTGACATTGTTGTATATTCCTTTCCAGGATGTTTTTAATACTTTGTCTTTTTGCTAGCTAGCTATTTTTTAGTGGCTCTTGATAGGTCGGGACCTGATCATGTGCTATGGGTTTTCTTCCACTGTTAAAACCTGTTGTTTCTAATAAGGCACTCGGTTTGTTAAGAAAAAAGTAAAGGACTCCTACCAGTGAAAGGTGGATTTTATGTGAATCGACTGTGAAGTGGAAATCGTGATGCTATACCAGGAGGGAGGTTTCAAGAACGCAGCATCTAGCCTACTCTGGTTTCCCCGCAGCTTATCTCCCGGCAAACCAAGAACCACATATCGCTTGCTTCCTGTGTTCATGAGTGGATCTGGCAGGAGCAAAGACTCCAAGCAGTGCAGAGGGAGGTCGGATTGATGGAAATACAAGACCGATTGCCCGATGTAGGCAGATGATGAGTAGGAATGGAAGACTCTGCAGGATTCCAGGGTACAGGCTTTCCCGTCTGGAAGAGAGGTTTGGTTAATACTGGTGCGCCGCCCGCTAGGTGTGGCAATTGCGAGCAATAATGGCCCAGACATGGTGCTACGAATACGGAGTTGGCCCTACTCCTTGCCAAGTAACCCAACTGTCTCAGAACCTCTTCAGATGAGTGCCACCTTCCCATTCCCAACCCCAGAGTATTGACCTTTTAACCGCTACAGCAGAAGTTTCCTGGCCAGAGACCGAAGAGCTCGTCCCTCTGTTGAAACAACAACTCAACGGCTTAGCTCCCAAGGCCAAAACGCAGTGAGTTCCAGCCAGTCTCTGCACGTCAACTGCCTCTGTACCCACCTGACCATCAGCTTGCCTCATTACTCCCTCACGACAGCCCAAAGGCCTCTGCCTGAACCGGTACGTCAATTCCCCAGCAGAACTCCTATGAAGCCCACCCAAAGTACCACTATTCGCAGCGAAAAAACCTGCTGCGCCTCAGTCCCACCAAGAAGCAGGTGCCCCCTCATTGCCCTCTGGAGATCCGGTCCTACGCACATCATGGATCCTGCAATCAGAGTCTCCTATGTGCTGCCAAGAGAACCAGTACCACTTTCAAAGGAAACTACCGCAAATGAACCCTTTGAACGTACCATGAGTCGAGAGCTCGATCCATCAATAGGACTTAGTAAGACCTGCAAAAGTGATGCTGCCTTATCAGAGCTTGCTAAGCAAGCTGACATGATTATCACTCTCAGCAATTCGACACATCGCGGCTGGCCCTTGTTTTCAAGCAGAACTCCGAAGAAAGTTTCGTGAACATACAACTGCAGCGGAACTTTTCAAGGTTCTGTACAGTCAACAATGAGTCCTAATCAAGCCCCCTGGACCTATTACTTACAATTGAAGCTCAGTTTACAAGGGTGGAAGGGATCTTCGTGATGCATAGTGAGAATCCCTCGAGCTGTAAGGGGGTATTTCTTCTGGGCTCCCTGGGTGGCTCAGAGACCTTCTAGCTCTCAAGGATGACTGTGGCGCCCCGACTTGGCGAGGCACACAGCAGGTTTGGAATTCTCGTAATGGTATTCGCCATGGAGTAGGTTCAAGCCGCCACCAGTCCCCAAATGACATCACAGACCACCATCCCCGTCGCAGCCCAGATCACCATCCCAGATATCGTGACCTTCACCCTGTTACAGCAGACCCATCCTCTACACCACGAGAAGCACGCAGGACTACCCTGTGTGAATTTCCTATAAATGAATGGTCCAATCACACTCAAGATTGCAGAGCAGCCCAGAGGTCACCTAACAGCGACCGGTATTGCTGTTACCGCTGTGGTGATCCTAACCACTTCAGTAGGAACTGGTCCCTTTCCATCCGCCATCGGATAGCGTTCCAACTTCACTGGACGACACTCCACAGGGCCAACATGGTTCCGCATCGCCGCGTCCCAGACCTTGAGCCATGGACGACACATCCGTACTCATGCTGAGGGTAAACTACCAAAATGTTTTATATACACAGCCTCTCGTCACCCTTATTAAGAGGACTGTGCTGAATCGGCTTGATCACCGCGGTAACTGCGACACGGTCTCAGACAAGCTGATGGGTTGTTTTCTGGCATCCTTATGCATCCACGCTGAGGTGACCCTGGAGTATGACTTGGGCAGAACCTGTGTGAACACCCTACTTTGATGCTGACCTAGATTTTCCGTGGGACATCCGAATAGGCATTGACCTACTACTCTCCTTGAATTTCAATTTCAACTCTGAGGTACTAAGCTAACTCCTCTCATTGGTGAACTGGTCTTGGAATTGTCAGTATCCCATAGTTTCACAGAGGCCAGATCTTGAAGATACAGCCTGCTGACTACGTAAGCATGTTTCTATTGCTGACATCAGACAGGAAGCCAATCTGAAAGTGACCATTACGACTGAAAATCCCGACTGCAGCACCACTTGAGGTGCTGACGTACTTGCAGATGCTAATACGCTAGGTAATCAATGTGAAGATACTGATTACGACTCTGACCTGAGTGGAGTGTATGATTTTGTTGAAGATACCCTCGAATTTGATGAATGGGTGACTTGAGGGTTCGACCTTGCCACTTCATGGCTAATTGCCACGTGATGGCTGCCTTGTCTTTTGAAGCTTCAGGAGTATGATTGTGCACCACCAGAGCTCGAGCACCTTATGTCACCAATGGTCAGCAAATAACAAGCTCTTGAGAAGTATACCATCAACTTTTTGATGGAGGGAAGAAGCTGTCGGACAATACAGGGTTTGTCAGCACTATGAGACGGGAGATGCAAAGGCCTGTATGTATTGCCCCAGTGGAGACTACGGCAACCACGCCAGGGAAGCTATCCGACAGCAGTCGTGATACTATGCTTCGTTCTGGAGTTTATTGACCATCAACAGCCCATGGCTTGGGCCTGATAGTTTTAGTAAAGAGAAGGATGGGGAGCATAGATTGTGTTGATACAGGGGCCTTAATGCCGACCATGAAGGACTCCTACCCTCTCCTCAGATTGATGCTCTTTCTTGGAGCTAGGGCCAGCCACTGTATCACCACACTAGATGCTGAGGCGGCGTATTGGGCAGTTGCAGTAGTATCCATCCGACAGACCAATTCACGAGGATGGATACAGCCTTATTCCATTTCTATCGACTTCCCTTTGGTTTGGGCAACAGCGCCCTCTTCACTTCCAGCGAACCATGAATCCGTCCTCCTGTACACCGGTCCTAGGTCGCACACACGTTGTTTACCTCGAAGACATTGTTTATATTTACTTTTCTGAGTTTGAACAACCTCTTCAGGACCTAGAAGAAGACTCTCCAACCAATTTTTAAAACCGCGGTCTAAAACTCAACATTGCAAATGTAATTTGCATGTTGCACTATAAAATTTCTTGGGATTTACTATCAGCCCCAGTGAGTCCTCCCCTCAGGAGAAAGTACTGCCATTGTCCAGATCTCCACCACACGCACTGTTAGGGAGTTCCGCGCCGCTTCTGGGATGTACGAGCTTCTTTGAAAGCATATTCCTGGAATATGCTAACATTACTGCGGCCATTACATCTCATCCTTAAGAGACTCAGAAATGGATTTGGGGGCCAGAGCAGCAGGCCAAGCCTTTGAGGCTGAAGCAAAAGTGACATCTGCCAGTTTCTCAAACAGCCTGACTGTACCGTGAGTTTTGAGCTCCATACTGATGCTTTTCTTCCATTGCCATAGACATGCCTCATGCAGAGCAATACAACTCACCTCATGCAATCCTATGATACCGTAAACTGCGAGATGCTGAACAAGAACCCAACCATTGATTTGGAAGCCCTTAGTGTAGTTGAGGGGTGCGTGTCTTAACTCTCACTTGTCTGTGCGAGGCACTTTATTATCTATACAGATCATCGGCCCTCTGGTCCATGTGTTTTCCAGGAAACAAAGTCACCCAGGATGAACGGTTTGCACATGGCTGTCCTTTCCTCACTTTAAGTATCGGGTATACGAGGTGCCCAACTAAGCCATGTCCCGATCTGCACTTGCGCCATGTGGCCCCACCCTGGAAGAGTGCCAATGCCAGTGACATCCTACATTCAAATATCACTGACTTGTGTTACCAGAAGCACTGGCCAGCAACAGTTAGAAGATTTTTCCCACCTTATGAGACCTTAGGAGGTCTTGATTGATGGTGTAGTGCCCAATAAGAATTGCCACTCATCTGAAGAGTTCTTGAGGTTACGAGGGGGTTATCTATCGCTGAGGCCACCTTCTTTGAGCAGAAGAAGACCTTGTATCAATTGGTAGTTCCTGCAAGCCTGAAGACTCTGTCTTTAAAGGACAGCTCAACCTTCCACCACTGCGTCTCATCCTGGTATTCATAGGCTTGAAAATGCTAAATCTATGTTCTATTGGGTAAATATGTTCAGTGACTGCCAGGGAATATGTAGAACATTGCCAGGTTTGTCACGAGAGTAGGAAGGGAAATCCCAGGCTGTACCCATGGTGGGCACCCCACTGCTGAGGCAACCCCTAGAGGCGTGTATTTATGTTATCTTCGACCTAAGGCCAGTCATCCCAGTTTCGCTAGGGGCTGAGTATTTATAATCAGCTTCACAGCTATCTCCAGTTTGTGCCCCTTCGCACCGTCCCACTGCCTGCTACTGTCACGCGAGCCCTTTGTTTTACCTATTGGTGACTCTGTTTGGACCACCTAAGCTCTCCAAACTGACAATGTGTCCCAGGTCCCTAAGCACCTTCTTTAAACGGCTGTGTCGGATGTGCAGGTGTCCTATCATTATTACAATCAGGTACCACCCCCAAGCTAATGTGTATTGGTGGGCGAACTAACCGGGTCATTAATTCTGCCTTTAACTAGCTTTTTAGCCAGCGAACCGCTATCTGTCATCATTTGTCCAGAATTGAGGACTACTAGTCATTTAGGCCATTCCACCGATCACCCAAGACAGCCCTGTATCGCTAACGGTCGTCTGCAACTTCCCTGTTGGCTTACCAATCAGGTGGTATTTGCAGAAAATAATAAGCCTCACGACGTCTTCAGGAGTCCGGAAAGCTGCAGTACTTGCTTCAAAAAGGGCGAGGGAAATCTATGCAAAATTTTAACAATCGTGGTAACCAGAAAATTTCATTTCCTGTCATGGGTTCTTTAGTTTGTACTTTGACATGGGCGCCATACTCCCCTAACAGGAGTTGGAAAGGTCCTGCCCAGAATTATCACACAATTAGGCCCTTTAGCTTTTGAAATTAGGACACCATACTGATGTCCAGCGACGATGCATTTGAACCATTTGAAAGCTTTTCAAATCATCAGCTGGATCTCTCTTACTCTCTGAAGAATCTGATGCAGACGTTGAAGCTCCGACGAGTTCAGTGAACCGAAGTTCCTGTAACAGTAGCATTCGTCTCCGATCAGGTCGGGGATGCTGCTAACACGGGTGCCCCACTGCCCTTAAACCCTGCCATA
>NC_051422.1:25912635-25917635 GCF_015228065.2 Penaeus monodon
ACTCACACTACGTGAAGCCAGACAAGAAGCACGTCGACGTGGTTTCTCTCTTACTCCTTACTCCAGTAATACTGCCCATTCTACCAATTCTCCTAAACCCACCCCCCCAACACCTTCCCCTCGCACTACCCGTAACAGACAGAACAAACGTTCCACCCCCTCTTCCCCTACCACACAATCACCTCCACCTTCCTTTACTCCTTTGCTTGAGACACCAGTCCTCTCTTCCCCCCCTCACAAGAAATCCTATATTCCCAAAACTCCCAAACCAACTCAGAAGAAGAAAACCATTGAAAATATTCAAGATTACCTAATGAAAACCGACACTCAACCTCCAAATCTTACAACTCTGCTCCTTCCACACTCCAAGTAACTGCTGATATCCATCCTCCTCCTAACGATATCCCCCCTACACCCAATCCTCCTACCCCTCCAAACACAGCCCATCCCCCCCGACCCCAACCCCGCCCACATTATCCTCCCACCATCCCCTCATCCTTCCACTCCCTCCTGGATACACACGTGAATCCCTTATGTCACAAGTATCCCCTTCCTCAGACCCTCCATCTCCTAATACCCCTCCTAGTAGAACACCAACTCCCACACCTCTCCCATCTCAGACCTCTCAGTCCTTTTCCCACCCTCTAGCTGCTTCCCCCCTCAAAATCAGTAAAGTATAACTATCCTTCATTAGAATATTCGCGGTTTCCGCTCCCATAGACCTGACCTTCGTCATATTCCTCTTATAGTCCATCTATTTGCCTTCAAGAGACCTTTCTAACACATCCTCCAATACCAATCCCCAATTATCATTTTCTTATCCATACTTATCAATCAGAAAACACCTTATGTCACACCTCCCTTTCAAACCAATGTCCCTTGCACAGTTATCCGTATCTTCCTTGTTCCTTATGTAATGTTCCCCTTTCAATCCCACACATCCTATTATCGTGCCCACGTTTTGAAACAACCCGTACCTCTGCTTTCCCCCATCTATCCTCCCTTCACCGACCTCCCAACCTATCAGACATCCTTTCAGAATCCCACACTTTCTGCTTCAACAACCTATTCTCTTTCCTCAAACGTATACATATCCTTCATCTAATCTAACTCCTTACCACACTCGACCCTAACCCTTTCACTCACCAATTCCTTTGCCCAGCTTAGACAACTAATCACTAACTCAACCACCCTTCCCAAACATTAACTATAGTGCTACATGACCTTAGATGTCTAGCACATTTCTCTTGCTTTTAACCATTAACCATTAACCATTAACAATAATGATAACAAATATAATAAGAATAACAGTAACAATAATAGTAATTTTTAAATAATAAAGTAATTAATCGTAGTAAGTAATAGTAATGATGATGACGATAATAATAATAGTAATAAAGAGGACGATAATAATAAAATAATAATAATGATAATGATAATAATAATAACAGTGTTAATTATAATAACAATAATAATAATAATAACGATAATAATTATAGTAATATTGATAATGGCAATAATGAAGATAATGATAATAATAATCATAATAATGATAATGATAATGATAATAATAATGATAAAGATAGTAATAATAATAATTGTAGTAGTAGGAGTAGCAGTAATAATAATAATAATAATAATAATGATAATAATAATAATAATAATAAAAATAGTAATAATAACAAGAACAACAACAATAATGATGATAATGATAATAATAATAATAATAATAATAATAATAATGATAATGATAATAATAATAATAATAATAATAATTATTATTGTTATTATTATTATTATTATTATTGTCATTATTATAATTATCATTATTATTAATATCATTATTATTATTATTATTATTATTATTATAATGATAATAAAAGTAACAATAATAATCATCATCATCATCATGAAATGTAATTTTAATAATAATAATATAATAATATTCACAGTAATAAAATTAATAACATTGAAATTAATATCAACAACTCCAACAATGATAATAATAATAATAATAATAATAATAATAATAATAATAATAATAATAATAATAATAATAATAATAATAATAACGAAAATAAAGCTGATAAATGATAATAATAATAATAGTGATAATAGTAATAATAATGATAATTATCATGATGATAATGATAATAATAATAACAATAATAAAAATAGTAATACCATAAAATTAATACCAATACTACTACTACTACTACTACTACTACTACTACTAATGATAATAATAATAATGATAATAATAATAATGATAATAATAATAAGGGTAATGATAATAATAATAATGATAATAATAACAATAATAAAAATAATAAGGTTAATGAATGATAGTAATAATGCCAGTACTAACAATAATGATAATAATAATAATGATAACAATTATAAAAATAATAATGATAATTAATAATGATATTAATAATAATAATGATTAATTATGATAACAATGATGATGATGATGATGATGATGATGATGATGATGATGATGATGATAAGAAGGATGATGATGATAATGATGTAAGTAACAATATCAATAATGATGATAATAACAATAATGATAATGATAACAAAAACAACAACAACAACAATAACAATAATAATAATAATAATAATAATAATGATAATAATAATGATAATAATAATAATAATAATAATAATAATAATGATAATAATAATAATGACAATAATAATAATAATAGTGATTATAATAATAATAATAATACAAAATAATAACAATATTATTAATAACTATGATAATGACAATGACATCAGTAACAACGATGGAAATTGCAGTAATATTAGAAAAATAAGAATGATTATAATATAAACGAAAAGACTAGGAATAAGTATAAATTAACAGTAGCAATAATAGAAGCACCACTAATGTCAATGTGAGTAATAATAGTGATTAAAAACATAAAAAAATAGCAATGACAGTAAGAATAAGGACAAGATAACATTAATCATAACAAACCATAAAATATCAGGACACACGAGATGGATATATAAATAAAACTCCAACTGGAAATACTGTATATTAATCTATTTCTGTTTTTCTTTATGGTGACACCAGCCACATTTTCGATAAAATAATCATGTCTCGCTGATAACGAAGGGATAAATTTAGAATGGTGTTATTTTACACACACACACACACACACACACACACACACACACACACACACACACACACACACACACACACACACATACACACACATATACGCGCACGAGTGTGTGTGCTATCGTATTGTTCCGAAAATTATCTTGGAGTTCTTTTTAGACAGAAAACGGCACGAATTTAGAGTTCTTTCAATACCTTGGTGTAAACCGCTTTCAATAAAATATTCCTCTTTCCATTTTATTTCTATCTCCTAAATCGCATATGAAGAATAAGCGCGTTGTGAGTAGGAGAGGGACTTTCATCCTGCGAAAAAGAGAGTATGTGAGTGATATCAGTAACCAACAATATACGTTTATTTATATCTCTGACGAACCTCTTAAAAGCCTGCCTTCCCTTCCCTCCTTTCCCCTCCCGGCGTCTGCTCATGTCACACCCCTTCCCCTCCCCCGTCCCCTCTCGTAGAATGTCAGCGTGATGTTGACGGCTCTAGAAGTGAGATATGGAGCCACCCTGGCCACGCTGATCCCCGGCGGCAGATAAGTGAGCCTCGTATACATGCATATCTGTCTATCTGTTTATCAGATTACATGTCTTTACGCGCTTCTGTTCCCGCAAACACAAACACATGCACAAATAGATACAAACACACTTGAGCGCGCACACAAACAATACACATTAATTCAGATACAATCAAATGCATATATGCAAGCAGGAACTTATCATTATATTGCACAGGTTTCCATAATGAGCGTAGATACAGACACAAAGTAAGACTTCAGACTATTGCCTCAGTAGGAACATGCATACCGTCAACATACCTCTCTCATATCTAGAGAATTTCATATTGATGAGCCATTCTTTCCGCCATGAGAGAATCTTCTTCCATCTACATTAAGACGCATGTATCATTTTATACAATGATAATGCAAATGTATTTCCAGTCGATCCGTTAATTGTGTTAGCGGTCGTATATGCGTGTGGTTTTGTTCTTTTTTGTATATGTGTCTGCTTGCATCCACTTAGCATTCACTTATGTAAATAATTTAATTGTTTAAACTTATAATGCGGAGCCTGCTTTATTGATATGAAAATAGAAAAGGTGACGCGTATGAAACTTCCTTATATGATCCAAGTGAAACCCTTGCAAAGATTAGCCAGATCAAAGCATAGTGTTAACATCAACGAATAGTTCATCAATAGTTCATTTGACATATTTAAATGTAAAAGTAAATTTCATAAGAAATTTCAGCATGAGTTATCGGGATAACAATGACAGCAAAAGCTTTACTGGTAACATCATCACCACCGTTGTGATATTAGAGCTCCTCTGAATCATTAACCTCAGTAATAAAAGAGATAACAATAATTCGGATCATATTAGTAGTAGTCGTAGAAGAAGAGTAGTAGTTCTAATGATAATTTTAGTATCAATATTAGAACTAGTGGTGAGGGTAATAGTAATAGCTGGAGCAGTAGTATCAGTAGTTATAGTAGTGATAGTAGTAGTAATAGTAGTAATATTAGTGGCAATAGTAGAAGTAATAGTATCCCCACCACAGTAGTTGTGGTAGTAGTGGTAAAGATAGTTGTATCAGTAATGCTAGGAGTAGCAGTAATTGTGCTAGTTGTAGTAATAACTGTAGTTGTAACAGTTATAGTAGTAATAGTAATAACTATTATATAGACTATAATAACAATGACAACGATCATGATAACAACCTTGATAGTAATAATGATATTTATAATAATAACAAGAATAATAAAGATGATAATGTTAATAATAACACTAATATTAAAATTTTAATATTAACAATAATGATGGTGATAACAGTAGTAGTAGTAATGATAGTAAGAACAACAA
>NC_051422.1:25967635-25977635 GCF_015228065.2 Penaeus monodon
ATATACTATATATATATATATATATATATATATATATATATATATATATATATATATAAATGATTAACTTCAAATCTTACCCATATAGAGCGAACATGTATTTGATGTACTGGTAAAAAGGCACATAAATATTTTATGCACTTTTAAGATAGAATTTTGTATCAAGAAATATGCAACGCAATTCGTAATTAATGAAGATATAAATCCCTATCTCAGACTACGGGAAATGGATCTGAAAAATATCGGAGTTTATCATATTGTATCACTGTTGCCATTTTAGCGATTTTCCAGCTAGATCTAGAGTTTAGATCTAGCGGGAACATTTTTGAAAGTTTATATTTAGCGAAATTTTAAATCCTTCTTAGTGGAAAAATGAGGAGCTTTTACTCTTATGTAACGTTGTTATTAAGTCTAGCTGTTTTCTTTAAATATCAATGGAAACACTGCATTGTATCAGGGTAGAGGCATACAAACCGAAAAGGTGTTCCAACCGGTTCCAATAATGTTTGCGTAAAGGGTTTGAGAATTATCAGGGGATTCGGATAAGCTAGGCCTTAAGATAACGCCTATAGCGGTTATAAATAACTTAAATGTATTGGTGACAGAGCTGTCGCGATAACCGACTGGTGCTTACTAGATACGCTGTGATTGGCTAAGATTGTTCGAGTCTTAGTGGCTCAGAAACAGTCAAAGCTTATTTGGAGAGCATATGATAATCTCAGTCAGCCACTATTTTTTTGGTTATCTATTGTCAACAGTCTTGTCAAATACAATTACATAGCAAGATTTGTGAGTGGGACTATGTGACGTCAAAAGTATCAATGTCAAGAACCACTATAAAAATGTATGTGTTCATGTATTTTTCGGTTATATGAATACCTATGAAGTAAATTCTTAGCCCAAAGCTAACAGGGTATCGCCGGTGAGGACAGGAGTATGAAATTACATCGGATATCGTGGTTTATTATGGAATGAATAACGGATGGGTGGCGTATAAAGTTAACCCAATCGGCAAGTATGGCTTGAATACATACCATGCCCGCTATAATGCAAGTTTATCTATTGTATTTACACATAGATGGCTCTACGAGTGTTCAGTCACCAAGGAGTCAGTTATTAGTCGTACCTATCTCACCTGTTTACCCTTTTCCTTGACTCTTGGAAAGGGTCTTTTGCATTATTTCATTGTCTTAAATGTTACCAAGATTTGAATAACAATTAAATAGTCATAACATCAATAACAATACTAAGTGTCGATATCAATTGTATTAAAAAGAGAAACACATTTTCCCTCCAATTCAAGGAATGGGGAAATCAGAATCAAATCATTATGGCCTACTGATAGACTCCTTGCCGGCTGAGAAAAAAAAAAAAAAAAACTACAGGGGAGAGAGAGAGAGAGAGAGAGAGAGAGAGAGAGAGAGAGAGAGAGAGAGAGAGAGAGAGAGAGAGAGAGAGAGAGACGGTTGACTGCGGTATAAGCCCAGGGGCCGGATTCACTAATATACGATCGTACGGCATTTACCATCGCGTTTACTTGCGATGGTAAAGTGGGGTTCGCGAAGAGAGGTGACTTGCCTCGAGTTACACACATAAATCGAACGTACCACTCCAATTTCAATGGTAACCAACAGAGGACAGTCGTAGCACTATATTAAAAGAACTGCACCAATCAGCGAGCGCCATACACAATACTATAGGCGCTTTCGGCCAATCAGGTAACATGTGAACAAACACCCAACAAAAGATCGCGGTTTTTGACATGGCTGCAGGAATGTCTTCAGTGTTCAAGAAAAGGAGACCCAATCTTACACATGACGAGCTTCTATCCCATAATAAATGTTCAGCATCGCCAGGACGACTGCAACTGCGATACATCAGATAAAGTTAAAAGCATGGGAGGAGGTGACCAATGTAGTGATTGTGGGAACTTTTTAAGTGGGTTACCCCTTCTTTTTGTATAGCGCCATCTCTTCGCCTGACACGCCTCTCCAAGGTAGAATGGCAACAATATCTTGTTTTAGCTGATTAATTGTTTTATTAACGTTTTTTTTAATTATTGTTATTAGTTGGACTAGTTGTAAATTTTTAATATCCTCAATTGTTTTTATTTGTAGTTACACGTATTTTTTGTTCATGATTTATCTATCTCTGTAACTTTTCTTTGTGCTTATGTATATATTGTTTCTGCAATTTTGCTAACTGAATATTTTAATCAGCAAAATGAATCAGAGAAGAGGATTATTGTGAATTAAAATAGAACTAGAGGTTAGGCTTCCGCCATGTTTGTTTATCGCCCGCTCACGACTTTCGTCTAACGAACAGATTAATCTAGGAGACTAGAGAGCTATCACTGGGACTCTGGGATCGCCCCTTTTGGACAATATGTAGTTCGAGGTAGTGGCAGAATTGGGTGAAAAAGACTTCTTCTATGGCTATATGTGTGTGCGAAGACCCCCCCAGGCCGTGTAATGAAAAGGAAGTCGAATAATCGCCAATATTTTCATAACTAGTAACTCTACTTCACATCCTTGTCTTAATGATTATGACGATAATAAATATATCAGTGAATCTTTATAGCTGTTCCATTTGTATTATGAACAATATCGGCATCCCCCACACCCCGACCTGGATCACACCTTTTTCTATGCATGAAGGACAGGTATACCCCTCATCATGGGGATACTTGTATTTATGATTAGCCAACAAGGATCCTTCGTATTTGAAAGAGAATTCACATTATCCATGTTCTTCCCCCTCTTTCGATTTGTAGCTCTTTGTGTATAGGAAGGCTATTGTACATGTCCTATATTAATTTGATGATGATATGAAAACATCAGTTACAATGTTGTAATAACTAACACACACACATAGGCGGCGGAAGCGGGGGGGGGGGGGCGAACGTTCACACAGACTATTAAGAATATACTATAATTATACTATATCTCATTTTACCTGAATGGGTATCACTCTTACAGTAGACATGTTGATTTCCATGAACTTGATTTATTAAAAGTATTGTATAGGTATAGTGGAGTGTAGTATAATAAAAGGAGAGACTTTCCTGGGCTCATGAACGCCAAACTAATGGACATGTAATCTATTTTTTAAGCAAATTGCCCCCTCCCCACCCTACATCAACAAAACACAGTTAATACACACATAAATTGTGGAAACCATATTGATATATTACTTTTGGGTATTATTTATTTAATGCAGAACTGAATACACTGACGTGCTAAGTGTATAATTATGTGAGAACTGTCTTGCGCATGTTGTTGTGTGAAAGGCGCTTTTTGTCTAAAAGACCATCAAACTATGCATTACTTCAAAATCCGAAAAGTTTAGTTTTTAAATTACACAGTTTACTGTTTTGATTATTTGTTTATTGGTATATTCATAGTTACAGACCTACAGTATCAGTATCAGAACATATATAGGGAAATAATAGGAATGAAAACCTATGAGTTATGTTCCAGGCACGTCTTGGTTGAAAAACATTTAAACACAGATACCGACACAGAAAAAATCACCAATAAAGGGCAGAGGATGTTTATATCTCCTATAAAATGACAACATATTGTATAACATTATCAGACTTGCTTGTTCTACTTCCTGGAAAGTAATCTGCCTGGAACTGCCGCGGAATTGACTTTCGCAGTCTACATATGTAAAGGACTCCGGATTAATTTTGAAAAAATTCTCTATTGAATGCTGTGAAGGGAACTCACAACTGTAAAGAACAGAAAATAAAGTTTCATATTGGAACTCATTCAATAATTTTTGTGCAGAATGTCATGTTTGCTATTTTTTTTAATATGACTTAAGTTTTTGATTTTCGAATCCCCTCCCCCAAGGCAAAAGACTCGCTTCGCCACCTATACCAGGTAATCCGAATCCCCCTCCCCCAAAGCAAGGACTCCCCTAGCCACCTATGACAGGTTATCATATTTGCTTATTTTGAAAAATATTGAAATCTCTGATATTTCACATTCGCCCCCCCCCCCCCAGTCATAGACTCGCTCTGCCGCCTATGCACACACACACACACACACACACACACACACACACACACACACACACACACACACACACACACACACACACACACACACACAAACATACACACACACATACATAGAGAGAGAGAGTGAAGGGAGCCAATGTAAATGCATAACGGCTGTGAACCCCACTTTACCATCGCAGGCAAACGCGATGGGAATTGACCGCTGGTAAACGCCGTACGATTTTTTTTTTTTTTTTGCTACTCTGATAACATTTGCCTATATATCTATCTATATATATAGTCTCTATATAAATGAATATATGTTTGTATGCATACATTTATTATTTTATTTATCTATCTATATATGTATGTATGTGTGCCTATGTCTGTTTGTGTGTATCATATACATTATACATACATATATATAAATATAAATATATATATATATATATCCCTTTTTTCAATTAAATTTCCAATAAGTACAGGCAAAAATTAGGAGGTTTACTGTGAGAGGGAAGAATATCCTCAAAGATTACTGCGCGTATTATTTTAAAGTTCTCGACGGAAAAATGCAGAAAAACGTTTCTTGCAGAATATTATTTCCACTTAGTATTTATTCTCAAGATATCTTTTGGAATGCTTGTACTACAATACGGTCTTATAAAATACTTACGTAATACAGTCAGTAGCAAAAAATACGCCTTTAAACCATGTTATTCGTACAAGTACATCGTTTTTTATGCAGAACCTTTGAGAAATTCTAATTCAATATTATGTATTGAATACATGTATGCTGAATATAATGTCATAAGTTAGGATTAATTTCTCGTTATGTAAAAAGCCCCCCCCCCCCAAAAAAAAAAAAAAAAAAATCTTATGGAATTAAGAATTGCAGTGGATAAACACTTATATCAAATGTTTTATCTCTGTCTCCAATCATTCATTCGTCGATCTTTATCTGTCTGTTGCTCTTTACCAGAACACCGACTGCTGCTGCAGTAGTTTGACGTACCTTTACCAGTTTATGGGTTAAGTTCCTCTTATTTTATATTTCCTCTTATTAACGTGACATTGATAACTATGCCACGTGAGAAAAATATCTTAGAATTCAATGATCTATCGAATCTATGTAATATCTATCGATCTATGTAATATTTACACTGCTATAGGCCTGCCGCTAATTTTACAAGCATCTGCGAGGTCATTATTCATGCTAGTTCATGTGATATTTGCATTTCTTCACCATGTTCATGCGGCAATATATGCTTGCCATCATTTTAATCATAGTAATTATAAAACAAATAAAAAAAACTACCTTTATGTTGACTTCTGAACGAGATAATACGTGATGATCTCGACTACACTGTAGTAACTAGGCGACTTACCAGTGCTCCGACCATTAGTTAGGAAATAGTAATCCTATTCTAATCTTATTTTATTTGATATCCTGGGGATCCTTAATTATAATGGGCTGAAGAATCACAATTATTTTGACAACATGATTGTGTAAATAAAGATACATTAGACATATAAACAAAAATAATACATTCCACAAAGTATGTACTTATAGTACTAGCAACAAAGAAACTTAAATCAAAAGTTCGTGAGTAGGCATATTTCAGGGGAGATAATGTATTACTACATACTTAGTATTAATTAATTTATTTATATACACATATCTAGTTTTGTTTCATTATAAAAATGCACTTTAATTGTTGATTTTAGAGTTCATTTAGAGATTTCCTCTGCCTTTCAGACCTCCCGGCAAGGTTTCCATAACCATATGACTGGAAAATATTCTAACTGTCCAAACAGTCATTTCAGTCAATATATATATATATATATATATATATATATATATATATATATATATATATATATATATATATATATATATGTGTGTGAGTGTGTGTGTGTGTTTGAATGTCTAAGCCATGACATCTATTGCATATTTCGTAAGACAAAAAATTCAAATTCAGTTACAATGTTCTCCCATTCCCCTTAAATGCTATATGTCTTTTAAGTAATCATCATGGTCACTTATTTTGTTGTTAAGGTTGTTCCTTCTCTATATATGCACTAGGAGAGAGAGAGAGAGAGAGAGAGAGAGAGAGAGAGAGAGAGAGAGAGAGAGAGAGAGAGAGAGAGAGAGAGAGAGAGAGAGAGAGAGAGAGCAGGCAGATCGTGAGGCATGGTCGATAGTGTAGATACTAAAGACAATGCATTCTCTTCAACTTCCTATATTTTTCCTTTTAAACAAAGCATATATTATTTCCAATACATTTCAAAAGATATTTTAAATCCACTTTATCAATGTTTATCAAATATACAAATTATTAAACCGCAACCAGCATTATTAGCTTGCCAATCCCAAATTGCCCTACCACCCCAAACATGCAAATTAAAATAGGAAATTAGTGACGAGACTCGTAATCAGATCTGTCCAACTTTATCGTCAGGATGTAGAAAATACTGGATACATAAGATTTGATGTTTTTTAAATGTAACATTTAATGAAAAACATGAATATCAACCAGCGATATACTGTCTTAGACACACGAAGATATTATCACGTGAACAACACGAGGGAGAAGCGGGTGCTACACGAACTGATGAAACAAACAAGCCGGGACGAGACATCAAAAATAGAATAACACTGCGAGGACTCGAGCGCATTCCACACAAAAAATATGGTCAACAGGGCAAGACGCAGATACAAAAACTAGAGGCGCACCAAAATGACATCAAAATGTTGAAAACATCTTATGACAAAGTGACACCACGCGATGGACCAACAGAAGTAAAACAACAAGCAGTGCTAAGTGATCGCAATATATATCATAAAGTAAATAAAGAAAATAACCCGGTTGACAGGTACAAACAGTGATAAATACAGTGTTGAAAATTTGCTGGGACTTTCAAATTATTAAAAAAAAAACATTAACTGTTAAGGGAATAAAAGACGCTCATTGACAGACAACGGCGGACTAAATTTCGGAGTAACATCCAGCAGCCTTGTCATTTTTATGGCACATCTTGGTAAGCCCTGTTGGAGTGATTTAGTGCCTCCTTGTCTTGATGGAATATAGTGGACGGAAATGTATTTGTATTTGATTAATTTTGGAAGTAAGAATTATAAAATGAAATAATTATAGATTTGATTTTCAAGTTTTAAGAATGATATATTTGAATACATATAGGTTGGATTTTTAAGTTAATGATATATTAAGTTAGTTTAGAAGTAAAGAATTAATTATTTACTTTTAAGAGATCTCAGCTCTATGGAGGCGTGATTTAATAGTGAAGATTATTAATTTCCAATGGAGCGTACGAATAAGTTTGTTTCCATAATGTATGTATTAGTTTAAAAAATTCTAAAATAATTTTTTCCTTGATTTAGTTACTGCTTAATGAGATTAATTTAGCATTATAATTGCTTGATTAAGTATAAGATAATTTTATGACCATTTTCTTGATATGTGCTTATGTACTCTTTAATGGAGATAATCTTAAGTTTTAATTTAGTAACTGTGTAAGAACATTAACTTTAATTTTAATTGCTTGGTTTAAGTATTATAATTGCCTGGTTTAAGTATCTCATCTGCTGAAATATAATTTCACAATAATTTGTGATGTAATTTAATTACTAAATGACAGAAATTATTTCTATGATTTCAGTAATCGCATGTGAAAAAGGAATTCTTTTACTTATTGCTTATACTTATGCTAATGATGTTGTCTGTTCTAAGTTCATAATAACAGCTTGAAAATTATATTGTTTGCATGTTTCCTTTTAGAGTAAAGTGACAAGCTACTTAGTAAAATCAATAGATGAATATTCAAAGTGGTGTAGTTACTGTATTAGATTATAATGTACTCAGATGTTGTATTACTGGCATATCAATTGATGCGATTGGCTTTACATTTTGGCTATAATATTTTTTCGATTAATAAATTATTTATAAAAATTTAAAAAGTTTGTTAACTTTTCCTCATATTTATCTTAACTAATTGATACAACTATGATCAGTTAAATCTGTGAGAGAAATGCGGCTAACATGAACCATAAAGATTATATCACACACTGAGGACATGATTTATAACTGACGAAAAAGGGGCAACAACATTGCTTATTAAACAATCCTCTTTAATGCTACCTCTGATGACCTGTCCGAAATTTCAGACAAAACTCTATGAGTTACATTTACCATCACAGAATAATGTTTTACATTTATGAATATAACGAAAATAAATATCTTTACAAACACATTTTTGCCCAAAACGGATTTGAGATTAAACATTGTCGAGGTTTGGCTATAGTGATTGTGCTAATGTTGCCAGGTATTCCAGTTCCAAGTGTTTGCTTTTTAAAGAAAAATACATATTCCAAGTAACAATAGTGGCATATGGCAAAGCATTGTAATGTTTCCATACATTTTAACATATTTTAATGGCTGATATTAGTTGTCAGTGGAAATATTAGAAAAATAGCACTAGCCAATCAATAGCTTCGTTACAGACAAGAGCATTCCATTCACAGAATACTGGAATTTATGCATGTATTGCCAGAAAACATGCTTTCCTCTCATCATAGTGGTGTACCAATTGGAACTGTGGGGAATTATACAGTTCCCCACAGTTCATTATGGCCTGATTATGCATTCTCGACATCTTACAAGTCATAAGCATAAACAACCCATTAAGCAATTGGGAAATTTGTCGTTCAAAAATTCTGTAAGGAAGCCATGCAAAGACAATGAATCAGGAGAGAAAACCATACGATTTAGTTTTACGGATAAAATAATATGTGATCCATATTTAACCTTTTCAAAACAATATGTTTTACTTTTATTAGTATAGCGAAATGGCAATTGTTTTATATCTATCCTCTACCCAACGATATTGGGGGATCCGTGGGGAACCGGGGTTGAAGGGGGGGGGGGGGATAATGGATGGCACTGGATGCCAGAAATCGAAGAAAGTGATTTATGAAAGTAAATTTTTCGAAAACCCAAGCCAAACTTTGTCCGACGAACACAAGTAAACAAGCACAAAAAACGATTAAAATCGGTTAACAAAACTTTGAGTCTACGGACCGAAGTGCCAATTTTCGAGAGAAAAAAACCTCTGCGGGAACTAAACACATCGTTCGGGAAAAAATCTACGGGATTTCACATAATCCACATCCCCCGTGGTAATCGTACAATGCGTCCTAATCAGTAAAGCAACCTAACATTAACCCTGTGGGATTTATACACTACGATTTATATACTCCCTAGCCAGTGGGCTTTGCCCCCTAGACCCCCGTGGTAATATGTGCGCTTAGCCAGGGGGCTACGCCCCCTGGACCCACAGGGTAAAGCCACATATCTTTATATAGCAAAACACCGACCTTTTCTTTGCTTACGTCTATGGTCACAATTGCTTAGTTTCTAATCACTTTTATCGGCATTTGGGGCACTTGATGGGCTCAGATATCAGGCTGAGATAGATACTAATGTCTATTTATTCCTGTATATCCACTATATGCCTTTAAAAATAACCCGTGATCGACACAGAACTTAAAATGAAACATTTCTCACCGGCGTTTCTCAACGTAATGGCGTCGCACGGCCTGTCAAATCTCCCGGTGGCAAAACGCGCATGCGCACAAGGTTATTGTGGAAAATAATGTAAATAATTACCAAAGCACGTAAAAGAAGTATAATAAAACTTTTAAAAATCATTAATTATATGAATTCGTAAAATCGGACACTCGTAATAACAAAATAATGGATTCTCACAAGCGCGTAGTAATATATGGGCTACTTGCTAGACCGCAGTAATGAGTTGCCTGTCACATTTGTTTAGGTCCTCGCAAGGTAAACATGGATGGGACTTAGTCTCAGTGCGGTCCTATACAGGGCCTATTTTCGTCATTTCCCGGTAAATATAGGGCCCCTGCAGATTTATCTGTATTGCTTCCTACTCTATTTTTTATGCTCTACGTGATGT
>NC_051422.1:25981835-25984335 GCF_015228065.2 Penaeus monodon
TTTGTGTGTGTGTGTGTGTGTGTGTGAAAGTATATATATAATTCTATCAGTATGTCTTTATATATCTATCTATATCTATCTATCTATCTATCTATATATATATATATATATATATATATATATATATATCTTTCTATTGATCTATATATCTACCTATACATCTATCTATGTATACATATCTGTCTATGCATACATATATTCATATATATCTATACATATGAATATACATGTATATATATTGTTACGTATGGCTTTGACGGTCTTAAATGCCTTTTCACAGGAATCTGACCAAATAAATATAACCCCTTTCTTTAATAAATCAGTCAGTGGGGCAACAATATCAGAAAAAATTCTTCACAAACCTCCTATAGTAGCCAGCCATGCCGAGGAACCTCATCACCTCTCTCTTCGACTTGGGTACTGGGTACTTTTCTATTGCATCAATCTTGCTATTCAAAGGCTTGACCTGTCCCTGACCAACTTCATATCCCAGGTAAGTTAAAACGTGCATGTGCGAAATCACTTTTGGCAAGGTTTACCGTTAGGTTCGCTGTCGCGAGCCTCTCAAACAGTGCCTGCAGCCTCTCCAGATGTTCAACCCAGTTTTCACTGTAAATTATTATATCATCCAGGTAAGCTTTACATCCATCTAGTCCTGATATTAGACCATTAATTAAATGCGGGTAAGGTTGCTGGAGCTTTTTTTAAACCAAAGGGCATTACACAGTATTGAAAGAGTCCATCGGGTGTCACAAGGCAGATATTTCTTTCGCTCTTTGTCAGGGGGTTGCCAGAAACCCCTTTTAAACCCATATCTATCTTAGTTACAAACTTGGCCTTGCCCACCTGGTCAATGCAATCATCGATACGAGGTATAGGATAAGAATCGTCACTTGTGAGTGCATTCACCTTCCAAAAATCCGTGCAGAAGCGAATTCCACCATCAGCCTTGGGTACTAGTATACATGGGGAACTCCAGGCACTCACACTGGGCTCAATGACTCCTTTTTCCAACATATACCGAATCTCATCTTCATCTGCTTCCCTTTTTGTGGGATTTTCATATGGATGTTGCTTTTTTGGGCCATTATCACCAATATCTATATCATGATGCATTAACTCGTACGACCGGAACATCAGAAAATAGACAAGAAAAATCCAAGAGTAATTTTTAGTCAGCTGCTGCTGTTTAGAAGAATCTAGATGAACAAACTTGTTTTCTAGATTATTAAGAATATCAGAATTAATTAATTTAGAGTGAGGCACATCAATAAGGGTATCTTCATCCTTCTCGTTATCATTCTCAATCACCTTCGTCACGTCATTTAGCATGACTGCATTGTCCTTGCATTTATCTACAGGAGGGTCATTGCTTTCTACATATTTCTTTATCTGATTTACGTGGCAAAGTCGTGACTGTTTACGCTTACCAGGAGTCTGAATTACATAAAGGTCACTTAGCTTTTTCTCCACAATACATGGTCCAAAATAACGAGCCTTCAGTGACTGCCCAGGGACGGGTAGGAAGACCTCATGCCACAAACACAAGCTCAAATGGGCTAAACCCCAGTGTATCCTGCACACATTCTCTAGCGGCAAACAATAAGAGCGGAACCATTTCATCCCACTGCTCGTCCGTCTCATGACAGTAAATGCGTACCATATTTTTTAATGTTTGGTGGAATCTCTCCAGCGCGCCCTGCGACTCTGGGTGATACGCACTTGACACCTGATGCTGTATGCCCATCCGTCGCATGGCTGCCTGGAACACCTTAGAGAGGAAGTTACTGTCTTGATCAGACTGGATCACCCGAGGTGACCCGTATGTACAGAAGAATTTAGTGAGCTCTTTGATTATGGTCTTGCTACTAATATTGCGTAAAGGAAGCGCCTCAGGATATCGGGTGGAAGAACACATGATAGTGAGGAGATAATTATTACCGGACTTTGTTTTGGAGAGCGGGCCAACACAGTCTAAAATTACATGGCTAAAAGGTTCAGAGATCGTAGGAATAGGATACAAGGGCGCAACAGGGATCTTCTGGTTAGGTTTTCCCACGCCCTGACACTGATGACATAATTTACAATGATTACAATCTCTACGTAACCCGGCCCAAATAGAAATGGTTCATTATTTTTCTACATGTTTTGTTAATACCCATATGACCTGACAATGGTGAATCATGAGCAAGGCTAAGGATCTGTGACCTGTAAGGTTTTGGGACAACGACCTGGTGTATCACGTGCCATTCGTCTCCCGCAGATATACCCACAGGTATATCTGACACATCATTTTCTGACCCAGCTAATTCAGCAATCTTACACATTTCTGCATCACATTTTTGCTGATCTACAAACCCTTTCCCTTTTATCAACGGGAACCCCTTAGCTTGTCATCACCAGCATCAGTCTCGGGGTTTCACAATGAAGTTCTATCGTCCCCTCTCACTTTATTTTCATTACCACATACCTTGCCTTTAACAAACATGCACCGACTCGC
>NC_051422.1:25990982-26008482 GCF_015228065.2 Penaeus monodon
TTTTTTTTTTTTAAATTTTAATTTTTTTTCCCCAGAAAAATGAGAGTTTTTAATGTTTTCCCAAATTCAATTTCCCCAAAAAATTAAAAAATACTATGGGCACGAAGCAAATTTGAAAGGTTTTTAGAACCCGGGGCAACAACGAAAGGTGAGCCCCAAAAAACCCAGGTTTTTCGCAAACCCAAGGTCGAGCTTGTGTGGAGTAAAATCCTCTCTCTAACTATCAAAACAAAACCATAAAAAAAAAGTGATAAAATAAAAAAAAATTTTTCGTTATTGTAATCGGACGATGCGTAAAGTCCTTACCCGGGGTAATACCTCTTCCTCATCCCGAGGATAAAAATGATGAAATTTTTACAAAATCCCGACGCCCTGTCCTCCCCTTATTTTTCATGACCCAAATGAAAGACACTGGCAGAGAGGGGTGGGTAGAGTTGAAAGAGAAAGAGAGAGAGGGGGGAGAGGGGGAAAAAGAAGAAAAGATTCAAAATTTTCCAACAGAACTATTTAAACAAGGAACAATCTTCCAAATAAAGTTGTGAAAAAATGTGCATCAGTTTAAAAAAATTATACGATAATTTAAATGTAGCAGACAGGACCCAACTGCGCTTAGGTCTACTCCCGTATTTAAACAATTAGGTAACATTCACACACACACGCACATCCACACACAACCACGCACGGACGGACGCCCCGCAAACCCCTCACCTTACTTCCCACAAACACAAACAAACACACCACCACACACCCACACACACCACACACACACACAACACCACATACAACACACAACAAAATAAAACACAACCAGCACGCCCCCAAAATACGCACCGGCACGCCCCCCGCTTTCCCCTCCCTATTGAAACAAGGGTAAGGTAAAAACCCTTCACGCATGTAGCTTCGTCCCCCAGCCTACTCTTTTTCCCATATTTTCCCAAATTTTCGGCATTAGGATAACTTGTGCAAAAAACCTTCTGGTAAATGAACCCCATCTTCGGCGCCGGCTAGCCTTATAATATTTCTCCTTCCCCCTTTTTTTTTTTTTTCTTTTTTTTTTTTTGGTTTTTTCGACCTCGGGCCAACTTCCCTTTTCCAAAAGGGCTAGGGGTGGACCCCCCCCCTTTGAGGCCTTCAGCTGGGTTTTCTTAGCTGCCCCTAGGCAGAACATTAACTCCCTCCCCTTATAGGGCCCGGTAAAAGTTTACTTTTCCCTTTACTGTTTGAATAGCTGGTTGGCTATTGAGGGTGAAGGAACTTACTGGAACAGGTACAGGTCCCCTCTTACTCTCACTGAGGTGAAACACCTTCGGGTGTTTCAGAGAGAAGAGGGATTACACTTTAAAACTCGCCCTGCCATAGAACTGCCTGGAAAAAAGTTAGCTCTCTCTCCCTCACTGTGATGGAAACAGTCTTGGGTTGGCTGTTTTCAGAGGGACGAAGGAACTACTGGAACAGGTACAGAACCCCCTTCTCTCACTGAGGTGAAACATCCTTTGGATGTTTTCAGAGAGAAGAGGGATCACTTAAAACCGTCCTGCCATAGGAACTCTGGGAAAATGTTAGCTTCTCTCCCTCACTGTGATGAAACAGTCTGTGGTTGGCTGTTTCAGAGGGATGAAGGAACTGACAGGAACAGGTGCAGGACCCCCCTCTTTTCTCACTTTTCAGAGAAAAGAGGGATTCACTTTGAAAAAGGGTACAGGTCCTCTCTGAGGAGTGGAGAGGAATTGCCTGGAAAAAGTGAAAGAGCTCCCTTCCTTACTGAGGGAGGAGCAAAAGTATTCCCAACAACGATGTCCTGTAGGTGGAAGGGCATCCCCTCTGGGCTACTCCCAGAGGTTGACACCTACCCACGTGTTTGCCGTGCATGGCAGCCTTGTGAGCTGGGAGACGGGAGTCCTGGAGGTTGAGTGATGCCGTGCACGAGTACGCCCTGCGGCTAGCAACACGCCTCTTTGGTCCTCTATTACTGCAAGACAGGCGGCCTGATCCAGGCCCGGTCAGGTCAATCGGCTGGTCTCCCTCGGGAGGCAAGGGTCAAGCAGTCATGCTGCCGTTGGTACTCACACCGTCCGTGTGTGCCACTGCAAATCGGCCTAATTGGCTGCATAAATTCCACTCATCACCCCTGTTGCTGTTAGACATTGGTTCTAACACTCAGCTTCCCCTAGTTGGACTCCGTGGTGGGTGGATGAAACACTGTCCAAGTGCATGGAAAATAAAACTAAAAAAAACCCACAGACAGATGCTAATGTTGACGACCCATGCAAGGCCCAGACCATGGCAGCCACCCTGAAGCCATACGTGCCCTTCGGGTGGCAAAAGAAAACCCAGCGCAGGATGACACTGTCATGCCTGCTGCCAAGATGGGGACAAGACAGAAAAACCATGTCAGAAATGTCTGTCCACCAGATTGTCCAACAGATGGACTCTCATGCTGGCCCCTCCAGGCCAGCACCCGCCAGGAAGGTCTCTGAGTACCCCTCAGACGACCCCACTGACGAATCGGAGCACCAGCTGAACCAGCCGAAAAAGCTGGTGCCCCCACGAGCAAGCCCCAAAGCCGAAAGGGCGGACCGAAACGGCCGAGGCCGGAGACCGACTCTGAGGGAGAGTCTGGACCCCTAAGACGTTTCCCGCAGTTCAAGGTACCTGTTAAACCCGAAGGCTTCGACAATGTCTACCAAATGGTCAGGGCATTGGAGAGCCAACGCAACATCCGGTTGTCGATCCGGGTTGCGCGAGATCAGGGCATGATCATCGTGCCCAAAGATCAAGCCACCCTTTGTTTTCCTGCAGGAGACAAAGGAGCTAAAAGATGGGAGGAAAGTGAGCCTTCGCCACTGAATCCCGAGGAGAAAGAGTCAAGATGGTGCTACTTGGCTTCTCAGTTCATACGATGTGGAGGTGATAGCATCACACCACAGGTCGTGGAGGCTTCCCGATTGTCGAAGGGAAGACTCCAACCAGGCAAGTCCTGGTGACCATGAAAGGTACCCCAAGCTCCACCCTTGATCTGGGTAACTGGGGTACCTACAACCTACGCAATTATGTGCCTGAACCACTTCGGTGTTTCAAGTGCCAGAAGTACGGACACCACCAGGCTAACTGTAGCAGCCAAGCCAAAATGTGTGTCTGTGGCAGGCACACAGTACTGAGGTGTGGCTCAAGGCACATAAAGAAGAAAACAGAGACAACACACGCCAAAATGTCCTAACTGTCCAAGAGGCATCACGCCTGGAACCTGGACTTGCTCTGTCAGGGAAAGAGGCGGCCCTCAAACGGCAAGAGTTGATAAGAGCGACCAGACTTGTTCCTGCCCCCCAGGCACCTACGTCCCTGGGGAAGGAACAAAAGGCGAAAAGGCTTCCCTACGCTCCTAAAGGAGGAAGCTGCCCCCCACAACCGGAGATCTCCGACATCATGAGTTTCCCCCAAGTAAAGCAAGTGCAGAGGAACCCACAGGAAGAAAGGGTTCCAACAGCACCACACGGTCCCCCCATACCAGAAGACATGTTCTTCGACGAGGGGGACTGTCGAATCCTGATCACTGCTTGGTCACGCTCAGTGGCAGTATCCCTGTCCAGGACCGAGAGAGGCGGATAAGGCGTCCAGTGTTGCCATGACGACTTCTTAAACAGTAACCGTGAAAAGCATAAAGGGAAGGAAGATTGGGGAGGCCAAATCAGCCCACTCCTCTCCCTCAGCCCAGTTCGATACTCCCCATCCCCTCGCCAATCCAGGCTATGCCCTCACAGGCAGAGCCTAGCCAGCCATGCCCTCACGGCGAGCCTAACCAGGCTGATTCAGTGCCACAAGGCCGAAATCAGAAGAGCTGAGCCTGCCCAGGCAAGGACAGCCAATGCACAGAAACAGCCTGGCCCGAGAAAGCCAAAGACGAAAAGTCAGAGCTACCAAAAAGGCTCTCCACCCCCCAGTGGATCCAGGGATAGACTGACAGCCGAGGAGTCCTCAAGCAGTGAGGATCTCACAATGTAGTTGTCAGACGCCGACCGTCAACCCGAATGTGACGATGTCTCTGATGTAACTATCAAATTAGTAACTCATGACACGCATCTAAGTATTCTGCGTGGAACATCTGTGGCTTCTCCTCAAGGAGTGCCATCCTCCACGCAATAGTGCGATCAAGGAGCATTGACATCGTCATGCTCCAGGAGACATTATCAGCGGGAGCTTGTTCGCTTTCTCAGGTATCACGTCTACGCGCTGCCACGTTCCGATGGCAACAGAGGCCTGATGACACTGGTGAAGGCACAATTACCTGCTCCGCATAGCCGATGCACCGCACGTGATAAGATGTTGATCTCTTGCCGTCGAGATTCAATGGCCTGGGGACCCCTTGACATTGTACACGTGTACAGCAGCCAACTGTAGTAGCTTAGACATCAGCCAGGTATGTGCTTCCGCAGCACCACGACGAGAGAGGGATGATCATAGGGGGAGCCTTCCAATGCACCCCCCCCACCCTGGCTCCCGGCAGGGCACCGGATGCGGCTGGCGCGTCCCATAGCCACGTGCTCGAGACATTCCCGAATCGCTCTCCTCAACACCAGGAGCCAACGCATGTGAGAGGAGGGTCCCTAGACATCACCCGGTCCACTGCGACTCTGGTGGAGAGTATTGGCTGGCGTTTCGCTGAGACCGTCCTAGTGACGCATATTGCACTATAAACAACCCTCATGGATAGTGGCCCAGCCGAAATACCACGACCGAATCCAAGATGGAAAACAGACAAGGCCACTGGCAGCGTTCCAGAGCGCTTGGCCGCTGTCTGAGAAGCAATGAACCCACACGAGGGAAAATGTGGAAGTGCTACAAGCCTAGACCTTGTAATTGCCATTGATGAGGCAGCCTCACTGACCATACCCAAACTCTGCCTGGGTCCAGGAGTCGCAAGGACGCCTGTACTTTCATGACGGATTAGGGAGGTCAACCACAGGGTAAACATGTGCCGACAACACTTCCGAAGGCAAAGAACCCCCGACAACCTAGCCCTCCTAAGGGAGGCGGTGAGGGGATGCCAATGAAAAAACTGCAGCAGAGGGTGAGCAGGGAAAGTGCTGGAATGGGGTGTGATCTTTCGATCACCGTACCACCCTCTCAGAGCTATGGCAACGGTCAAGCGAGCCACCAGCCGCTCAGGCCCCGAGATGCACGCACCACGACCCCCAGGCAGAGGCCACAGACTGGCGCAAGAGTTCTCTGCGGGACGAGCAGCGCAGTCCATGCCAAGCCGAAACTGAGGGCAGACAAGAGCGCCTGCAACCGACAGACTTGCTCACATCAGAGAAGGGCCGTCCGCAACCCGATAACTCAACGTTATCTTTTCTCTGAGGGAACTAGAGATGCCACACAACGCCAGTCGCAACTCAGCCCCGGGCGTGACGGAATCTCGTACCCCAATCATCTCCCGCCTGGGACTGGTAGGTGGTCTTGCATTCCTGCAACTCATCACAGGTCCCCTGGGAAACTTCCACTCTACCCAGAGCTGGAAGAGGGATACCATAGTTCCATCCATAAACCAAAGGAAGCCGGGAAGTACCGCACCATCTCTCTCCTCAGCTGTCTGGCCAAGAACTGCCGAGAGGATGGTACTGAACGCGCTCCAATGGAACATGGGAGCCCCACACGACCACCTTCCACGGGTTCACCAGGCATGAGCCACGCACAGCATCGCCACGCTCTTGAGCACAGAAACCGGGCGCATCTGTGGCAGTAATCCTTGACCTTGAGAAGGCTTCGAATTGGCAAGTCACTCTTGCCATTCAGGGAGAGCCTGATCCAAAAAGGAATCAGAGTAAGCTCTGGCTTGGTAGGTGCACTACTTTTACGATAGAAAGCCAGATTCAAATTCCAGGTCACCTATCACAGTACATGCCACTATACAATGGACGCCAAGGTGGGGTTCTCGTCCAGCCCTTTTTAACACACTAATGTCCTGTATCCTCAACATAAACCTCCCAGTGGGGTGCAAGATCTTCTCCTATGTCAGACGATCTTGCCTATCATCTCCACTGGGCACACTGCCTAAACAAGCCCCAGCGTTTGTCTGGACTTTGGTATCCGAGGATTGTTTTGCAGGACAGGACTAAGATCTCTGCAGCCAAATCCAAGGCCATGGCTTTGAGACAGAGAGTTCAAGCACAAGTCTGAAAATCAGGAATGGACTTGATTGGTTCAGGAATACCTGTACCTTGGGGGTAAGGATAGACCCGGACCTCTCTTCCGCCAGGAGGTACCAGTACCTGCATTGACCGAACAAAGGCAGCCTGTCTGTTCCATGAGAGTAAGAGTGGAAGACGCATAGGGCCAGACATCAGAGTACTAGATCATTCTAACGTACATGCTGTCAGGCCCATTGTAGACTATGCCTCCCTCGCCTCTGATTGGCATCAAGAAAAATATAAAAGACCGATTGGAGACAGTCCAAAACGAAGCCGCCAGGGCTTCTGGATGCCCCAGGTGGGCGAAGGTCCTCAACCTCCTAGTTTAGGACAAAACCTGCTCCCCTTGGCCTCCGAATTATCTAACGGCAGCCCAATTCTTATCAAAAGGTCCATCCCGGCTCCCAAGACACAGGCCTAAAGACACAAATAGTCATACGCCTAGAACAAGATAACGAGCTGTTTGCAAACAACTCCTGGCTGTCTCCCCACAGCCAGGGTGCTAATACGCCATCAGCTCAAAGAACCACTACTGACACGGGCTGGACTCCCCACACCCTGACTTTTGTCGAAGCTCCGCCGTGGGCACAAACCTCGATAAGTTCTCGTCATGAGACTCATCTGGCAAGTCAAAAAGATGAATATTGGCACGCCTGCCTAAGGCAGAAACCCAGAGGTCATTGCAACATCACCCCTCCGGGGAGCCTGCATATTACACAGACGATCGGTCGATCCCTTGGCCCACACTGCAAGGCGCCGCTTTTCAGCAAGGGATGCCACATATCCATGAGGGTAACGACAACGCCTCCTCGCTACAGGCAGAGGTGTTCTATCATGGGAGCACTGAGACACGCGTCCAGGAGAAAAGGTCACGTGTCATACAACACCGACTCCCAAAGGAGCCGTCGACTGTCTTCAGCACGCTCACACCACTGACAACATTACCTCCTGACAACCATCGGCAAATAACACAAAGGATGCTTCTGCTTCATGTAGAAAATTATTCATAAACTGGTTTCCCAGCCATATAGGGATCAGAGAGGTAAACAATGAGCTTGCTGACAGATTATCGAAATCGGCCGGGGTAGCCCCCAAATCCCATGATAATACATAAGGCCGAATTTACTAGGAGGGAAGTGATGTGACGGCCAACTCCTCCTCCTGCAGCTTCAAGAGAGGAGACGAGACATTCCCCCTCGCCACTGGTACTCAGATGCCACAGGCTATGAACCACTGGCACTCTCTAATAAACAACAGAGGTCCCGAACGTCACTTCTGCCAGAATGCGCCTAGGTTACCACTGTGCATGCAAGATCCTACAAACATAGAACATGAGCGAGGTGTTGCATGCATTGCGGCTGAGACAGAACGCCACCACTGATACCTACTTGGAGAATTGCGTGCACACGCAATTCCTAAGACAAACCCCACAAGAACACAGCGTCGTGCTGGTAAAGAGATTATGCCGAGTGCGTACCCACGGCTTACGAGTGCCTGCTGGCAATCCCCACCGCCACGGTAAAGCAACAAGGAGTGTCAGACCCAACAAATGAACCGCCAAAAAACCTGACACAGGCCGGGCCATAAGTTAAGGCCCTGGCGAAGCCGAACTTCGCAAATCTCAAGAAGCAAGCAGCAAGCCTGCTGTGTTGGTGGCAGAGAAGACGGGTGGCCGCGTAAAAATATATATATATATATATATTATATATATATATATATATTATATATATAATACTAATGTATATATAATATATATATTGTATATATATAATGTCCAAATATATATCTATATATATATATATTATATATATAGATATATACTTATATATATTATATATTAATAGATTGCTACGCCAGTTTGGTCTTTGTCTTGTGCGAACGTGTGTTCACATGAAAAGGATACTGGTCTATGTGTAACATGAGGGACCTGGGCCAACATGACGCAGCTGGCTGTGACGGAGGAGCGAGGAACAAGCCATTTAGACGGGTTTGGGCTCTGCTGCCTGTGAGACCTCGTGTGTGGCCTTGTGACATGAAATATACTTTGGTGTTGCCGGTTATAAGCTGTATTGTGCTTGTGTGACATGCTGGTTTTCCCCTGTATTGTGCCTATGGAAAAGTGTAGCGGGTAAATAACTTGTGTAAATAAAGGAAGACGTCATTTTGTGTTTACTTTCGTGCCCTCCCTCGCCACTTGGCGTTTCTCTCTTGGGGTGTTCTGGACGCTGTGGTGCTCGTGCCTCTTGGAGCTGTTCAGTGTTCACGACCCGGTATATACACGCCGTCTGCCTAGCCTGCCCTTGTGTTGGTGGCAGAGAGCGAGGTGCCGCGTACAATTGGTGTCAGGAGTGGGATTTGTGCTTGATCAGTGAGACGCGCCGATTTATCATGTGTCCCCCCCCCCCCCCCCCCCCCCCCCCCCCCCCCCCCCACCCAAAAAAGGAAATTTTTGGGGGGGGGGCCCCCCCCCCCCGTGGTGGCAGCCATGAGGATAAGAGGCTATGACTGAGGCAGCACGAGTGAGGTGAAGCCGAGCCAGATGGACTGATCACTGCATGCTGGCCGTATGAGGGAGGAAATGGCACAAATGGCAGAAAGCAGGCACCGATGACACGCGAGCAGGCGGCACCATCCTCGTCGAGATGCAGGCAAGGAGACAGAGGTACCATAAATTTTATCATAAAAGACTTCCATTATTATCAAAATTTCCATATTATCATCGTTATTATCATTTTTTATTGTAATTCTTGGCAATATGATATTTTTTGTGTATGTAATAATAATATAATAATAATAATAATAAAAATAATAATAATATTTTTTAAATTATAATAGCTATAATGATGATGAAACATTAAAAACGAATTGTTACTATTTTTTATGTTTTTCCCTATTATCTTATCATTAGAATACTGGTTATTTTTGTAATTATTCCCGTTGTTATCAAGATTATCAGTATTATTATCATTTAATCTTTAAATCTAATTAATCATTATTGTCATTAATCATTTATTATCTAATCATTTCATTTAATCCTTATTAAAATTATTATCATCATTATTGTCATAATTAAGGGTTTCTTTTTAATCAAACAATATTATGGATATTATTAAAATCATCATCACCCATTATACTTTGATTATTATCATTATCACGTTATCATCAATTAGTATTTTACTATCATTATTATTTATCATATTTTGTTGTAAATAATAATAATAATAATAATAATAATAATAATAATAATAAGAACAATGATATTGATAA
Source organism: Penaeus monodon (assembly GCF_015228065.2). Lineage (NCBI taxonomy): Eukaryota > Metazoa > Arthropoda > Malacostraca > Decapoda > Penaeidae > Penaeus > Penaeus monodon. The sequence continues at coordinate 26,000,435 of NC_051422.1, forward strand.
TAATAGTAAATGCAATAATGATAATAAAATAATAATAATAATAATAATAATAATAATAATAATAATCACTATTTATCATTATATCATCATTATCATTAGAATGCTGGTATTGTTATGTTCTCAGTATTATCAAACTTATCCTTATTTATTTCAGATTATCATCATCGTAATCATTTTGACCATTATCTCTATTATTTTAATCGAATAAAGACTTTTTTGAGTGTTCTCCGATATTTAAGATTTCGCCATTTTTTTTCGACTTTCTGATTCTTGTTTTTTCTTATTATTATAAGGGACACTAGTATTGTAATTACAATCCTTATCAACATTATCATCGTATTAAATTTTTCTGATCACCATTCTAATTATCAATTTATCATTTTTACTGTAATATTGCAATTATAATTAATAATATAATAATAATAATAATAATAATAAATAATAAAAATATAATAATAAAAATAATATATAATAAAAAATAAATAATAATTAATGATTAAAAATATAAAAAATAATAATAATAATTATAATGTAATAATAATAATAATAATAATAATAACAACAATAATAATAAAAATAATGATAATAATAATACTTATTATTATTATTATTGTCATCATCATTAAACTACTATAGATATTATAGCTATTATCCCATTATTATAAAATCATCATTATTATATCATTATGTTATCGCCATTGTCATGATTATTCCAGTTTCGATTATCTTTTCTTATTATCTTAATAATTGCCTTTTTTCGAAAAAAAACTAATTAATTATAAGTGTTCTCTGAAGTCTATATTCAATATTTTTTCCCCTTATTTACACTTTTCGGGGTTTCTAAAAAGGACACTTTTCCCTAGCATCGCAAATATTTTAGTGGTGATACATGTCGGTCAGGTCATAACGTGCCAAACAGGGGTGTCAGGCTTCGCAATGGGGACATATTCAGGGGAGGTGGGTTAGGAAAGATCACATCGTTTTTCAAGGCCAAAAATTTTAAAAAACCAACCAGAAAAAAGGCAAAAAAGGGAAAAGGGAGATATTTAATTTGTAAATCCCCTTTCCCTAAGAGGCAAAAAAATAAAAGCGTAAAAAGACACTTTGTTTTGGTGTCACATTGGTATTAACTACTTTGTTTTTGTTAGGATTAGTGAGTTCGTGAATACCCTCAATGAAGAGAAAAATTAATTAGGCCGAAGTCCGTATCTTTTTCTACTGGGGGAATTTCTTTTTTTCGGCACTTGAGGCAGTGAACGTAGAGTTCAGTACTTTTCGGTAACCCCTCTGTGTAAATTTTTCGGTCCGGAAACCGGAAAGCAGATTTCCCCCTTTTTTACGGCCGTGTGCCGGACTTAAAAAGAATTATATATATTTAAAATTAATTTTTATTATATATATTTTTAATATATATATATAATATATATATTAATATATTATATATTTACGCTGGGCTTTGTCTCTGTGCGAAAAATTTTTTTCATGAAGGGGCCTGGGGAAAAATGTCGCAGCTGGTGGAGCGAGGGGCGGAGGAACAAGCCGAGAGACGCGGTTTTGGGGCTGCTCCCTTTAAGAAACCTCGTGTTTCCCTTGTGCCGGATAAAATGGTTTTTCCCGTTATAAGCTTTTTGTGCTGGTGACATCGGGTTTTTCCCCCCTGTATTGTGTCTATAGAAAAGTTCGGGAAAAAAAATTGTGTAAAAAAAGGAAAGCTGTCATTTTGTGTTTACTTCGTGCCCTGCCTCGCACTTTGGCGTTCCTCTCCTGGTTTTGGGTCGCTGGGGTGTTGGGGTGCCTCTTGGACTTTTCGGGTTTTCACGACCTGTTATCACGCCGTCTGCCTACCTCCCTTGTGGGGGTGCAGAGAGAGAGGCGCCGGCGAAAATTGGTGTCAGGGGGGGATTTGTGATTTTTGACAGTGGACCCCATTTATCTGTCCAAAAGATGGGGGCAGCCATGAGGGAGAGGAGGAATGACTGGGCGGCCGAGTGGGGTAAACCGACCCAAAGGGATTTGATCACTGCCATGCGGGCCGGTATGGGGGAGGAAATGCCAAAGGGAAAGAAGAGCACCCCAAGGGGGGCACGCGAGCGGCGCACCATTCGTCGGATGCGGCAGGAAGGCAAGAACATTTTTCCCAACTTGTTGGGTGCTACAGGCACTTTTTGCTTGTAAGAGAACTCACAACCGACAAAGGCCTGAAACAGGTAAGAGTAACTGATGGAGGAGGTGCTACTCTGGGGGCGAGGTTCAGGCCTGAGGGGGAAAAAGGGGAAAAGGGGGGCGTCAGGGTAGTAATTTTTGAAAGCAAAAAGGGCAGACGGGGTTCTGAAACAATGCCAGAGTGTCGATTTATGGGTCTCCCTGGGGCTGTGGCGGAAAAACCCCCGGCCTCGCAGCGTCGTGTCACACCGTGGTCGCTGCAAAGGCGGGGGACCCTCGGAAACCGCTCCTTTGGGGTATAGGTGGCGGCAAACTGGGCCCCCGGGTAAACCCCCTCGTTCCTCCCTCCCCCCCTTTCCCCCCCCCGGGCGTGTTATTCACGGCACGCTTTCTCCCCCACCCCCCACCCCCTCGGCCTCCGAATTCTGTAAGCGTGCCACTGAGTACAGGGGAATGGCCTGGGGGCATATGTTCCCCAAATTTTGAAATGCGGGCTCTCCCCAGGCGGGAGCCGGAAGAAAAGGCCATGCGCGGTTACAGCGCTAGGGGCCCCCCCGCGGTGGAAGGTTTGGCATCTCCCGGCTCCCAACGGCCTTTCACCAGCGGGGCAGAGGCTTTGAAACGCCGTTTTCGGGCACCACCACCGGGCCGAGTATTCGGGCCCCTTGAAGAAGGGGGATCGGAGCGTGGGAGAACTGCCCAGCTGGCGAAAAGTTTGGGGGCGCTGGTAAGGGGTTACCCGCGGCTGCGGAAAAATGACGGGTCCGGGCCCCGTGTTTTCTTTTTACGCTTTACAGGGCCCAGCACTCAAATCTACGAAACGGGCCACCCTGGGGACCTGCGGTGGCGCTGGCGGGGGCCTTGGATTTCGGGGCCCTTCTGAAGGAAAACGAGTGGCCTAGAGCCAGCTGCTCACCCCCCGCCGGACCCGGGGGCCGGAAGGCTAAATGAGAAAAAAATTTGAAAAAGGGACCCGAAACTTTCCAGGCTTTTTTTTGGGGGCTGTGAGAGGAAAGGGGCACGACGGTCATTCAAGGGACGGAAAAACCGTCCTCTCAACCGGGGATTCTGATCCCTTTCCCAGCGTGGCAAGGACTGTGGCAGGTAGGGTCACCACCGGTGCATGCCCTAAGGCAAAGAAGTGGTACGGGGGAAAATCCGGGGAAAAGGGGTCGAAACCCGCCGTCCTGGGTTTCCCGGCCCCATTGGGAAAACTGCCGTTGAACCAGCATGATGCAGTGGGGGGCTCAATAATGGGAACCATCCCCCTGACAGGGGACCTGGGGTGAAAGCCCCTAGTGCGGCTATAGTTGGAATAGGGACTTCCAGACGCACCACAGAGCTGTTGGGGTGTCACGGGGCATTGTGTGCAGCTCAGGGGGCCGTGGAGGCTCGTTTTTGGGGGGGCAGCAGGGTGCGCGGCTCCGGTGTATGGGGCTGTGGGGACGGCATGCTTGCTGGCCTTGACTCCCTGACCGGAAAGGGCTGTTCGCCCTTGGAGGGAGCGGGTGGGGTGCACGGTAAAGGGGTTCCCCTTGCTTCCAGATTTGGGCTTGCAGAGGTGTTACAGCTGAGCGACTCCCTTTTTCCCCCAGGACAAAGTTAGATCCGGTGTCGTGTCAAGAGTGGGCGGGGAGTAGGGGGGCCCTTTGGACCAAACCCCAAAACTTCAGCGGGCTGATGGGTAGCGGTTGGGGGAGCTTGTCGACCGGGGGAGGGTTAGTTACAGTGTTGGTACCCAAACTTTCCGAAGGCCCAGAAGTGCCGCTGGTAAAAAGTGGGCATTTTGAAAGGAAAGGGAGCACCCAAAGTGTGTCGGGAGAAAGGTTTGGTTGGTGTGGTCCGTTGCCTGATTCCCTCGAGATTTGGGCCCGGAGCCCCGCTACCTGAGGGAAGCCGACAGAGAAATCGTCACCCCTGTCCAGTATGCAATGTTTTAGCAGGGGTGACTGGACCTGGGCCGCACAGGAGGTAAGCCGCTTTACACGGAAGTATTTGCCCATCAAGACCCCCCCCCACTTTTGCCCAAACCAGACGAAAAGAAGCACGACGTCAATGAGCTAGCGGACGGGGGGTGATTAAGGGAAACGTCCTGGTCATCAGCGGTATCCTGGTGAAGAAAAGGACGGCACACAACGTTCTGTGTGGACTCCCGGGCGCTGAATGACAGACTATAAAGGACTCAACCCATTGCCGAGAATTGTGACACACTCGGCTTGGGTGGGGGCCAGGGGGTTTCCCAACTCGACCTGAAGTGGGGGTTTCACGGTGGAGATGGCGGAAGAGGACAAGCCAAAAAACTGCCTTTTCCTTTGGCAAGGGCCTGGGCAAATTTCCCTCATGCCCTTTGGGCTCTGCAAGCCCCTGGGTTTTTTTCACGTCTGATGGGAGGGTATTGGGTGCCGCAGTGGGAAGGGCGGCACTTTTCACTGAGACGTCATCGTCTTCGGGAGCACCTTTCGAGGAGGAGCTGGAGCGTGGGGAAATACTAAGCGGTTGAGGAGGCCAAACCCCCAAACCGCCCCAAGAACTGCTCGTTTCCAGCATGGGGGCCTTTCTGGGGCAGATCATCAAAACGGGTGCGCACCGAAACCCCCCAAGAAGTGCGGTGGTGGAGAAAATGGCCAGTTCCCCCAAGTGGGGGAAGTCAGGAGCTACCTGGGGCCCGTGCACATACTCCCCCCCGTTGACAGGGACTTCGCCAGTGTAAAAGGTCTCTCCCCGATTACACAAAAGGGGGGTGCTTCCAGTGGAGAGCGTGTCGTCTGCATTTACAAACCCAAAAGGCCCTGGGGGAAGCACCCGGGCTTGCCTATCCGGACCCGAAAACTCCCTTTCCTGTTGGCCGACGTAGGGGGGAAGCCGGGGGGATTTTGTCACAGATTAAGCGGGAAAGGATGTCGTGGCTACTCAGGCCAAGTTCAGCAGGCCTGAACCAACTATTGTGTGAAAAAGGGATTCGGGGTGGGGAAAATCCGACACTTTCCCTACCCCTACGGTCCCAGTTCACCCTCCACGCCCTGCTCCTACAGTGGTTTAATCGTTAAGGGGCAGAGGGGCAGCTGGGAAGATGGGGTTTGGGCCCTTGAAAAATACCTACCCATCGTCCACCGCCCCCGGGCGTGTCCCTTGCAACGTTGACGCCTAGTCGACACCCCTGTGAGCTGTTCTCCACTGTGCCCGAGACTTGATCTTTTGGCCTCCGCTGCAGGTCTGGAATGTGCCCTAAAGGGGGTTGAGTGGGGAAGCACAAAGTGAGGGGCTCTGACCCTTTCTCCCCTTGCCAGGGGTTTAGGCTCTCCGTGCGCCCTAGTTTGGGGGGGCCGGGGGTGGGAAGCCCCACCCCAAGTGTTGGGGACCATGGGAACTTTTCAGGGATCAAAGCTTTTTTTGTGAACGCTTGGGGGCATTGATGAAGTGGGCGTAACACGGGTAGTTTAGTACCAGAGCTGCGTGCTGAGTTTCTGAGGAATTTCATGCCGGGGTTTCCAGTGGCCATTGGGCGGGAAAAAGACCTGACCTCTCCGCAACGCTTTATGGGTGGGGGTGGGAATGACGGTCTGAGGGTGAGAGATTTTATGTGTGCAGTGGGGAAAAAAGCCCCGCTAAAAGAACCGTGCCCCTTAAAAGGGGACTGTGTGGGGGCCCCATGGAACGGTTGGGAATAGACTTGCCGGTCCGCGCCCCTACCCCACAAAGGAAACCCATACTCGTGTGTAATGCTTTTTTCAAGTGGCTGAGGGGTATGCCACCCAACCCCCGAGGCCGGACCGCGCGGGTTTTAGGAATGAATTTATTACCGTTTTTTGGTTTCCTTTTGAACGGGACTCGACCAAGGCCGGGGAGTTTGAGTCACGAGTGTTTGAGTGTTGCAGCTGTTAGGGGGGCGCAAGACACGGGCGACCCCCTCCCTCCACTCCGATGGTATGGGGGGCGGTTTAAACCCACCCTTTCCAACAGTTGCCAAATATTGCGGGGGAAAATCAGGAAGACGGGACGTAAAACTGCCCCCATGCTAGGCCTACCGGTTGCTGGGCATGAGGTAACAGGCTTACACCTGCCGACTCATGTTTGGCTGTGAGCTAGGTACGTGGGTTTGCCACAGGGGGCACCCGACTAACTTCCAACTTCACACCCGCTTGCAGTGGCATGCAGGAGAACCTGGCGGGGGTGCCTGACGGGGGGTGGGAAGCTCAAGGTACCGGCCATGCTGAAGGAAACCCCATGACCGCGCATGAGGAAGTGAGGTACAACATAGGTGACAGAGTGTGGCTCTAAAACCCTCGGAAGGGGGCCTCTCGCCAAGTACAGACCCCGGGAAAGGGCCAGGAAACTATCCTGGGGCCATGGTGAAAAAAAGATGAAAATTAGCCCAGTACACGATGAGGCGTGGCAGACCCGACCGAATGAGGACGACATTTGGGCGGTGAGGCGAGGGAGGGAAAGTCAATGGTGACCCAACCCGGGCTTTGGGGCAGGAGTCCCCTCTGGGTGCCACGCCCCTCTACCCCCCCCCCCCCACCTCCCCCGAGGGCCCCACGAGGCGAAGAAGCCCCGGGTGGTGAAAGATTTTGGTTTCTGGAAAATGATTTTTTAAAAATTTTTAGTAGTTTGTTTTTGGTTTAGAATTTCAGAGCAGAGGTCGTCGCTGATAGGGGGGATAGTCTACGCCAGTGGGTCTTTTTTTCTGTGAAACATTTTTTACTGAAGGGCCTGGGCAAACGTCGCAGCTGGCGGAGCGGAGGGGCGGGGGAAAAAGCCGAGAGCGCGGTTTTGGGGCTGCTCCCGTGAAACCTCGGTGTGCCCTTGTGACCTGAGATAAACCCGGGGTTCCTGTTTTAAAACGTATTGTGCTGTGTGACATGTGGGTTTCCCCCCGTATTTTGGCCCATGAAAAGTGTACGGGGAAATAATGTGTAAATAAGGAAAAATGTCATTTTGTGTTTTCTTTGTGCCCTCCCCGCCCTTTTGGGGGGCCTTCCCGGGTTTTTTGGGGCGCTGTGGTGTTCGTGCCCTTAGAAACTTTCATGTTTAACTTTTGTATATAACACTCCGTCTGCCTACCTGCCTGTTTGGGGGCAGAGAGCGAGGCGACCGGGGGTAACAAAATAATTTTAAAATATATATTTATTATAAAATATATTATTTTATATATATTATATATTAATAATTTTAATATGTTGTGTGTGTGTGGTTTGTGTGTGTGTGTGTAAAAAAACACAAACACATGACAAAGAAACAAAAACATATATTGTATACTATCTACTATATATGTATAATAATTTTTTAATAAAATATATTTTTAATTATATATGTGTGTGTGGTGTGTTTTGTGGTGGGGTGGTGTGGGGTGTGGTGTTGTGTTGAAAACACACACAAACACATGCACAAAAAAACACCAAAAATTTGTTATACTACTCATTATATTAAAAATAATATATTAAATTTAATTAAATATATTATATAATTTTTAAATATATTATATTTTAAATTTTTGTATTTTTTAATTATTTATAATTATTTAATATATATTTTATATATATAAAATATATATATATTTTATTAAATATATATATATATATATATTATATTCAAAAAAACAATTTATTATACGTATATATATTTTTATATATTAATAATTATATATAAAAATTATATATATATTTAAAATATATATTTTTTAAATTTTTGGGGTGTGTGTATCTGGGTTTGTATCGTGGTTGGCTTGTTGTGTATCGGTGAGTGTGGAGGTGGTGTGGGTTGTTTGGGGTTTTGTGTTTGTGGTGGTGTTTGGGTGGTTTTACACACACACCCCAAAAAAAACCACTCCAACATATAGTATTATTATAAAATTATTTTATATATATAATATAAAATATATAAAT
>NC_051422.1:26013482-26036592 GCF_015228065.2 Penaeus monodon
TTATATATTATATAAAATATTTATTTTAATATATAATATATATATAAAATATATATATTATATTAAATATATATATCTTTTCCCCATTAAAAACCACCGAGCAAAACAGCTGGGGATATGCTTTCGCACGCCCCCTCTGCACCCACATCTTTGCCCACGGCTTTTTGGTCTGCTACTCACTGCCACTGTCCCTCTCCTCGCTCAGTCCAATCCGCTAAAAAATGGAAGCATTATTTTACCGTCATGAGTCTCATATTTTCACATAACTCCTCACACTTTTTCCCCTCATAAAACAATCGGGAAGACTATCTTCTTGTCAGTATGTGGTACTTACCACAAAGGACCCCCCCCTGAATTTTGAGCAGTCCCCCCGGGCGGCAACGCTTCGGGTTTCTGCTTCCTTGCATGATCCGAAACTCGTTTCGCTTCTACTTTCCCTTTTCATTAACTTTTGATAAAAAGTTCTTTCCATTTCTTATCAGTCATCACGGCATAGCCAGTGATTTTCAGTGGTTTTCCTTTTTTTTCCCCTCTTGAAAAGGCTTATCGCATTTCTTTTTCCCTTTATCTGGGTTATCATATTTCGGGAGGTTGCTTTAGTGTGGCTGATTATAAGGACAAATTGGGGAACAGAGATGAAATCCAGGGTATTTGAAATTTTTTGCATGTTTAATTATCCATTAGGTTTGTATATGCTCTTTTTGGGTGTTCTATACACCCCATAACTTTTCCAGTGGACATATTTTTATTTAACTCCAAATAAGGATTGAAAAGTCTGTAAATCTTCTGGCGCGTATATTGTTTATCGCGGGCCCCAACGCAATTAAGCAACAAACGCGAGTCAACGTCCAGTCACGAGCCGTCTTAAGCTAATGCAACATGTTACCCTTTGGGCCTTGCCCGCGAACACTACTAAAACACCGCTGTCACGACCCCTGCCAGGCGACAGCGCGGTCAGGCCCCCATTTTTCCTTCAGAAGTTCAGCCCAAAAAACAAACCCCAAAAAAAAGTAAAGGGGATATTGCGGGGGGCTTGTAAAGGGGAGGGAGGCCAGGGAGAGGGCTGCAGGTAGGGTATTGTTCCTACCATTGTTCATTTGTAACTCATGCTAGCGAAATTGCGGGAAAAAGGGAAGGAGGAGAAAAGGGGTCAAGAGAGGGGGAAGGGGGGATGAAAGAAAAAGAAAAAAGGAAGGGGTGAACCAAGAGCGAGAGGGGACAAACAACTAAAAAAAAAATCCCTTACACTACAGATATGCAAATATAATACTGTCAAACACCGTGTATATATATAATATATTATATATAAATAAAAATTATAAAATTTATAATATTTATTTTAATGTATTTATATATTAAATTAAAAATTTTAAAATTAATATATATAATATATTTTATAATATATATATTTATGTGTGGTATATTTAACACGCGAAACACCACGCAAAGCACGCACGCGCACACACCACCACACACACACACAACACACACACACACCCACACCACCAACACAACCACAATACCTGGGGATGAAAAGACGCTGCGCCAGAGTGAATGTAAGGCCTCGCCACGGGAAAAGACTTGGGGGGGGTAATAAGAGGGGGGCTTTGGTTGTGGCTTTATTAAGAAGTAAATCTTGGGCCCCCAAAAACCTCCCCTCTCCCCCGGTGAAAAAAAGCGGAGTGGTGACGAAATTTGACCCCGCTTTGAACAAAGGGCAAAAAGGTTCTGAGCTCAATTCTAATGGTACAAACGTGCTCATCAATCGTAACCGTCATGTTGCACAGGTGCGTAAATTCTCGGTGCGGGAGGGGAGATTCCCAAAAGTTTAGGGCCCGTGCCGGCTTAAAATTAAATTTCTGATAAAAACTAGTAAACCACAAAAACCAGGGTCCGCAGTGAATTTTAAATTTTCTCGCAGGTGCTACTATCACTTAGTGACATGTTTCATATTCACCAAATCTTAAACTAAAGAAGCGTAATTCCAGTATAACTGAGGACGGATATCAAACTTCGGCCATTTCGAATTTGTTTAGGGATAAGTCAAAGGATGGGACCTTTTACAATTCAAATCCTAAGTGACTCCGTGTAAGGGGATCAACTAGGTGGGTCAAAGGTCTGAGCAGGGGATGGGCTGTATGTGTGAAAAAGCGCTTGGTTTGCACAGCAAGTATAAGGAAAACCCCGGTAAAAAAAGGTGGGTTTTAAAATGTAATGTATACACACATTCATAGAGGAAGTAGTAACGAATCGCTACATAGGGTACAATATATAGGGTTTTTCAAGTGTTTAAACGGAAATTGAACGTAAAATGAATAATATGAAGGATCGAAAATATCAATAATTTATAATTTTTATGTGTTTTTTTGATATAAGGAAAAATAAAAAATGATGAACTGTGCAGTGTGAGGACAAAACCCCAAAATCATTACAAAACTCAATGGCAAGAAACATCATTATTTTTAAAGAAAGATTAGAACGGGGGGTGAGGCAGTTAAGGATGGGGAGGTCACTTTTGGTTTGATCAAATGTGGGCTTTCCCTTTTTTGTTGAAACAACAAAATTTTTCAGATTATATAGTTGGTTCGTGGAAAGGGAATTCATTTTAAGGTGTGGGGCGGGTACAGGGGGGACAATATTAATCTGGGGTTAATTTTTGTTGTTGTTTTTGTTTTAATTTGCGAAGATTGGGTTTTGCCCCGCAATTTTTGTGCTCTTTTTTTTCCTCGCTCATGCTTACCTGGGGGGCGGATTGTAGCAGAAATCCCGCCGCCACTACATGTCGACCGTTTTAAAGGCTCTTTCATCCCCCCACAAAGCCTAAAACTTTTTTCATATCGGCCCGAGTCAGTCTTTTGGGACCCCATTCCTAGTCCCTTTTTTATAACTTCATTTTCGTTGGAGGGATGCAGTCACCCAAATGCAAAAATCATCCCTAACTCTCGCAGTTTTTTTTTTGGGACAACTCCGTGTTCCTTCCATTTATGCTAAACAACTCCTGTGCTGGCCTTCCGATCAGGGCCGTATTCCCACTGATACCAAAATGTGCGGCACCCAATAAAAATTTTTTTTATGTGCGAAACGTGCAAACGAATTTGAACCCCCCCTCACCACTGGATGTGAGGTAACTCTGCTTGCTTGTAGGCCTGGAAGTGACAACATTTGTAATAGAAGGCTTGTAAAATCCATCATCTTTATTCTGAAGGATGGATGTAACTTGCATAGATCAAAACTACTGAGAAAGCTGCCCAAATGTATCTTCCTTCACTTACCCCTTGCAAAACCCACCCTTTTCAGATTTGAAAACCCTCTTATATTGCACAGATCCTTTTGGGCTTGAATTGCTGAAGAAACGCTCTCGATTCTGCTTCGGATCTCTCCCCTTTCCCAATTCCGACCAAATCCAGCTCGACTTGATTAGTCCAAGGGGGAAATTGGATTCCAACAGCCAGAACCTTAGTGAAATTTAAATTAAGAACTTCCACAAGATTCCTATTCTCCTACCATAGGATTGCTATCCTCAAGTTTGAAAACCAATCTGGATGTAGGAGAACAAGGTGAAGACTTGAAAGTGCCTGTACAGATTCTGAGAAACTTCATTATGAACCAAGTCCAACATCCGGAGAACAGGGGAGTTGCAGATGAAAGCTTCACATCCATAGTTCAAGTTTACTATGGATAAGCACTCGGTAAGCCGCAGAGCGTTGTGCAGTCTGCACCCAAGATAATAAAGAACCCGTAAAATACTAAGTGCTTTTATAGCCTTCACCAATAACTGTTTGATGTGAGGCACCCTGTAAGCCTTGAGTAAAAAATTAGACCCAAGTACTTCACCTCTTGGACAAATTGCAGGGTTTGTTCCTAAATAGAGGGAAGGATGGAAGTTTCCTCTGTTTTGGAAATGTATAGCCATGGTCTTGCTTGAAGAAAATTAGAACCCATGTTATGTTTGCCCATTGCACAACCTGATTTATTGCAGTCTGCGTGTGTCCTTGCACTTCCTGAAAGCTTCTTCTTGAGCAGTACAGTGTAAAGTCATCCACATACAAATTGCATGTAGACAGACACTTGGAACGACTTTTACGATGTCAACTTCCTGTTATAAACAAGGAAGCTTTGTATGAAGTGGGTAATGCTCCTCTTAAACCAATGTCATACAACTTCATAAATATGCCATGCTTCCAGTAATATTGTCAGCCTTTTCAAGGTCAAAGAAGACTGCTAACATGTGACATCGCTGTGCAAAGGAATTCTGTATAGCAGTTTCCATCCTCACATGTGCATCTGTGGTCGATCTCAATTTTCTAAACATATATTGATATGGGGTTAGCACATTTTTCTATTCTAGCAGACATCTCAACCTAATTTTTACCTTTTTCTCCATCAGCTTGCACTTAGTGAGAGAAATTTGTCTGAAATTCCCTGGAATGGAAGTTTAGGGACAGGGTTGATATGGCACTATGTCCTCCCTATTGATTCAAAGAGGAACTTTTGGGACCTCTCCAGTAAGTGAGATATCCTTTGGTATGGATTATCATTCTGCTTTTGCAGCAGAGCTGCAAAGCAGAATCCATCTCCTTGTGCAAAAATGTATGGAGTTCTTGCTGCAGTCCCATTGAAGATGACATTTGGTGTCGTTCCTGTTCATCTCCGAAGAGTGGAACCATTGGGCAGTGTTAAACTGCTCATTGATTTAGCTGCTCATTTGCAAACATCTTTTTTTGTCCTGTGAGGATTATGCCATCTATCTTCAAGCCGGTGTGACATGGATAGTAGCTCTTTCAGCGATCTTATTCACCTTGTCCCATACCCACATTAAGGGATCCCAGAGTTTAATCCGAGGAGATATACTGTCTCCACACGTCCTGTCTAGTTTCCTTTAGCAACCGCATGGCCTTGGCTTGGTCTTTTTTTAAATGGACAAGTACTCTCTGGGCAATCGTTTTTCAACTGCCTTAATGCAGCTTTTCTTGTGCTACAGCTTGTTGCCTTCATCAAACCACTATGGTACCGGAGTTGACATGTACTGCCCGCTACTTTTTTTGGAATGGATGATTCTGCTGCAAGATGAATTTAGGATGTAAAGTGATTAACAGCATCTTTAACACACTGGGAATCATTCCAGATCCTTACAATGACTCCAGTTGATCTAAAAAGATTCCAGTCCCTCATGTTCAAGTAGCCATCTTTGCACTCCACTTTGGTAGGAATACCATTCACCTCCTCCACAAGTGTTGGAAAGTGCTACTTCTTGTAAGTCCTTTCATGACCGCAAGTGAATTCACCTGTGAAATCAGGTGAATCACTGACAGTCATATTTAGAGAATGACTTTGGAAAATGTGGTGGCAGTGTCGCTTTTCAGTAAAGCCTCATCTACTCTAGAGAACAAGGACTTCAAGGCCTTTTCTCGAATCCAATAATAGAATGGATGTAGCACCTGCCATCATTAAGATCTACAAATCTCTATATTTAATATGTGGAGAAAGGCAGATGGATGCACAGTGTAAGGTCATGTTCAAAGTCTATTCTCACCGCCTTCACCTGCAGTGGTTGTTTTGGCAAGTGGATGGCCTGAAGGAAAATCCTGATGTACTCATCACTGATACTCCTCCATGAGGTCCATTATCATCGATCCCATAATAGGCTTTGAATTTGGAATCCCTCTCAGGGATCGGGACAATTTTCGCCTGGTCTAATCTTCTTGTAAGCATACACAAACTGCGGTTTACATGAGTTTCAGATGTTTGCAGTTCTTTCCATTTTGCATTAATTCCTGGTTATTCCATTGGATAGGTATCCAGGTCTTCAATTACCGTTTATAAAGTGTTTTGGTAGCACTGTGGTTAAGGCCCGCCCCATCACCTTAAGCTGTCCCTTTCCAAGATGTTCGGTACCTTTTGAAGGATTGTTTACCTGTGGTAACTAGTTTCTACCGGATTCCCTTTGGACAGGCTCCGGATTCTTTGCTTGCAAAGGACGGATCTGAGGCTTTGTTCGGAACATTTTGCTCTAGCGTGGAGGCCCCCTGTAGATTAGTGGCGCTGGGGCTGTCACCAATAGGGCCTCTGGGCCCTGACGGATGGCTCCAAAGACCCTTACTTGGAAGGAGTCCCCTCCTTAATAAACTCTCACTTCTATTCCATTTCTGTGGGAACACTCACCAGAGGCAGCTGTCAGCATTTGAAGGACTGAAGGTTTAAGAGGTAGTGGCAGAGTGTGTGATGTAATAATTATTGGAAGGCAAAGGATGGCGGGAAGGAGGATGAGCTAAGGACTTAACCTGGCTGTGCAAACAGCACATGTGTATGTTTGCTTTGCTCTCTGGAAACCTTTCTCCTTATTCCAATACCTCTTTTTTTTTCAATTTGGTACCTTTACATTTGCTTGGACAAAGTTTCATGATCTTGCAGTGGAACGCATATGGACCTGACCATTGTTATTTCCTTGATGGACTTGTACCACGCTTTACACACTCTTGGTTTGTCCATTTTCCTTAAAACAGCAATATTTGGCTCGTGTCCATACCCTGGCAGTGGAAGCACTGCTAGGTTTTGGGCGACATATGGGCGTTACATTGAGGTGTACCATGGCCACTTTAATGTTTTCTGGAAGGCTTAATATTTTCAAAGTTATAGGGAGATCTGGTGTTCGCTGTTCCAAACCATCCCCTTTCTTCTTAAAACGTTTTCTGCCACTCCATTAAAATTCCTTTGTTCCTCTTTAACAGTTTTCTCTTCAGAATACCTATGAGGTTTCGGGAAAAACATTTCCTTATAAATGGAAATGAAATTTTGGAATCAAAATAAATTGAGTGTTGTGTGAGGAAGAACATGAAACCCCAGGAATGTGCATATCCCTCACAGACAGTCAATCTCATCTGGTGACTAAACCTCAACTAATCAGGCTACCATCTCACTTTGGGTGATGCGATGATCACATTGACGCACTTAACTCCCTTCCAATGTACTTCGAAAATATCTAGATCCATGACTGATACACCATCAATGGTCTTCACTAGTAGGTATCTTACTATATTAGATACTTTCATATTCACTGGTAGGATTTCCTTATGGACTGAGGATTTTCTCTTTACCTGGTTTGAAGCCTGGAAACCATTACCATGTCGCATTCTTGTCCCTTTGGAGCCTGGAAGGTTCCAGATGACAATTGTGACGTTCCAGAGGAATGGCCAGGGGGTTGCATAAGTGTTAGTGAGAGAGCTAGTTCATTGCGCTAATACGACTAAGCAGTACCTGCTTTGACCTAGCCATATTTGAACAAGCCGATTGACTTAACAACCGGCTGATCAAGCCACTCGTTTTAAAACAAATAGAGGACCAAAGGGGTTTGTTGTTAGCTGCAGGTGCAACGTGTAGCATCGCCTCACCTCCAGGACTCCTGTACTCCTAGTAAATTTGGATGCCACACCACACTGCAAACACGTGGAGGTTTCTCCTGGTCCCAGATAGAATGACCAGGGTGAGTGCACCATCCCCAATTCTCATTGGAGCACAGACAGGAAGCCATTTATTCTCATCCCTCATTGGTGACCCCTCCAGTAGGGTAGCCCTCTGGTCTGGCTCACCAGATCATTGGACCTCAAGCCCCCCCACCGTGGCAAGGCTCCCGTTAGGGGGTGGGTCTGCCTTAGTCTGTATGTATCACGCCACACATCTTTCCTCAGGGACGCATTACTAGGGCTCCCCCAGATCACACTGCCTCTGCCTGTTGCGAGGATGTTTGTCTGTTACCCTCATGGTTGTGGTGGCATCCCTTGCTGCAAAGACAGCGCCTGCCGTGTGGTTCAAGGAATTTGTCTGATCCATCCAATTGTAGTGACCCTAGACCATCCTCATCCCTGGAGTGTTGGACTCAATGCCACGCCGACCCACGTGGAGACAAATGTTACCTTTGTTTTTTTTAATTAATAATCTTTTCTTGTTTATTATCTTTTGTTTGCTTTTTTATAAACGTTATCACCTTTTTAAAGCAAAGTATAAAACCATTTTTTTTATGTTCATTTACTTAGCACCTCTTTTTTTTAGTTTTGGCAAGTAACTTTTGTAAACTTTTTATAATTTTTTTATTGTCGGTTTTTACACTTTCTTCTATTGGTGTGTAAGGATTATTTAATATTTTGCAATTATCAGTACGCAGTCTTTTACTGATGTCCCTGTTAGGCATCTAGGGAGGGGGAGATAGTTTGTTCGTTCCCGGGCCAGTTTACTGGCCTAATTCTGATCCTTTGCTTTGGGGGTCAATATATATAGCTTCAGGGAAACGAGCAGTGGAAGGTGGGGTAGCCTTGTCTGGGAACGCTCATTTTTAGCGACGAGTATACCAGGCGGAGATAATACGTTGGGTTTTTCTTGTGTCGGTCGAAAGACGAGGTTTTATGGCGGGAAGTGGTTTTTAAATTTTTTTAAAACAGTTTTAGATCAACAGAGTGCTCCGCCGTTTTTTCATAGTTTTATATCTTCGTTTTTGTAGCTTTTTTTCAGTAGAGTTTTGGGGGTTGTTCCCATGTGTTCTTATTTAATGTTTCGCTTTCTGGTGTGATTTAAAGTGTATTACTTATAACGGGTTTTTTTTTTTCTCTCATAAATTTGTAACTTCGTGATGAAATTCCTCTTTTAATTGAAACCCTTTAAAGAGACAGATGTCCATACTTTGGCTACCTATGGCAAGCACTTGAACTTCCTTCTATCAGCGCATTCAGGCTGACACGCACTCCTACTACGATTAACCAACGCTTAACAGATGGAAACCCTTGTGAATTAGGCCATTCTTCTTTTCTTACCACACCCACCACTTTCCTTTTATCATTTTACACTCTTCTAGACGTCTCCTCTTTCGATACATGTATTGTTCCTGGATGTACTAACTAGGTGGTGCAGCAATAATGACGCTAATTATAAGGGTAATTTAAGAGTAATTAATAAATCACTACACATGAAGTAGGTTCTACTAACTGGAGGAAGTGATGGCTGCAATGACCCTCTCAGCTTCTCTGCCTTTAGCTAGGCATGGGTATTGTTTATTTCTACTTGACCAGCTCATAACAGAGACCTCATCAAGGTTTCGTGCCAACAGCAGGGTGGAGTCCATGCCCTTGGCATAGTAAGTTGTCTTTTGCTGTCCTAGGGTCACCCTGGCTGTGTTAGACCAGCTTAGTAGTTTTACAAGAAGCACTCGTTAGTCTTATTCTAGGCTCAGGTATTTTTTGTTTCATGTTTGTGTTCCTGGTGTTTTGGATGATCTTTGAAAGGACCTGAGCTGCATTAGAAATCAATTCGGAGTCCCAGGGGAATAAAGTTTGCCTCCCATGAGGAGGTTGTAGAGCCTTCTTCACTTAGGGCACCTATAATGATCTGGCACTTCATTTTGAACTGCCTCAATTTTTTCTCTTAAGCTTTGCTTTGCTGCCAATCATGGAAACAGAAGCATAGTCCAAAATGGGAGGGATGCATGCGCATATATGATAGTACTTTGTGTCTAGCTCCTATGTCCTCCAGTCCTTGCTCTCATGACAGACAATCTTGCTTTGGTTTGGTCAACCAATACAGGATCCTCCTTTTTAAAGGAGTCCAATCATCTTACCCAGGGTATTGGAAGACCCTGGACCCATTCTAGGTCCATTTCCTGGATTCTCAGACTTGAGCCATAAACATTTAGTTTCAGAGCTATAGCTTTGGATTTGGCTGTATAGATTTTTAGTCCTGTCCTACAACACTCCTCGGATACAAGGTCCATACAGTGCTGGGTTTACTTAGGCAGTGAGTCCAGTGAAGTACTACGAGATTGCCTGCAAGTAGATGATCTTGCACCTATTGGGAGGTGTATGTGTAAGGATGCAGGACATTAGAGGTGTTGAAAAGGGCCTAGACTGTGGTGTTCCCATTTTCTAGTGGCATGTGCTGTGATAGGAGACCTTGGAATCTGACTATAGCTGTTCAGTTCCTAAAATGGTCACCTATCCAAGCCAAGAGCTTTCCTCTGATTCCCTTCTGGATCAGGGTCTCCTGAATAGCAAGAGGACTTGCTAATTCAAAAGCTTTCCAGGTCTAGATATACTACCACAGAATTGACAGTGCTGATTTGTGCTTAAGAGCTTTTCTATTGCTGCGTTGCTGTGGCTTATGCCCCTTGTGAAACCTATGGAGGTGTAGTGGGGGTCCCATTTTCCTTGGATGGTTGGTTAGTACCATTCTCCTCGGCGTCCTTGCTCAGATGCTGAGGAGAGAGATGGGGAGTACTGGTTCCCCTGGCCCTTTGTTTCGGAATGGAAACTATTATAGCCTCTTCCAGCTCTGGGGTAATGGAAGTTTTCCCAGGACTTGTGAGGATTTTGCAGGAATGCATTTCATCCTGCAGTCCGAGATGGGAATCAGACTGTGTGGGGCTGTGCAAGAACTGTTTTTTTTTTTTTTTTTTCATCAGAAAGAAGATAATGGGTTATTGGGTTTGGCTGCCCTCTCTCTGATATGAGCAAGCCTGGTTGTAGCCATTCTTGGTTTGCCCTCAATTTGGCTGGCACACTTATGATGCTTGGTCTCACAGAAAATTGGTGCACTAGTCTGCTCCTGACTGAGGGTCATAGTGTGTGCACCTCAGGGCTGAGTGGCTACTAGCTTGCCTGGCCTGTTGCCACAGCTATGTAAGAGTGGTTTGGCAGTCAAAGGACTCGCGCCATTCCAGCCACTTTTTCTGCCTGACTGTTGGCAGTTTCCTTGGCATCCCTCACTGCTTCCCTTAGCAGGGCTAGCTTGTCAGGCGTTCTTTACTTTCAATTGTTTTTCTGCATGTGGTTACCTCTGTGGTTGACTTCCTTATCTTGTATTAAAGTACCAGGCATCTTTATAACTCTTGGAACCATGGTGTAGCAAGCACGACCCGCAACCTGGAGTTCATCGTAGTTACGCGCAGGTTGGGGCACATCCCAGGTCCACAGCCATGTCTGCGCTCATTGGACAGCGGGCTCCCCTCGTTCCCTGCACACTTACACAGCGCTCGTGTATTTAAGCCGCAGAGCCTAAAACGAGATCAGCATTCCCCGATCCTCCAGCAGAACCACAACAGCAGCAGCACCACAAGGACTGCCCAGTCCCTTAGTCGACTGGGAGCCTTCCCGGCCCCCAGTTGACGCTTCCTAACGGAACCGCCTTGGCCGCGGTGGGCGTGCTTGAGGTCCCATGATTCCTGGGAGCTGTACCAGAGTCTATGACCCATACTGGAGGGGTCACCGAGTGATGGATCGACAAAATGGCCTTCCTGGTACCCAAGGACCGATAAGAGGGGATGGTGTCCCACCCCTGTTTCATTCCTCTTTGACCAGGGAGAAATCTCCCACATGGTGTTGCCGTAGCGTGGCATCACACACATATTACCAGGAGAACGGGAGTCCTGAGGTTGAGCGATGCTGCTCGCTGCACCTGCAGCTAGCATTACACACCTCTTTGGTCTTTTATTCTGGTTAGAAATACGGGTGGCTTGATCAAGGCCTGGTCAGTCAATTGGCTTGGTCAAATATGGCTGGGTCAAGCAGGCCTATTCATTCGGTAGCGCATAGGTCCTGCGACTGCCGGATCGAGTAGCTGTAATTAGTGCTGCGCATATTTCCTCCATTACCCCTGTGGCTGTTGGGAGATTTGAACCCCAACTATAGCTTCCCCTTGTGTGGACGCCTGGTGGGTGGGGGGGGGGTGAGGAAATGAAGAATTCAAATTTTATGAGTACTACAAATTTTCAAAGATCTAAGCTCTCTCCCTGACGACCTACGCAATCCATCGACCATTACCTCTGGAACATCACGACTCACTCTGGAACCTTTTCCAGCTTCCACGGGCAAGAATGGCTAATCGTAATGTGTTCCCGGGCTCCCACAACTCAGGTAAAGGGAAAGTCCTCCTCAAGTCCACTAAGATCTTTTACTGGTAAATATGAAAGCATTTCCATATAGTAAGTCCTGGTAGTGAGACCATTGATGTTGGATCAATCATGGCTCTTGACATTTTGAGGTTCATTGGAATAGTTGAAGTATGTCCATGTGATCCTCGCAGCACCCACAGCGAGATGGGTAAGCCTGATAGTTGAGGTTTTCATCATCAGACCGAGAGGTGACCGTCTGCGTGCTATATGCACTTCCTGGGGCTCAAGTTTCATGTTCTCCTCACAAAACCTCAATCAGTGTATGGAATTATCTTTTCCGAGACTTGATGAGTATTCTAATGAGAAACCTGTTTAGAGGAACTAGAGAAATTTTAATGTAGTGGTAGTAAAACATTTAGGAAGAAAGTTGTTGGTTTGAACATCGAAACCACCGCCCTCTTCTAACTTTTAACACAGAAATCGGTTAAGTTAGATGGTACCAAACTCAAGTAGAAGCCCTAATGTGCCCAATCAATGTGGTGCTTCCACTGCAAGGTTATGGGCATGGAGCCAACTCTTCGTTTTAAGAAAATGGACGACAAGAGTATGTGTAAGTGTGGTACACGGTCCATCAAGGAGGATGACAACTGTCCCAGGTCCATATGCTGTTACCATTGCAAAGAATCCATAAGCTCTTCAAACAATTGTAAAAGGTACAAATTTGAAAAGGAAGTATGGTATAGAGGAAGGAGAAAGTTAGTTGAAAAAAAAAAAGAAGCCAAGCGACGGCCCTGTGTGCCCTTTTTGCACAGCAGGTAGTCATTTGCTTCGGTTCGAGCCCAGCTCCTTCCCACCAACCCTTGCCTCCAATGGCTTCTACAGCACACACTCTGCCACTTCTCTCTAAACCTCAGTCCCAAATTGCTGACCACTGCCTCTGGTGGATTGTTTCCCCAGAAACGGAGTAGGAGTTAGGGGTCCTATTGAGAGACCCTCCCAAAGTAAGTCTTTGGATCCATCAGGGCAAGGCTCCAGAGGCCTCAACGGTGAACAGCTTCCATCGCCAACCACATCCACAGGAGCCTCTGTGCTAGGCAGAATGCCCCTTGAAGTAAAGGCTCAGGAACACCCTTTTGCCCGGCAAGGATCCTGAATCTTTCTAAAAGAACTCCACTGCCACAACATCCACATGGGCCTTCCGCTGCTAGACAGTATGCCCCTTAAGCAAAGGCTCAGGTCCGTCCTTGCCTCAGGCAAAGAAATCCTGACCTGTCCAAGGAAACCTGTGGAAACTAGTTCCACAGGTCCACCAGTATTAAAAAGGTACTCCCAGATCCTGGAAAGGGAACAACCTAAAGGTGTGAGGCAAATCTTGACCCACAGTGCTGGCCAAACACCTTATAAAGAAATTATATGAAATGCAATACGTTATCCAATGGAACTGTCAGAGAATTCATGCAAAATGGGAGAACTGCAACATCTGATAGCTTCATGTAACCCAGTTTTTGTTTTTTTTGGGTGTATGCTACAAGAGATTATGAACCAGGGAAAATCTTCTATTTTCCTGAGAGGATTCCAAGTTCCAGCCCTTATGGAAAGCCTTTGAAATGGACCTCATTGAGGATAGCAGTAATGGTACGTCAAGATATTCCCTTCCAGCCCATCCACCTTAGACAACACTGTAGGTGAAGGCTGGTGATGAATAGGGTGACACGACACTTACACTGTTGCATGTCATCTACCTTCCTACACATAATCTGAACATTAATGATTTGGAATATCTCTGGGGCAGTGGCCACATCCATTTCTCCTTTTGAAATTTCAATGGTCGGCAATACTCTGGTGGAGACCTTTGTGCAACCCTCGAGGAGGGCCATTGGATCCTTGTTCTTAAGAGTAGATGCAGTTTTACTGACATGACCACCTCCCACACATTTCCCAAATTCAAACTGGACATTCTCCAATATAGACCTATCTAGGCCTCACGTGATTCACAGTTGGAACTTCACTTGGCAGGTTATGGAAGACTTACTGGAATTGACCACATTTCCAATACTTTTGGAGGAGGGGAATGGTATTCAAGCCAACAGAGTGCAGACGATGGCGACTTTAACAATGCGGACTGGAATCTTTTTAGATCAACTGCCATATTGCAAGGAATCTTGTGAATGTTTCCAGTGTATTCAAGATGCTGTCTCACCTCACATCACGAGGTCACCTTGCATCATAGATGCATCCGATTCCAAAGTATGGCCATTTACCGTCACCTCCAGTACCCATGGGGTGGTCTGATGATGCCAACAAGCTGTCGAGCAAGAAAGCTCTGGCATTAAGGCATTGAAACAACCCCCAGCTGTAACCTTGATCAATACAGAAGACCCGAGCCAAGGCCAGCGCGTGCTAAAGAGAGGCTAGACGGACGTCGTGGAGACAGTATGTCCTCCTCGATTAACTTTGGGACTCCCTAGCATGGGTATGGGACAAGTTGGCGGTAAGATTCGCTGAAAAGCAACATCCATGTCACAACCTGCTCTGAAGATAGATGGCATAATCATCACATATAAGAAAGATTGTTGCAATGAGCTAGCTAAATCCATGGCGAGATCTCCTCTGGAGCATCTTACACTGCCTTTGCTTCTCCACTTTTCGGCGGAACAGTAACAACACCCTTCGTTCTTCATAGGACTGCAGCAGAAGCTTTCACATCAACTTGCCATTTTTTGCGCAAGGAATATGGATTCTGCTTGCAGCTCTGTCCTTAAGACTGCCCCTGGAAGTGACGGTATTCCATACCAAATGATATCTCCGTTACCAGAGAGCTCCCAGAAGTTTTTCCTGGTTGACCTATTTAATAGATCTATAGGGAGGGGGCATCAGTGCCATCCACAATGAAGAAGCTATAATCATTCCTGTTCCTAAACCTGGCAAAGATGCTTCCGCACCAGGAAATTACAGACCAATTTCGCCTCACCAGCTGCCTCTGCAAGCTGATGGAGAAAATGGTCAACTTCAGGTTGACATGGCTGCTGGAAAAAAGAAAACGTGTTTGATCCCATATCAATATGTCTTTAGAAAATTAAGATCAACCACAGATGCACGTGTGGAGGATGGAACCTGCTATACGGAATTCCTTCGCACAGCACCGTCAATTGATAGCAGTCTTCTTTGACCTTGAAAATGGCTTACGATCTACTTGAAGCATGGCATCTCATGAAGCTGTATGACATTGGTTAAGAGGAGCATTACCTACCTTCATACAAAGCTTCTTGCTGACAGGAAGTTTAGAGTTCGGGTAGGAAACAGTTTCCTCTAACCTGAAGATTCAGCTGGAAGGGGTCCCACAAGAGTGTCTTAAGTGTGACCTGTTTTGCCATTTGCTTATAAATGACGTCCGTAAGGTTGTTCTAAGTGCTGTCTCATGTAATCTGTATGTGGATGACTTTTACACTGTACTGCTTCAGAGGATGCTTACCAGATGTGCAGGACGCCTGCAGACTGCATAAATCAGTGTACAGTTGGGCAACACTATCAGGGGTTCAAATTTTCTCCAAGCGAAGACCATGGCTATACATTCCACAAATGATGTAAGTTTCCATCCTTCCTTTATTTAGGGCAAACCCACTGCAATTTGTCCCAAGAGGTGAAAGTACTTGGGTCTATTTTTTGACTCAAGACTTAGCATGGTGCTCACATCAAACAGTTAAACGTGAGGCTACAAGCGCTTAGTGATTTTGCGGTTCTTTCACATTTATCGCGGGGTGTCAGACCGCCCATCGCTCTACGGCTTTTACCGAGCGCCTTATTTCGTAGTTAGGCTGATATGGATGTGAAGCTTATTCAATCTGCAACTCCCACTGTTCGCGCGTATGTTTGACTCGTTCCTAATGAAGCTATCAGAATCTGTACTGGGGCTTTCAGGTCTTCAACTGTGGAATCCCTGTATGCTGATAGTGGAGAACCACCTCTTTCCATTACATAACCTGATTTAACTACACGAACTACAAAGGTTCCGGATCTCCGACATCAGATGGTTTTCAACCCCCTTTCGATGATGCCGATCCTGGTAGAGAATGAGGATCTTGTAGAACTTAATTTACGTCTCACTAAGGTTCCGGGCAACTAACGGAATCACACACAAGCACAAATACACACGACATACACAGACACACATAAGCGCACTCACGCAAAACACACGCAAGCACACACACACACACACAAACACGACACACACACGACACAAATCCAAACACCCACACACACCACACACACACAAAACGCACGCTTCCGCTTGTTCCAATATTTTTAAAACTGAGAAACTCACATAAGACAAGACTGTCAACGACGGCAATCTGAGTCGAGGTTCGAGTCACTGGCCGTTTGGCCAGCCAGTCAAGTCAATGCGGGTAAGTGGAGTGAGGGGTTGTGTGGTGTGACTCGATAAAAAAAAAAAAAAAAAAACACCGGGGGGCCGGAAGGCATGGCAAAACCACAGGCTCTAATTGCGAAGAAAAAATCATGGAAGCCCATGATCGTCACCCGCGGTGCCGAATGGTTTAGAGCGTCGGACTCAAGACGTCACTCGGCAATCTGAATTCGAGGGTTCGAGTCACCGACCGCCGCGCTGTTCCCTTGGGCAAGGACTTCACCTTGAATGCCTCCTAGGCCACTGGGTTCCAAGCCAGCCTAAAAAAAAAATCAGTCAGTGCTGGTCCCAAGGGGCCCAGATAAATAGAGAGAAATGATTACCTAAAAGGTACCACTCGGCACTCTCCGTGGAAAGGAACTGGGGACCCTACCACGTACTCCACAATCCAAGAGCATCACAACATGAAACTACAATTAATTATCATGCTGTGACCATGGCCGCTCAGACATGACCTACCGTTAACAGAAGAAGAGGTGCTTGCTGTTGGAATTCCCCAATTCCCCCCTTGGACTAATCAAGTCGAGCTGGATTTGGTCGGAATTGGGAAAGGGGAGAGATCTGGAGCAGAAGGGTCTGAAAGAAGATTTCTTCAGCACTTCTAAGTACCCAAGGACTCAGACCAATATATACGGATGGTTCAATCTGAAATGTGTTGGCTTGGCAGTCAGTGAGCAAAGGGAAGGACTGCATCTGGCAGTCTTTCTCTAGCACCTCGATCTTCAACTGCAGAGTTACATGCCATCCTTGCAGCATTTTAAGGACTATTAGAGATCTTATTAACGCAGTCTATTGGGATATATTGGTGACTCTCGTAGTGGCCTTAACAAGCAATCAATGCTTAAACTCATTCACATCCAATAGTGAGGGAGGTTAAAGATTGCTTGCACTGATGTCAACACGTAAAAGGATACTCTATGTTGGTGCCGCGCATGTTGGTGTCAGTGTGAATGAGCGGCTGGTCAGAAGGCCAAGGCAGCTGCCGCTCACTTTTGTGAAGCACGTTTTCCTCTCCCACACACCGGCCTGAAACCCGCATCACAGTTGTCTCGCGATAAATGGAGAGGAAAAATTGAGGCATATCTCCCGACTAACTGCGAGAGATTAGAGATGACCTTGGCAAGTTGTGTGCCTACATCCATCCCAACCCGAAAAGTGGAAGTTGCATTACTGTACTAGGAAATTGGTCACCCAAGACTGACTCATGGGCCGATGATGGCTAAAAGTCAAGCACTTTGTGAGGGATGCCATAGCTCTTACGATCGAACATGTAGTGGAAAGATGGCAACATTCTCGACCAAAGACGTATGTACTTGTCTCCCCTATATACACTGAAGAATGTATTGGGGAAGAGTGTGACATAGAGGGTCTTATTAGTTTCCTTAGGGAGACTATATTTTTAATAAAATTTAATTATGCATAATGTTTAATTCAAAATTTTATAACCCTAGAGTTTATATTTATGCTTTGATTTTTATTTGTTTATGTTTTTATAAATAGCTATTGATTAGATTTTTAAAGTTTTAAACTATTTTAATATTTCTATTTAACAAGGTATTCGCCGGTAATGACTTTGCTGTTTAATGCGGCAGATAAGTTTTAAATAATCAATCAAAGCGCCCGCCCAAGCTTATCTGTGTAGGAGGCGCTTGAATCATCCAGAATGAGCGGTTACCTTCGGCTGATTGGAAGTGAATTAGAACGATTGGAGTTTGTTTTCTCGTAGGTGAGTGGAAGACCTGCCAGCAGCACAATCGTATGGTGAGTTACACCTCTAACTGGTCGCAGCAGCAATGATCATCACTCCAGGGATAGCATATATGCAATGAGCTGAAACATGCTTTTGGCTTCTGTCCCTTAATTGCTTATACGCTCTAACTGATTTCTGGAAACTCGATGTGAAAGAGTGTTCCACACCAAACTCTCGTCTGTGCAGACATTGCCCTCAGCAACTTCAATGTGCGCATCCACCTGTGATCGAGCTGCTATGAGATGTCGGCCCCCATGGCTCGGGAGCTTATCCCCTAGTAAGAACAACTCCTTCTCCGGGACTTTCTAGGTTCTAGAGAATGAGATCTCTGGCTCCTGGTAGCAGCACTCCAACCGCATACGTTGGACATGTATAGCGATACAGGTACAGTGGCCAGGAGATTCAACTACATCTTGTGGCACACATGGAGGATCCCTCCATAACTGTAAGTTTACCGTAATGTTTATTTCTGTGGCAATGACCATAGGCTGGTAGTGGCTACCCTATTGTCCACTTCAAAACTCCCCGTCCCTCCAGTGGCCTTTCTAAGGTGTTTCACTTGGACAGACTGAGGGAGGAGTGTGCCCGTGGGTTCACCATGGCAGTCTCTTATCAATTCATAGAACCTGATAACCTGACAGAACCCAGTTGCTCTGTGGGAGCTCTTTAAGTGCGAAGCAGCGCAGGAGTCCATTGGCGTACACCCGAAGGGAAGGTAGAATTCCATCTCCCTGGAGATAATGGAGGCCACTGAAGGGTGTTGCATGGCTCGGCTAAATGGCAATCAGGTCTTGCGTCGCTCTTTGGTGCCTAGGGCTCAGACTATTAGCAGCTTGAATATATGGGCATGGATATTTCTTTTTGTAAGGAAAATGTATTTGAATAAATTATGTATGTATGGGGGTTACATACAGGTGTATATGTGTGTGTGTATATATATTTATATATATAATATATATATATATATATATAATATATATAATATATATAAAATATTTTATATATATATAATATATATATATATATATATTTATATATATATTTATATATATATTATATATATATATATATTATATATATATTATGTGTGTGTGTGTGTGTGTGTGTGTGTGTGTGTTGTGTGTATGTACGTATATATATGTATTATATGTATATATATATATATATTTTATATATATATATATATATATATATATATATATATATATATATACATACACATATACATATACATACACACACACACATATATATACACACTCACAAGCACAAAGACATGTACATGTACACATGAATGCTCATGCGCAGACACACACACACACACACACACACACACACACACACACACACACACACACACACACACACACACACACACACACACATATATATGTATGTATGTATATATATTTATACACACACACACACACAACAGCTGTCTGCATAGTCAATTGTATCTATGAGCTGCTATGCGCAATGGTAACCTAGTCGATTCTGTGAAGAATAACTTCGGTACCTCTATTGATTGCTTCAGAGAGTGCCAGTGACTCATAGCCTGTGGCGTCTGTGTACCATCTGGCCAAGGGGGAGGATCTCATTTTCTCTCTGTGAAGCGGGAGGAGGAAAGCATGAGCTGTGTCATTACACTTCTGCCTCAAGATTTTCGGCTCGGTTTTATGACCATGGGATTTGGGGGCATACCCAGCTAATGTTCTGTCAGCAAACTCTTTCCCTCTGACGCCCATGTGGCTAGGGGGCCCAGTTTATGATTATTATTCTAATCCTGAGCAAGAATCCTCTGTGCTATTGGGAAAAACAGTGGTCAGGAGGGAGATGATGTCTTTTGGGTGAGCTTTGCTGTAGACAGTCCCGTGGCTGTTCTGGAGTCTGTATGACCACATGCCCTCCCCTCCCCCCACAAACACACACATACATTATATTACAACTGCAAGATTACTCCAGACCTTCGCTGCGTACCTTTGTTTGAGCGGCGGGCTAAGGATTGACTTGCACACCTGGTGGGGAACGAAGGTGTCGGGCCTTTACATCGACGCTTCACATAAAATCCACCATCATCCCGAGTTGCTCACCCTCTCATTTAGCCACCCTGATATCAGGGTAGTCAGGGTTTTTTTCCCCACAGAGCCCATTATGCCTTCCACCCGCCTATATAAAACCAAATACTTATTTGCCTCAAAAAATTTTTTTAATTAGACAAGCCACCCAGTCGTCTTTGTGGGAGATATCAACACTACACCACAGCACTACCAATGCACATGGTAGGCAATTTTTTTCTATTTTGAAACAAAAAGATTCCACTTACAAGTACCCGACTTCTTCACCTCATACACAACTAGCGGAAAGGGCCACCCTGATCTTGTTTTCAGGAACAGGGCAGCACTTGCCTACCCCCACACACCCCACACCCAGTCCAAAGTTGATTCAGACTGCACACCCATCATAATTAAGATTTCTACATCACCAATATTTATACAAAGAAACACAATCTTTCTGATATAAAAAAGCAGACGGGGAGTCATTTAAATCCAAATTTAAAATTATCAAAATTTCAATTTAATCTTGATCTTCACCTCCTCGCCTAAATTTTGCTGAGCACCATCCACGGTCCCAGTATAAAACTTGCATATCATTTTCAGCCAACGCTCCTGACCTGTTTTCAAAGTCGTTTACTCAAAATTTAAACAGATTAAGACATGTTCAATGAGACTTATCTGTTCTATGAAGACACGTCATCGACAGTTTTGATAACGACCGACATTCATAATAATTTTAAAATTTTTTAGATCCTGTGGATGGTATCAACATTTTTGAAGAACACTGGGCCCACGTTTTCTACCCTCACCTCCTCATCCCTGTTCACTCACAAAATTTAAGAAATTGTTACCTGGATCAAGAGAACAGGGTAGGAACTAACCCAAAGCTAATTATCCGACTGGATAGGCTGGACAACACCTGCGAACTCATAGCCCCCCTCTCGAGTGAGGAAGTAAAAGAAATAATAAAAAAGTTTTCTCGTAAGGCTCCAGGCTCCTCACAGATAGGCACGACACTCTATTCCTCTTACTGACAACCTTATACAAACTTTGACTGTCCTTCACAATGCCTCTCTCGGGTTTCCGGCTATTTTCCCTCTCCCCTTTAAGACTGACTGGACACACAGAGTTACCACCTTGTTAGTTGCTCGAGACATTAGGCAAAAATTTTTTGAAAAAATCATAAGCACTCGACTAAGGGGGTATCTCGATGACCATAACCTTCTCTCACACAAACACTTCACCCTTTTGCTCGCATCGCTCGACGCAAGATGCATTCGACATCACACAAGCTACATAAACAACAACAAAGTATGACGATTAAAGACTTTTCTTGTCACAAAAGATGCTGAGCGAATCTTTGACATGGTCTGGCATGCTGGCCTCAAATACAGGCGTGCACAAAATTTAACTTTCCACCTCTTAATTAAAAAGTTGCTCTGCAGTTTTCTTGATGACTGTAGATTAAAATTAAAAATTTTAAAAAAAGTTTCAGGCACCATTTCAATACACACTGGAATACCTCAGGGCAGCATACTCAGCTCTATACATTATACAAAAAATGACCTTCCAACCCCCCCCCCCCCACACACACACACACAGACTCACTCACTATCCTCTATGCTGACGACTGTACACACTTAACTCGACACAATGCGCTTTTAAGTGTCGTTCAGCGCACCAGTGACGGTCTCGACACCGTCTCGAGATGGGAGCATAAATGGCGTATCAAGACTAATGCGACAAAAAAGTTCTTGTAAAACCACGAGAACTTCCTCCTTATGACAACGTTTATCTCAACACCTTCGACAGACTATAAGCACCCCTCCAAATCAGATCCTCTAGCACCATCCTTGGTTTAAACCTTTGATACATACTTTCGATTCCACTTGCATATCAAATCAAAGGCTACCTTGGCAAGAAAAGCCTCATATTCGCTTTATCGATTTATACGTGCAGCCCCATGCACGAAGCTGCATCTATACAAATTACTGATAAAACCTCTCCTCACATACACACCACTTGCACTCACTCACATAGCATACACTAACAAGTGCAAACTCAGTTTATTCAGAATAAACCACTCAGATGGATCTATATGATAAATTGGGATCAATTTATTACAACATTTGAAGTCCACGAGGAAGCTTCTCGGTAAACAGACCGACAAACTCCGTGCTTGGCATATCGACTGGCTGGATAGACTCGACACCATCTTTCGTTCTGGCCGGAGACCAGGATTAGGCCATGATCTTTTTTCTTTGGCATGGGACGAAAAAGTGGATGCAGTTTTTGTGGCTTGGCCGCATCCTTTGAAGCCACCTCCTACTCCTTCCTTTTCACCTTTCCCCTTTCCATCTCCCTTTGTTTTGTTCAGTTTTGTTTTATTTTGTGTTTTCTCATTCTGTTTAATGTAGTTTGTTGTTTTTTGGTTAGTTGTGACGTTTTAATTTCCTAATAAGTTTAATCTTCCCTTAATCACAATCCTCACATCCCTGTTTTAAATACTTTCATCTCGTTACTGACGCTACGGGACTGCCATAAGGACTGCCATAGCCACAAGCTATGAGCCATTGGCACTCTCTGAAGCAATCAATAGAGGTACCGAAGCACTCTTCATAGAAACAGACTAGGTTACCATTGCGCATGGCAGATCATAGAGACATGAACACAGATGTTGCATGTATTATGGCGAGCCGAAGCCACGTTGGTACATTACTTACAGAATTGTGAGTACACACAATTTCTGAGAAACCACGGTAAGCTAGAGGCCAAAGAATAAAATGAACAGCCATAAATAGCTGACATATGCCAGGCCATATGCATGAAAGGCCCAAGCGAAGCCAGAACTTCGCAAATCTCAAACGAATGAACAAACCCGTGACTTGACTTGTGTGCCTCCTTCTGCCTGTGACTCACCTGCTCCACTGGATCCTCCTCTTCTGTTTACATATCTGTATGTTTTTGGTTTTAGTGCCTTAGCATTAAACGCTTTGTATGTTTCTCGTGTTGTT
>NC_051422.1:26036692-26054192 GCF_015228065.2 Penaeus monodon
TGGGCACCTGTAAGCCTTGAGTAAAATTAGACCCGTACTCCCTCTGCAATTGCAGGGGTTTGTTCCTAAATAGAGGGAGGATGGAAGTTTCCTCTGTTTGTGGAAATGTATAGCCATGGTCTTGCTTGAAGAAAATTGGAACCCATGTATGTTGCCCATGCACAACCTGATTTTATTGCAGTCTGCGTGTGTCCTTGCACTTCCTGAAAGCTTCTTCTTGAGCAGTACAGTGTAAAGTCATCCACATACAAATTGCATGAGACAACACTTGGAACGACTTTTACGATGTCAACTTCCTGTTAATAAACAAGGAAGCTTTGTATGAAGGTGGGTAATGCTCCTCTTAAACCAATGTCATACAACTTCATAAATATGCCATGCTTCCAAGTAATATTGTCAGCCTTTTCAAGGTCAAAGAAGACTGCTAACATGTGACATCGCTGTGCAAAGGAATTCTGTATAGCATTTTCCATCTGTGCATCTGTGGTCGATCTCATTTTCTAAACAATTATTGATATGGGTTAGCACATTTTTCTATTCTAGCAGACATCTCAACCTAATTTTTACCTTTTTCTCCATCAGCTTGCACTTAGTGAGAGAAATTTGTCTGAAATTCCCTGGAATGGAAGTTTAGGGACAGGGTTGATATGGCACTATGTCCTCCCTATTGATTCAAAGAGGAACTTTTGGGCCTCTCCAGTAAGTGAGATATCCTTTGGTATGGATTATCTTCTGCTTTTGCAGCAGAGCTGCAAAACAGAGTCTATCTCCTTGTGCAAAAATGTATGGAAGTTCTGCTGCAGTCCCATTGAAGAATGACATTGGTGTCGTTCCTGTTCAGCTCGAAGAGTGGAAAATTGGGCAGTGTAAACTGCTCCATGGATTTAGCTAGCTCATTTGCAACATCTTTTTTGTCTGTGAGGATTATGCCATCTATCTTCAAAGCAGGTGGTGGCATGGATGTGCTCTTTCCAGCGATCTTATGCACCCTGTCCCATACCCACACTAAGGGATCCCAGAGTTATCGAGGAGATATACTGTCTCCACAACGTCTGTCTAGTTTCCTTTAGCACACGCATGGCCTTGGCTTGGGTCTTTTTTTAAATGGACCAAGGTACATCTCTGGGGCATCGTTTCAACTGCCTAATGCAGCTTTTCTTGTGCTAACAGCTTGTTGGCCTTCATCAACCACTATGGTACCGGAGTTGACAGTACTGCCCGCTACTTTTGGGAATGGATGCTTCTGCTGCAAGATGAATTTATGATGTAAAGTGATTAACAGCATCTTTAACACACTGGGAATCATTCACAGATCCTTACAATACTCCAGTTGATCTAAAAAGATTCCAGTCCGCATTTCAAGTCGCCATCTTTGCACTCCATTTGGTGGAATACCATTCACCTCCTCCAAAAGTGTTGGAAAGTGCTCACTTCTATGTAAGTCTTTCATGACCTGCAAAGTGAAATTCACCTGTGAATCAGGTGAATCAACTGACAGGTCAAAAATTAGAGAAATGAATTTGGAAATGTGTGGCAGTGTCACTGTTCAGTAAAGCCTCATCTACTCTAGAGAAACAAGGACTTCAAGGCCTTTCCTCGATATCCAATAATAGAAATGGATGTAGCAACTGCCCAAGTAGATCTTACAAATCATCTTATTGAGATTATGTGGAAAAGGCAGATGGATGCAACAGTGTAAGGTCATGTCAAGTCTATTCTCACCGCCTTCACCTGCAGTGTTGTTTTGCAGGTGGATGGCCTGGAAGGAAAATCCTGATGTACCATCACTGATACTCCTCCATGAGGTCCATTATCAGAGATCCCATAATAGGCTTGAATTTGGAATCCTCTCAGGGAAATCGGACAATTTTCCCTGGTCATAATCTCTTGTAAGCATACACAAACTGGGTTTACATGAAGCTTTCAGATGTTGCAGTTCTTTCCATTTTGCATTAATTCCCTGGTGATTCCATTGGATTAGGGTATCCAGGTCTTCAAATTACCGCTTTATAAAGTGTTTGGTAGCACCTGTGGTTAAGGCCCGCCCCACACCTTTAGGCTGTCCCTTTCCAAGATGTTAGGAGTACCTTTTGAAGGATTGTTTACCTGTGGAACTAGTTTCTACAGGATTCCTTTGGACAGGCTCAGGATTTCTTTGCTTGGCAAAGGACGGATCTGAGGCTTTGGTTCAGGAACATTTTGTCTAGCAGTGGAGGCCCCTGTAGATGAGGTGGCAGCTGGGGCTGTCACCAATAAGGCCTCTGGAGCCTTGACTGATGGCTCCAAAGACCTTACTTTGGAAGGAGTCTCCTTAAT
The DNA here is from genome assembly GCF_015228065.2 of Penaeus monodon. Lineage (NCBI taxonomy): Eukaryota > Metazoa > Arthropoda > Malacostraca > Decapoda > Penaeidae > Penaeus > Penaeus monodon. The sequence goes on from NC_051422.1 coordinate 26,039,009, forward strand.
AAACCTCTCACTTCTATTCCATTTCTGGTGGAACAACTCACCAGAGGCAGCTTCAGCATTTGAGGACTGAGGTTTAAAGGTAGTGGCAGAGTGTGTGATGTAAGAAGTATTGGAAGGCAAGGGATGGCAGGAATGAGGATGGGCTAGAACCGAAGCAAAGGACTTACCTGGCTGTGCAAACAGCACATGGGTATGTTGCTTTGCCTCTGGAAACCTTTCTCCTTATTACCAATACCTCTTTTTCAAATTTGTACCTTTTACATTGCTTGGAAGAAGTTTCATGATCTTTGCGGGGAAACAGCATTTTGGGCCCTGGACAATTTTATATCCTTATACTTGCCACACTTTACACACTCTTGGTTGCCCTTTTTCCTTTAAAAACAGAAAGATTTGGCTCCTTTCCATAACCCGGGCAGGGGAAGACTGATGGGTTTGGCACTAGGCTTTCCCTTAGGTTTTACCATGCAATTTTACTTTTCTGGAAGGTTTAATATTTCAAAAGTTAGAGGGAGATCGGTGTCGACTTTTCCCAAAACCAAAAATTTTCTTCTTAAAACTTTTACGCCACTCCATTAAAATTTCTTTATTCCTCAAAACATTTTCCCTTTTCAGAAAATCATGGGGGTTTGGGGAAAAAGACTTTCTTTAAAATGATGAGGTTTTGTAGGAGAATAAAAACCCCAGGAAGTTGCATTCCCACACAACAGTCACCCCATCTGGGACAAAAACCTCAACTATCGGTACCATCTCATTTTTGGGGGTGAGCGAGGACCTTGACACACCTTAACTATTTCCCAAAGTACTTCAAAATATAAAGACCCATGATGATACACCTAAAGGGTCTTCAATAGGTACTTACTATATGAGATTTTTCTTTTTCCCTGGTGGGTTCCTTAATGGACGGGGATTTTTCTTCCCGGGGTTTGGGAAGCCTGGGAACCATACCTTCCCAATTCTTCCCCTTTTGGGAAAGCGGAAAGGGTTCCAGATGACAAAGTGACTTCCAGGGGAAAATGGCCAGGGGTTGCTAAGTCGTTAGGGAGGGGCTATTCTTTTGCCTACGACTAACGTACCTGCTTGACCCTAGCCATATTTGAAAACCCGTTTGACTAACCGGGGCCTAGATCAAGCACCGTTTAAAAGAATAGGGGACCAAAGGGTTTGTTGTTAGCTGCAGGGTGCAAGTGTAGCATGCTAAACCCCAGGATTGTTCCTAGTAATAGGGATCCCCACACTGCAAACCGTGGGAGATTTCCCCTTTTGGCCAAGATAGAATGAACCAGGGGAGTGCACCATCCCTTCATTGGAGCACCAGGAAGCCTTTAGTCTCACCCTCATTGGTGACCCCTCCAGTAGGGTTTTAGCCCTCTGGTCTGGCTCAAAGATCTTTGGGCCCCAAAAGCCCCCCAGGGCAAGGCCCCCGTTAGGGGGGTGGGGCTCCCCCTGGAGTCTGTAGAGACCCAACTTTCCCTCAGGGACGATGAGTAGGCTCCCCAGATCACAACTGCCTCTGCCTGTTGCAGGAGGTTTTTGTCTTTACCCCAGGGTTGTGTGGACCCCTTGCCAAAGACGCGCCTGCAGTGTTTAAAGGGATTTTTGCCATCCTTTTGTAGGCCCCTAACCCCCATCCCCTGGATTTGGGATAATCCCACGCCCGCCCCATGGAGAAAGTTCCTTTTGTTTTTTTTTAAATTAATATCTTTTCTTTTTTTTAATTTTTGTTTGCTTTTTTAAACTTTATCCCCTTTTTTAAAGAAAAGTAAAAAACCCTTTTTTCTTTTTTTTCATTTCTTTTAACACTTTTTTTTTATTTTTTGGGAAAGTAATTTGTGAAACTTTTTAATTTTTTTATTGTGGGTTTTTACACTTTTTTATTGGGTGAAAGGGTTTTTTAATTTTTTGAATTATCATAGCAAGTCTTTTACTGAGGCCCTTTTGGGCCATCTAGGGGGGGGGGGGAATATTTTTGTTCTTTCCCGGGCCAGTTACGGCCTAAAAAATGGGACCCTTTGCGGGGGGTTTTATTATAGTTCGGGGAAACGAGCAGGGAGAGGTGGGGAGCTTGTCGGGAAAACGTCCTTTTTTTTTTTTGCGGACGAAGTTACCAGGGGAAGATAATGACTTTGGGGTTCTTGTGGGGTGAAAGGACGAGGTTTTTAGGGGGAAAATGGTTTTTTTTAAATTTTTTTTAAATTTATATATTAAAAAGGTGCTCCGCCGTTTTTTTTTATAGTTTTATCTTTGTTTTTTTACTTTTTTCAAATAGAGTTTTGGGGGTTTTCCCCTGTTCTTATTTTAATGTTCGCTTTTTTTGGGGGATTTAAAATGTTTTTTATAAAGTGTTTTTTTTTCTTCAAAAATTTTTAAACTTCGGAAAGAAATTCCTTTTAAATTTAAACCCTTTTAAAGAGCAGATATACCAAAATTTTGGACCTATGGCAAGCAAATTTACTTCTTCTACACCCTTCAGGCTGACACGCATCCTCTCGGGTTAACCCCGCTTAAAGATGGAAACCCTTTTGAATTTTGGCCATTTTTCCTTTTTTTACAACACACACACACTTTCCTTTTTTCATTTACACTCTTCTAGATCTCCTCCTTTTGATACATGAGTTCCCGGATGTACTAACTAGGTGGTGGCAGCAGTAATGACCTAATTTAAAAGGGTAATAAGAGTAATTAATAAACACTACAATGAAATAGGGTTTTACTACCTGGAGGGGTGATGGCTGAATGACCCTTCAGCTTTGCCTTTAGATAGCATGGGGGGTTTTTTGTTATTTTTTCTTGACAAACTCAAACAGAGACCTCAATCAAGGTTTTTTGCCCCCACGGGGGGAGTCCTGCCCCCGGAAGTAGTTGTTCTTTTGTGTCCTAGGGTCCCCCCGGCTGTGTTAGACAGTAGTAGTTTTTTACAAGCTCGTTTTATTCTAGGTTTTTGGGTATTTTTTGTTTATGTTTTTTGTTCCTGGGGGTTTTTTGGGTGATCTTTGAAAGGCCTGAGCTGCCATTAAAACAATTCGGAACCCCGGGGAAAAAAGTTTGCCTCCCCTGAGGAGGTTTAGAGCCTTCATTACCTTGGGCACCTAGAAGGGTCCTGGCAGCTTTTATTTTGAAAAGCCCAATTTTTTCTTAATCTTGGCTTTGCTGCAATCGGGAACAGAAACATAGTCCCCAAAAAGGGGTGGAGGGAGCGCAAGAATGAATACTTTGTGTCTAGTCCATGTCTCCCCGTCAGCTCTCATGACAGACAATCTTGCTTTGTTTGGGAAACCAAAACAGGACCCCTTTTAAAGGAAGGGCAATCAATCTACCCAGGGTATTTTGGGAAGACCTGGCCATTTTTAGGTTCCCTTCCTGGGTTCCCCGACGAGCATAAACATTTTGTTTCAGGCTTGCTTTTTTGGTGTATAGATTTTTTGTCCTGGCCACAACACCCTCGGAACAGGGCCATACAGTGGGGTTTACTTAGGCAGTGAGGTCCCGTGAAGTACTACAATTTTTGCATAGTAGATGATTTTCACCCCATTGGGAGGTGTATGTTAAGGATGCAGGACATTGGGTGTTTAAAAGGGCTAGACGTGGTGTTCCTTTTTTAGGGGTGTGCGTGATAGGGGAACCTTGGGAAACTGATATAGGTTCATTCCCAAAATGGTCACCATCCAACCAAAAACTTTCCCCGATTCCCTTTTTGGATCAGGGTCTCCTGAAAAGAAAGGACTTTCTAATTCAAAAGTTTCCAGGTCTAGATATACTACCCAGAATTGACAGTGCGATTTGTCTTAAGAGCGTTTCTATGTCTGCTGTGCTTAGCCCCCTTGTGAACCTATGGAAGGGGTTTGTGGGGGGCCCCCTTTTCCCATTGGGTTGGTTTGTACCCTTCTCTCGGCCTTTGCTCAAAAAGCTGAGGAGAGAGATGGGCATACTTTCCCCGGCTCCTTTGGTTTTGGGGTGGAAACTATGATAGCCCTCTTCCAGCTCGGGGGTAGAGGGGGAAGTTTCCAGGACTTTTTGATGAGTTGCAGGAATGCAATGTTCATCTGCCAGTCCGAGAATGGGAATCAGAATGTGGGGCTGTGCAAGAACTGTTTTTTTTTTTTTTTTTCATCAGAAAGAAGATAATGGGTTATTGGGTTTGGCTGCCCTCTCTCTGATATGAGCAAGCCTGGTTGTAGCCATTCTGGTTTGCCCTCATTTGGCTGCACCTTATGATGCTTGTCTCACAGAAAAAATTGGTGCACTAGTCTGCTCCTGACTGAGGGTCATAGTGTGTGCACCTCAGGGCTGAGTGCCCCCACTAGCTTGCCTGGCCTGTTTCCCACAGCTATGTAAGAGGGGTTTGGCAGTCAAAGGACTCGCGCCATTCCAGCCACTTTTTCTGCCTGACTGTTGGCAGTTTCCTTGGCATCCCTCACTGCTTCCCTTAGCAGGGCTAGCTTGTCAGGCGTTCTTTACTTTCAGAATTGTTTTCTGCATGTGTTTACTCTGTGGTTGACTTCCTTAATCTTGTCATTAAAGTACCAGGCATCTTTATAACTCTTGGACCATGGTGTAGCAGCACGACCCCGCAACCTGGAGTTCAGCGTAGTTACCCAGGTTGGGACACATCAGGTCCACAGCCATGTCTGCGCTCATTGGACAGCGGGCTCCCCTCGTTCCCTGCACACTTACACAGCGCTCGTGTATTTAAGCCGCAGAGCCTAAAACGAGATCAGCATTCCCCGATCCTCCAGCAGAACCAGACAACAGCAGCAGCACCACAAGGACTGCCCAGTCCTTAGTCGACTGGGGAGCCTCCCGGCTCCCCCAGTTGACCTTCCTAACGGAAGCCGCCTTGCCGCGGTGGGCGGGCTTGAGGTCCCAATGATCTGGTGAGCTGGACCAGAGGGCTACCCATACTGGAGGGGTCACCAGTGAGGGATGAGACAAAATGGCTTCCTGGTACACCAAGGCCTATAAGAGGGGATGGTGTACCCACCCCTGGTTTCATTCCATCTTGGACCAGGGAGAACTCTCCCACATGTGTTTGCCGTGCGTGGCATCCCATATTAAACCAGGAGCGGGAGCCCCTGGAGGTTGAGCGATGCTGCACGCTGCCCCTGCAGCTAAGCAACACACCTCTTTGGTCTTTTATTCTGGTTAAAACGGGGGGCTTGATCAAGGCCTGGTCAAGTAAATTGGCTGGTCAAATATGGCTAGGGTCAAGCGGCACTATTCAGTCGGTAGCGCATAGGCCCGCGACTGCCATCAGTACTGTAATAGTGGCGCGTATATTTCCTCATTACCCCTGTGGCTGTTGGGAGTTTTGGGAACCCCAAACTATAGCTTCCCCTTGTTGGACTCCTGGTGGGTGGGGGGGGGGGTGAGGAAATGAAGAATTCAAATTTTGTATGAGTACTACAAATTTACAAAGATCTAGCTCTCTCCCTGACGACCTACGCAATCCCTCGACCATTCCCTCTGGAACATCACACGTCACTCTGGAACCTTTCCAGTTTCCCAAAAGGGGCAAGAATGGCAATCGTAAGGGTTTTCCCGGGCTCCCAAACCAGGTAAGAAGGGAAAAGTCCTCCTCAGCCCACTAAGATCTTCCCTGGTAAATATGAAAGCTTTCATATAGTAAGTACCTGGTAGTAAAGACCATTGATGGTGTATCAATCATGGTCTTGACAATTTTGGGGTTTCATTGGAAAATAGTTGAAGTATGTCAATGTGATCCTCGCATCACCCCACAGCGAGATGGTAGCCTGATAGTTGAGGTTTCATCATCAGACGAGAGTGACCGTCTGCGTGCGATATGCAACATTCCTGGGGCTCAAGTTTCATGTTCTCCTCACAAAACCCTCAATCAGTGTAAGGGAATTATCTTTTCCCGAGACCTGATGAGGTATTCTAATGAGAAACTGTTAGAGGAACTAGAGAATTTTAATGTAGTGGCAGTAAAACATTTTAGGAAGAAAGTTGTTGGTTTGGAACAGTCGACACCAGCTCTTCTTCTAACTTTTAACACAGAATCGGTTAAGTTAGCATGGTACCACCTCAAGGTAAAGCCATATGTGCCCAATCCTATGTGGTGCTTCCACTCCCAAAGGTTTTTATGGGCATGGAGCCACTCTTGCCGTTTTTAAAGAAAATGGACAACCAAGAGTATTTTGTAAAGTGTGGTACAACAGGTCATCAAGGAGATGACAACTGTCCAGGTCCAATATGCTGTTACCATTGCAAAGAAGCTCATGAAGCTTCTTCAAAGCAATGTAAAAGGTACAAATTTGAAAAGGAAGTATTGGTAATAAGGGGGAAAGGAGAAAGTTAGTTTTTCCAGAAGAAAAGCGACGTGCCGTGGGGCCGTTTGCACAGCCAGGTAGGTCATTTGCTTCGGTTCGAGCCCATCCTCCTTCCCACCAACCCTTGCCCTCCAATGCTTCTTACAGCACACACTCTGCCACTTCCTCTAAACCTCAGTCCCAAATTGCTGACACTGCCTCTGGTGGATTGTTCCACCAGAAACGGAGTAGGAGTGAGGGGTCTATTGAGGAGACTCCTCCCAAAGTAAGGTCTTTGGAGCCATCAGGAAGGCTCCAGAGGCCTCAACGGTGACAGCTCCAGCTGCCACCACATCCACAGGAGCCTCTGCTGCTAGGCAGAATGCCCCTGAAGTAAAGGCTCAGGTCCGTCCTTTGCCCAGGCAAAGAAATCCTGAACTGCCCAAAGGGAAACCTGTGGAAACTATTCCACAGGTCAACAAATATTAAAAAGGTACTCCCAGGATCCGGGAAAGGGACAACCTAAAGGTGTGAGGCAAATCTTGACCACAGGTGCTGCCAAACACCTTATAAAGAAATTATATGAAATGCATACGTTATCCAATGGAACTGTCAGGGAATTCATGCAAAATGGGAAGAACTGCAACATCTGATAGCTTCATGTAACCCAGTTTGTGTATGCCTACAAGAGATTATGACCAGGGAAAATCTTCCTATTTTCCTGAGAGGATTCCAAGTTCAAGCCCATTATGGAACCTTTGACAATGGACCTCATGGAGGAGTAGCAGTAATGGTACGTCAAGATATTCCCTTCCAGGCCATCCACCTGTAGACAACACTGTAGGTGAAGGCTGTGAGAATAGGCTTGACACGACCTTACACTGTTGCATCCATCTACCTTCCTCCACATAATCTGAACATTAATGATTTGGAAGATCTACTTGGGCAGTTGCCACATCCATTTCTACTTTTGGAAGATTTCAATGGTCGGCAATACCTCTGGGGAGACACTTTGTGCAACCCTCGAGGAAGGGCCTTGGAGTCCTTGTTCTTAAGAGTAGATGCAGTTTTACTGAACAGTGACACTCCCACACATTTCCAAATTCAAATGGGACATTCTCCAATATAGACCTATCAATAGGCTCACGTGATTCACAGTTGAACTTCACTTGGCAGGTTATGGAAGACTTACATGGAAGTGACCACTTTCCAATACTTTTGGAGGAGGGGAATGGTATTCAAGCCAACAGAGTGCAGAGATGGCGACTTTAACATGCGGACTGGAATCTTTTTAGATCAACTGCAGTATTTGCAAGGATTGTGATGTTTTCCCCAGTGTATTCAAGATGCTGTTAATCACCTCACATCACGAAGTCACCTTGCAGCAGAAGCATCCATTCCCAAAAGTAGTGGCCATTACCGTCGACCTCCAGTACCATGGTGGTCTGATGAATGCCAACAAGCTGTCAGAGCAAGAAAAGCTGCATTAAAGGCAATTGAAACAACCCCCCAGCTTTGGGTAACCTTGATCAATTAAAAGAAGACCCAGCCAAGGCCAGGCGCGTGCTAAAGGAGGCTAGACGGACGTCCGTGGAGACAGTATGTCTCCTCGATTAACTTTGGGACTCCCTTAGCATGGGTATGGGACAAGGTGCGTAAGATCGCTGGAAAGAGCACATCCATGTCACAACCTGCTCTGAAGATAGATGGCATAATCATCACAGATAAGAAAGATGTTGCAAATGAGCTAGCTAAATCCATGGCAGAGATCTCCTCTGGAGCATCTTAAACACTGCTTGATTCTCCACTTTTTGGGGCGGAACAGGAACAACACCCAGTGTCTTTTCTTCAGTAGGACTGCAGCATAACTTTCATCCTACTTCCCATTTTTGCGCAAGGAGATGGATTCTGCTTTGCGCTCTGCCTTAAACTGGCCCCTGGAAGTGACGGTATTCCATACCAAATGATATCTCACTTACCAGAGAGCTCCCAGAAGTTCCTGTTAGACCTATTTAATAGGATCTATAGGGAGGGCACAGTGCCATCCACATGGAGAGAAGCTATAATCATTCCTGTTCCAAAACCTGGCAAAGATGCTTCCGCACCAGGAATTACAGACCAATTTCCCTCACCGCTGCATCTGCAAGCTGATGGAAAGAAATGGTCAACTTCAGGTGACATGGCTGCTGGAAAAAGAAACGTGTTGATCCCATATCAATATGGCTTTAGAAAATTAAGATCAACCACAGATGCACTTGTGAGGATGGAAACTGCTATAGGGAAATTTCCCTTCGCAAAAGCAACGTCACATGTTAGCAGTCTTCTTTGACTTTTATAAGGCTTACGATACTACTTGGGCACATGGCATACTCATGAAGCTGTATTAGATTGGTTTAAGAGGCCATTACCTACCTTCATCCTTGCTGACAGAAAGTTTAGAGTTCGGGTAGGAAACAGTTTCTCTAACCTGGAGATCAGCTGGAAGGGGTCCCACAAGGGGGTGTCTTAAGTGTGACCCCGTTTGCCATTGCTATAAATGACGTCGTAAAGGTTGTTCCAAGTGCTGTCTCATGTAATCTGTATGTGGATGACTTTACACTGTACTGCTCAGGAGGATGCTTACAGGATGTGCAAGGACGCATGCAGACTGCAATAAATCAGGTTGTACAGTGGGCAACATATCTGGGTTCAAATTTTCTCCAAGCAAGACCATGGCTATACATTTTCCACAAATGAGGAAAGTTCCATCCCTTTCCCCTTTATTTAGGAAACAAAAACCCCCTGCAATTTGTCCAAGAGGTGAATTACTTGGGTCTAATTTTTGACTCAAGACTTACATGGGTGCCTCACATCAAACAGTTAAAAGTGAAGGCTACAAAAGCGCTTAGTATTTTTCGGGTTCTTTCACATTTATCTCGGGGTGCAGACCGCACATCGCTTCTACGGCTTTACCGAGCACTTATTCGTAGTAAGCTTGACTATGGATGTGAAGCTTATTCATCTGCAACTCCCACTGTTCTCCGTATGTTGGACTCGGTTCCTAATGAAGCTCTCAGAATCTGTACTGGGGCTTTCAGGTCTTCACCTGTGGAATCCCTGTATGCTGAGAGTGGAGAACCACCTCTTTCATTACATGAACATGATTTACTACACGAAACTACAAAGGATTCCGGATCCCCCTAAATCCAGATTGGTTTTCAACCCCCTTGATGATAGCCGATCCTATGGTAGGAGAATGAGGAATCTTGTAGAACTTAATTTAAGTCTCACTAAGGTTCTGGCCACACGGAATCACACACAAGCACACATACACACACATACACATACACACATAAGCGCACGTACGCAAACACACGCACACACACACACACACACACACACACACACACACACACACACACACACACACACACACACACACACACACACAAACGCACGCTCGCTTGTTCCATATATTTTAAAACTGAGAAACTCACATAAGACAAGACTGTCACGACGGCAATCTGAGTTCGAGGGTTCGAGTCACTGGCCGGTTGGCCAAGCCAGCTCAAGTCAATGCCGGGTAAATAGAGATGGTGACTCGATAAAAAAAAAAAAAAAAAAAAACACCGGGCGGAAGGCAATGGCAAACCACCGCTCTAAATTGCGAAGAAAAAATCATGGAAGCCCATGATCGTCAAGCCCGCGGTGGCCGAATGGTTAGAGCGTCGGACTCAAGACTGTCACATCGGCAATCTGAATTCGAGGGTTCGAGTCACCGACCGCCGCGTTGTTCCCTTGGGCAAGGAACTTCACCTTGAATGCCTACCTAGCCACTGGGTGGCCAAGCCAGCCCAAGTCAAGTGCTGGTCCCAAGCCCAGATAAATAGAGAGAATGATTACCTAAAAGGTACCATCGGCACTCTCCGTGGAAAGGAACTGGGGACCCTACCACGTACTCACTCCAAGAGCATCACAACATGAAAACTACAATTAAGTATCATGCTGTGACCATGGCGGCTCAGACATGAACCTACCGTTAAAAGAAGAAGAAGGTTCTGGCTGTTGGAATTCCCCAATTCCCCCCTTGGACTAATCAAGTCGAGCTGGATTTGGTCGGAATTGGGAAAGGGGAGAGATCTGGAGCAGAAGTCAGAAAGAGATTTCTTCAGCACATTTCTAAGTACCAAGGATCAGACGCAATATATACAGATGGTTCGAAATCTGAAAATGGTGTGGGCTTTGCAGCAGTGAGCAGAAGGAAGACTGCATCTGGCAGTCTTTCTCTAGCAGCCTCGATCTTCACTGCAGAGTTACATGCCATCCTTGCAGCAGTTAAGATGACTAGAGATCTTATGAACCATTCTATTGTGATATATTGTGACTCTCGTAGTGCCTTACAAGCAATCAAGTGCTTAAACTCATTCACATCCAATAGTGAGGGAGGTTAAAGATTGGCTTGCACTGATGTCAACACGTAAAAAGATAACTCTATGTTGGGTGCCAGCGCATGTTGGTGTCAGTGGGAATGAGCGAGCTGGTCAGAAGGCCAAGGCAGCTGCCGCTCAACCTTGTGATGCTCGTTTTCCTCTCCCACACACCGACCTGAAACCCAGCATCAGGAGTTGTCTTCGCGATAAATGGAAGGAACAATGGAGGCATATCTCCAGAAATAAACTGCGGAAAATTAGAGATGACCTTGGCAGTTGGGTTTACTAGCATCATCCCAACCGAAAAGTGGAAGTTGCATTAACTGGACTAAGAATTGGTCACACAAGACTGACTCATGGGCCGATGATGGCTAAAAGTCAAGCACTTTGTGAGGGATGCCAAGAGCTCTTAACGATCGCACATGTAGTGGAAAGATGTGCAACATTCTCAGACCAAAGACGTATGTACTTGTCTCCCCTATATACACTGAAGAATGTATTGGGGAAGGATTGTGACATAGAGGGTCTTATAAGTTTCCTTAGGGAGACAAAAATTTTTAATAAAATTTAATTATGCATAATGTTTATGCAATAATTTTATACCCTTAGAGTATAATATTTATGCTTTGATTTTTATTTGTTTATTGTTATTTATAAGATATCTATTGATAGATTTTTAAAGTTTTAAATATTTTAATATTTCTATTTAACAAGGTATTCGCCGGTAATGACCTTTGCTGTTGATGCGGCAGATAATTTTAAATAATCAATCAGCGACCGCCCAAGGCTTATCTGGGTAGGCGCTTGAATCATCCAGAATGAGCGGTTACCTCTGCTATTAAGGGAATTAGAACGATTAGGAGTTGTTTCTCGTAGGTGAGAAGACCTGCCAGCAGCACAATCAGTATGGGTGAGTACACCTACTACTGGTCAGGCAGCAGCAATGATCATCACCTCCAGGGATGAGCATATTATGGCAATGAGGCTGAAACATGCTTTTGGCTTCATGTCCCTTATTGCTGTATACGCTCCTACTGATGTCTGGAAACTCGATGTGAAAGAGGTGTTCCACACCAAACTCTCGTCTGTGGCAGACAATTGCCCTCAGCAACTTCAATGTGGCATCCACCTGTGATCGAGCTGGCTATGAGATGTCGGCCCCCATGGCTCGGGAGCTGATCCCACTAGTAAGAACAACCTCCTTCTCCGGGACTTTGCTAGGTTCTAGAGAATGAGGATCTCTGGCTCCTGGTATCAGCACTCCAACCCGCATCGTTGGACATGGTATAGCGATACAGGTACAGTGGCCAAGGAGATCAACTACATTCTTGTTGGCACACGATGGAGGATCCTCCAGAACTGTAGAGTTTACCGTAATGTTTATTTCTGTGGCAATGACCATAGGCTGGTAGTGGCTACCCTATTGTCCACTTCAAAACTCCCCGTCCCTCCAGTGGCCTTTCTAAGGTGTTTCACTTGGACAGACTGAGGGAGGAGTGTGCCCGTGGGTTCACCATGGCAGTCTCTTATCAATTCATAGAACCTGATAACCTGACAGACCCAGTTGCTCTGTGGGAGCTCTTTAAGTGCGAAGCAGCGCAGGAGTCCATTGGCGTACACCCGAAGGGAAGGTAGAATTCCATCTCCCTGGAGATAATGGAGGCCACTGAAGGGTGTTGCATGGCTCGGCTAAATGGCAATCAGGTCTTGCGTCGCTCTTTGGTGCCTAGGGCTCAGACTATTAGCAGCTTGAATATATGGGCATGGATATTTCTTTTTGTAAGGAAATGTATTTTGAATAAATTATGTATGTATGTGTTACATACAGGTGTATATGTGTGTGTGTATATATAATTTATATATATATAAAATATATATATAATATATATATATATATATATATATATAAAATATATATTATATATATATATATATATATCAATATTTTATATTATTATATATATATATATATATATATATATTATATATATTAAAATATTTATATATATATATTTTATATATATAATATATTTTAATATATATAATATATGTGTGTGTGTGGGTGTGTGTGTGTGTGTGTGTGTGAGTGTATGTACGTATATATGTATATATATATATTATATATTTTAAAATATATATATAATATATATAGATATATTATATATAAATATATATATATATAACATACACATATACATATACATACACACACACACATATATATACACACTCACAAGCACAAAGACATGTACATGTACACATGAATGCTCATGCGCAGACACACACACACACACACACACACACACACACACACACACACACACACACACACACACACACACACACATATATATGTATGTATGTATATATATTTATACACACACACACACACAACAGCTGTCTGCATAGTCAATTGTATCTATGAGCTGCTATGCGCAATGGTAACCTAGTCGATTCTGTGAAGAATAACTTCGGTACCTCTATTGATTGCTTCAGAGAGTGCCAGTGACTCATAGCCTGTGGCGTCTGTGTACCATCTGGCCAAGGGGGAGGATCTCATTTTCTCTCTGTGAAGCTGGAGGAGGAAAGCATGAGCTGTGTCATTACACTTCTGCCTCAAGATTTTTCGGCTCGGTTTTATGACCATGGGATTTGGGGGCATACCCCAGCTAATGTTCTGTCAGCAAACTCTTTCCCTCTGACGCCTATGTGGCTAGGGACCCAGTTTATGATTATTATTCTATCCTGAGCAAGAATCCTCTGTGCTATGGTAAAGACAGTGGTCAGGAGGTAGATGATGTCTTTGGATGAGCTTTGCTGTAGACAGTCAGTGGCTGTTCTGGAGTCTGTATGACCACATGCCCCTCCTCTCCCCCCACAAACACACACATACATTATATTACAACTGCAAGATTACTCCAGACCTTCGCTGCGTACCTTAGTTTGAGCGGCGGGCTAAGGATTGACTTGCACACCTGGTGGGGAACGAAGGTGTCGGGCCTTTACATCGACGCTTCACATAAAATCCACCATCATCCACGAGTTGCTCACCCTCTCATTCAGCCACCCTGATATCAGGGTAGTCAGGTTATTTTCCCCACAGAGCCCCATTATGCCTTCCACTGCCTATATAAAACCAAATACTTATTTGCCTCAAAAAATTATTTAATTAGACAAGCCACCCAGTCGTCTTTGTCGGAGATATCAACACTACACCACAGCACTACCAATGCACATGGTAGGCAATTCTTTTCTATTTTTGAAACAAAAAGATTCCACTACATAGTACCCGACTTCTTCACCTCATACACAACTAGCGGAAAGGGCCACCCTGATCTTGTTTTCAGGAACAGGGCAGCACTTGCCTACCACACACACCTCCAACCCAGTCCAAAAGTTGATTCAGACTGCACACCCATCATAATTAAGATTTCTACATCACCAATACTATACAAAGAAACACAATCTTTCTGATATAAATAAGCAGACTGGGAGTCATTTAAATCCAAATTAAATTATCAAAAATTTCAATTTAATCTTGATCTTCACCTCCATCGCCCTAAATATGCTGAGCACCATCCACGGGTCACAGTATAAAACTTGCATATCATTTCAGCCAACGTCTCCTGACCTGTTTTCAAAGTCGTTTTACTCAAAATTTAAACAGATTAAGACATGTTCAATGAGACTTATCTGTTCTATGAAGACACGTCATCGACAGTCTTGATAACGACCGACATTCATAATAATGTAAAAGTTTTAGATCCTGTGGATGGTATCAACATTTTTGAAGAACACTGGGCCCACGTTTTCTACCCTCACCCTCCTCATCCCTGTTCACTCACAAAATTTAAGAAATTGTTACCTGGAGTCAAGAGAACAGGGTAGGAACTAACCCAAAGCTAATTATCCGACTGGATAGGCTGGACAACACCTGCGAACTCATAGCCCCCATCTCGAGTGAGGAAGTAAAAGAAATAATAAAAAAGTTTTCTCGTAAGGCTCCAGGCTCCTCACAGATAGGACACGACACTCTTATTCCTCTTACTGACAACCTTATACAAGCTTTGACTGTCCTTCACAATGCCTCTCTCGTTACCGGCTATTTTCCCTCTCCCTTTAAGACTGACTGACACACAGAGTTACCACCTTGTTAGTCTGCTCGAGACATTAGGCAAAATTTTCGAAAAAATCATAAGCACTCGACTAAGGGGGTATCTCGATGACCATAACCTTCTCTCACACAAACAATTCACCTTTCGCTCGCATCGCTCGACGCAAGATGCATTCGACATCATCACAAGCTACATAAACAACAACAAAGTATGACGATTAAAGACTTTTCTTGTCACAAAAGATGCTGAGCGAATCTTTGACATGGTCTGGCATGCTGGCCTCAAATACAGGCTGTGCACAAAATTTAACTTTCCACCTCTTAATTAAAAAGTTGCTCTGCAGTTTTCTTGATGACTGTAGATTAAAATTAAAATTCTTAAACAAAGTTTCAGGCAC
>NC_051422.1:26063111-26072743 GCF_015228065.2 Penaeus monodon
ATAATGCCTCTGGGCACATATATATATATATATATATATATATATATATATATATAATATATATATATATATATATATATATATATTATATATATATATATATATATATATATATATATATATATATATGCTCTTCCCGCATGTGTAACACATCCGTAGCAAAATCACGACTGCAGGTAGTATTGCTTTCTGACACGCTCCTCTGCATCCACATCTGTTGTCCACAGGCTTATTGGTTCTGCTACTCACTGCCACTGATCCCTCTCCTCGCGCTCAGTCCAATCCGCTAGAAAATGGAAGCATTATGTTTACCGTCATGACGTCTCATATTTCACATGAACTCTCTGGCACACATTTCCCTCATATAAACAGATCTGGAAGACTATCTTCTTGTCAGTCATGTGGGTAGCTTACCACAGAAGGAGTCCCCCCTGAATCTTTGAGCAGTTCACACCCAGCGGCAACGCTTCTGGTTCTCTGCCTTCCTTGCATGATCCGAAACTCAGTGTTCGCTTCTACTTTCCCATTTTCATTAACTTTTGATGAAAAGTTCGTTTCCATTTCTTATCAGTCATCACGGCATAGCCAGTGATTTCAGTGAAGTTTTCCGTTTTTTTCCCTCTTAGAAAGGCTTATCGTCATTTCTATATTCCTTATGCTAGGTTATCATATTTCTGGGAGGATTGCTTTAGTGTGGCTGTATGTATAAGGAGCGAATCTGGGAACAGAGATGAAATCCATGGTATTTGTAATTTATGCATGTATTAAATGTATCCATTAGTGCATTTGTATATGCGTACTTGTTGGTGTTCTATACAGCCATATACTTTTCCGAGTGGACATATATTTATTTATACATTCACATAAGGGATGTGTAAAGCTCTGTAAATCTTCATGTGCGCGTATATGTGTTTATCGCTGGCCCCTAACGCAATTTAAGCAACAAACAGCGAGTCAACGTTCCAGTCACAGAGCCGTGCATTAAGCTAATAGCAACATGTTATCCTTGGCCTTGCCACGCGAACACTACTGACACCGCTGTCACGACCCCTGCCGAGGCGACAGCGCGAGTCAGGCAACCATTGTTCCCTTCAGAAGTTCAGTCACGAAAACAAAGCACAAACAAGTAGAAGGAGGATATTGCTGGGGGCTTGTGAAGGAGGGAGGCCAGGGAGAGGGCTGCAGGTAGGGTATTGTTCCTACCATTGTTCAGTTGTAACTCATGCTATTGCGATAATTGCATGGAGAAAAGGGAAGGGAGGGAGAGAAGGAGTGCGAAGAGAGAGGGAGAGTGGGGAATGAAAGAAAAAGAAAAAAGGAAGTGGTGAACCAAGAGCGAGCAGAGGACAGAAACAACTATAAAAAGCAAATGCCTACGACATACAGATATGCGTAAATATACATACTGTACAAACACACGTGTATATATATATATATATATATATATATATATATATATATATATATAATATATATATATATATATTATATTATATATATATATTATATATATATATATTATATATATATATATATATATATATATATATATATATATATATATATATATATATATATGTGTGAGTATATGTTAACACGCGCACACGCACGCACGCATGCACGCACGTACGCACACACACACACACACACACACACACACACACACACACACACACACACACACACACACACACACACACAAACACTGTGGATGTAAGAGCGCTGCGCCAGATGTGAATGTAAGGCCATCGCCATCGGGAGATAGACTTGGGGTGGGTAATAAGAGGGGTCTTAGGTTGTGGCTTTATTAATGAAAGTAAATCTGTGACCCCAAGAGACCTCCGTCTCCCCAGGTGAAAGAAAGCGGAGTGGTGACGAATTAGACCCGTGCTTCGAACAAAGAGGCAACTGGTTCTGAGCTCAATTCTAACTGTGTACAATCGTGCTCATCAATCGTAACCGTCATGTGTGCACAGTGTGCGTAAATTCTCGGTGCGGCGAGGTGCAAGATTCCAACGTTTACGGCCATGTGCCGGGCTTAAAATTAACTTGCGGTGATAATAACTATGTAAGCCTACAGAAACCATGGGTCCGCAGTGAATTGTCATTATCTGCAGCAGAAGTGACTACTATCACTTAGTGACATGTTACATATTCACCAATATCTTAAAACTAAAGAAGCGTAAATTCCAGTATAACTGAGGACGAGATATCAAACTTCGGCGTCATTAACGAATTAGATTTAGGTATAAGTCAAAGGGATGGCACCTTTTACAATTCATAATCCTAAAGTGACTTCCGTGTAGAGTGATCAACTAGGTGGGTCAAAGGTCTGAGCAGGTGATGGGCATGTATGTGTGAAAAAGCGCTTGGTTAGCACAGCAAGTATAAGGAAACACAGGTAAACAAAGGTGTAGTGAAAGATGTAATGATATACACACATTCATAGAGGAAGTAGTAACGAATCGCTTACTAGTAGGGTACAATATATAGGTTAATCAAGTGTTATAACGGAAATTGCAACAGTAAATATGAATAATATGAGAGGATCGAACATATCAATAATTGAATAAATTTGTATGTAGTTATTTGATATAAGAAAAAATAAAATATGATGAACTGTGCAGTGTGAGGACAACAACAATAATCATTACAAAAACATCAATGGCAAGAAACATCATAGTATTTAACGAAAGATTAGAACAGGGGGATGAGGTCAGTTAAGGATGGGTAGGTGTCACTTGTGTTTGATCACAGTGTGACTTCCCTTGTTGTGTTGAAACAACAAAGATTTACATGATTTATAGTAGTGTGTGTTCGTGAAGGCAATTCATTTGTAAGGTGTGGGCGGGTACAGGGGGGACAATAGTTAATCTGGCGTTAATTGGTTGTTGTTGTTGTTGTTTGAGATTTGCGAAGATCTGGTTTCGCCCTGCAATTTATAGCTGTCTCATTTTATTCTCTGACGCTCTATGCTTACCATGGTGGCGGGATTGCTAGCAGACACTCCTGCCGCCACTACATGTGCGACCGTTAATGGCTCTTGGCATCCCTCACAAAGCGCTACACTTTTAGTCATCATCGGCCCATGAGTCAGTCTTGTGTACCCGATTCCTAGTCTTGTTAATATAACTTCTACTTTTCGGTTGGAGTGGATGCTAGTCACCCAACTGCAAAGGTCATCCCTAATCTCTCGCAGTTTTTTTCTAGAGGTACAACTCCAGTGTTCCTTCCATTTATTGCTAAGACAACTCCTGATGCTGGCCTTCCGATCAGCTCGCTCATTCCCACTGATACCAACATGTGCTGGCACCCAAGATAAAGTTATCTTTTTATGTGCTGAAATCAGTGCAAGCGAATCTTGAACCTCCCTCACCACTGGATGTGATGAGTAAGCTCTTGCTTGCTTGTAAGGCACTGCGAGAGTGACAACATATTGTAATAGAATGGCTTGTAAGATCTCTATTCATCTTGACTTCTGCAAGGATGGCATGTAACTCTGCAGTGAAGATCAAAGCTACTAGAGAAAGACTGCCAAATGTAGTCTTCCTTCTACTTACTATTGCAAAGCCCACTCCATTTTCAGATTTCGAACCATCTGTATATTGCATCAGATCCTTGGTACTTGGAAATATGCTGAAGAAATCGCTCTCTGACTTCTGCTTCGGATCTCTCCCCTTTCCCAATTCCGACCAAATCCAGCTCGACTTGATTAGTCCAAGGGGGAAATTGGGAATTCCAACAGCCAGAACCTTAGTGAAATTTAAATTAAGAACTTCCACAAGATTCCTCATTCTCCTACCATAGGATTGCTATCCTCAAGTTTGAAAACCAATCTGGATGTAGGAGAACAAGGTGAAGACTTGAAAGTGCCTGTACAGATTCTGAGAACTTCATTATGAACCAAGTCCAACATCCGGAGAACAGGGGGAGTTGCAGATGAATAAGCTTCACATCCATAGTCAAGTTTACTATGGATAAGCACTCGGTAAGCCGCAGAAGCGTTGTGCAGTCTGCACCCAAGATAATAAAGAACCCGTAAAATACTAAGTGCTTTTATAGCCTTCACCAATAACTGTTTGATGTGAGGCACCCATGTAAGCCTTGAGTAAAAAATTAGACCCAAGTACTTCACCTCTTGGACAAATTGCAGCGGGTTTGTTCCTAAATAGAGGGAAGGATGGAAGTTTCCTCGTTTGTGGAAATGTATAGCCATGGTCTTGCTTGAAGAAAATTAGAACCCATGTTATGTTGCCCATTGCACAACCTGATTTATTGCAGTCTGCGTGTGTCCTTGCACTTCCTGAAAGCTTCTTCTTGAGCAGTACAGTGTAAAGTCATCCACATACAAATTGCATGAGACAACACTTGGAACGACTTTTACGATGTCAACTTCCTGTTAATAAACAAGGAAGCTTTGTATGAAGGTGGGTAATGCTCCTCTTAAACCAATGTCATACAACTTCATAAATATGCCATGCTTCCAAGTAATATTGTCAGCCTTTTCAAGGTCAAAGAAGACTGCTAACATGTGACATCGCTGTGCAAAGGAATTCTGTATAGCAGTTTCCATCCTCACATGTGCATCTGTGGTCGATCTCAATTTTCTAAACATATATTGATATGGGGTTAGCACATTTTTCTATTCTAGCAGACATCTCAACCTAATTTTTACCTTTTTCTCCATCAGCTTGCACTTAGTGAGAGAAATTTGTCTGAAATTCCCTGGAATGGAAGTTTAGGGACAGGGTTGATATGGCACTATGTCCTCCCTATTGATTCAAAGAGGAACTTTTGGGACCTCTCCAGTAAGTGAGATATCCTTTGGTATGGATTATCATTCTGCTTTTGCAGCAGAGCTGCAAAGCAGAATCCATCTCCTTGTGCAAAAATGTATGGAAGTTCTGCTGCAGTCCCATTGAAGAATGACATTGGGTGTCGTTCCTGTTCAGCTCGAAGAGTGGAAAATTGGGCAGTGTAAACTGCTCCATGGATTTAGCTAGCTCATTTGCAACATCTTTTTTGTCTGTGAGGATTATGCCATCTATCTTCAAAGCAGGTAGTGACATGGATGTGCTCTTTCCAGCGATCTTATGCACCTTGTCCCATACCCACACTAAGGGGATCCCAGAGTTAATCGAGGAGATATACTGTCTCCACAACGTCTGTCTAGTTTCCTTTAGCACACGCATGGCCTTGGCTTGGGTCTTTTTTTAAATGGACCAAGGTACATCTCTGGGGCATCGTTTCAACTGCCTTAATGCAGCTTTTCTTGTGCTAACAGCTTGTTGGCCTTCATCAAACCACTATGGTACCGGAGGTTGACAGTACTGCCCGCTACTTTTGGGAATGGATGCTTCTGCTGCAAGATGAATTTATGATGTAAAGTGATTAACAGCATCTTTAACACACTGGGAATCATTCACAGATCCTTACAATACTCCAGTTGATCTAAAAAGATTCCAGTCCGCATGTTCAAGTCGCCATCTTTGCACTCCATTTGGTGGAATACCATTCACCTCCTCCAAAAGTGTTGGAAAGTGCTCACTTCTATGTAAGTCTTTCATGACCTGCAAAGTGAAATTCACCTGTGAATCAGGTGAATCAACTGACAGGTCAATATTAGAGAAATGAATTTGGAAATGTGTGGCAGTGTCACTGTTCAGTAAAGCCTCATCTACTCTAGAGAACAAGGACTTCAAGGCCTTTCCTCGATATCCAATAATAGAAATGGATGTAGCAACTGCCCAAGTAGATCTTACAAATCATCTATATTGAGATTATGTGGAGAAAGGCAGATGGATGCAACAGTGTAAGGTCATGTCAAGTCTATTCTCACCGCCTTCACCTGCAGTGTTGTTTGCAGGTGGATGGCCTGGAAGGAAAATCCTGATGTACCATCACTGATACTCCTCCATGAGGTCCATTATCAGAGATCCCATAATAGGCTTGAATTTGGAATCCTCTCAGGGAAATCGGACAATTTTCCCTGGTCATAATCTCTTGTAAGCATACACAAACTGGGTTTACATGAAGCTTTCAGATGTTGCAGTTCTTTCCATTTTGCATTAATTCCCTGGTGATTCCATTGGATTAGGGTATCCAGGTCTTCAAATTACCGCTTTATAAAGTGTTTGGTAGCACCTGTGGTTAAGGCCCGCCCCACACCTTTAGGCTGTCCCTTTCCAAGATGTTAGGAGTACCTTTTGAAGGATTGTTTACCTGTGGAACTAGTTTCTACAGGATTCCTTTGGACAGGCTCAGGATTTCTTTGCTTGGCAAAGGACGGATCTGAGGCTTTGGTTCAGGAACATTTTGTCTAGCAGTGGAGGCCCCTGTAGATGAGGTGGCAGCTGGGGCTGTCACCAATAAGGCCTCTGGAGCCTTGACTGATGGCTCCAAAGACCTTACTTTGGAAGGAGTCTCCTTAATAAACCTCTCACTTCTATTCCATTTCTGGTGGAACAACTCACCAGAGGCAGCTTCAGCATTTGAGGACTGAGGTTTAAAGGTAGTGGCAGAGTGTGTGATGTAAGAAGTATTGGAAGGCAAGGGATGGCAGGAATGAGGATGGGCTAGAACCGAAGCAAAGGACTTACCTGGCTGTGCAAACAGCACATGGGTATGTTGCTTTGCCTCTGGAAACCTTTCTCCTTATTACCAATACCTCTTTTTCAAATTTGTACCTTTTACATTGCTTGGAAGAAGTTTCATGATCTTTGCAGTGGAACAGCATATTGGACCTGGACAATTGTTATATCCTTGATGACTTGTACCACACTTTACACACTCTTGGTTGTCCATTTTCCTTAAAACAGCAAGAGTTGGCTCCGTGTCCATAACCCTGGCAGTGGAAGCACTGCATAGGTTTGGGCACATATGGCTTTACCTTGAGGTGGTACCATGCCAACTTTACTGTTTCTGGAAGGCTTAATATTTCAAAAGTTAGAGGGAGATCTGGTGTCGACTGTTCCAAACCATCAACTTTCTTCTTAAAACGTTTTACTGCCACTCCATTAAAATTCTTTAGTTCCTCTTAACAGTTTCTCTTCAGAATACCTCATGAGGTTTCGGGAAAAGACATTTCCTTTATAATGATTGAGTGTTTTGTGAGGAGAACATGAAACCCCAGGAATGTTGCATATCCCACACAGACAGTCACTCTCATCTGGTGACGAAACCTCAACTATCAGGCTACCATCTCACTTTGGGGTGATGCGAGGATCACATTGACACACCTTAACTACCTTCCAATGTACTTCAAAAATATCAAGATCCATGACTGATACACCATCAATGGTCTTCACTAGTAGGTACTTACTATATGAGATACTTTCATATTTACCTGGTAGGATTTCCTTAATGGACTGAGGACTTTTCTCTTTACCTGGTTTGGAAGCCTGGGAACCATTACCATTCCCATTCTTGCCCTTTGGAAGCTGGAAGGGTTCCAGAGTGACAATATGTGACGTTCCAGAGGGAATGGCCAGGGGGTTGCATAAGTCGTTAGGGAGAGAGCTAGTTCATTGCGCTACCGACTAAGCAGTACCTGCTTGACCCTAGCCATATTTGACAAGCCGATTGACTTAACCGGGCCTAGATCAAGCCACTCGTTTAAACAGAATAGAGGACCAAAGAGGTTTGTTGTTAGCTGCAGGGTGCAACGTGTAGCATCGCTCAACCTCCAGGACTCCTGTCTCCTAGTAATATGGGATGCCACACACTGCAAACACGTGGGAGAGTTCTCCTTGGTCCAAGATAGAATGAACCAGGGGTGAGTGCACCATCCCCTCTCATTGGAGCACCAGGAAGCCATTTAGTCTCATCCCTCATTGGTGACCCCTCCAGTATGGGTAGCCCTCTGGTCTGGCTCACCAGATCATTGGGACCTCAAGCCCCCCCACCGTGGCAAGGCTCCCGTTAGGGGGGTGGGGCTGCCCTGGAGTCTGTATGTATGACCACACATCTTTCCCTCAGGGACGCATGAGCTAGGGCTCCCCAGATCACAACTGCCTCTGCCTGTTGCGAGGAGGTGTTGTCTGTTACCCTCATGGATTGTGTGGCATCCCTTGCTGCAAAGACAGCGCCTGCAGTGTGGTTCAAGGGATTGTCTGATCCATCCAATTGTAGTGACCCTAGACCATCCCATCCCCTGGAGTTTGGACTCAATGCCCACGCCGACCCACGTGGAGACAAATGTTACCTTTGTTTTTTTTTTAATTAATATCTTTTCTTTGTTTTATTATATTTGTTTGCTTTTTATAAACTTTATCACCTTTTTAAAGCAAAGTATAAAACCATTTTCTTTTATTTCATTTACTTTTAAGCACTCTTTTTTTAGTTTTGGGCAAAGTAACTTGTGTAAACTTTTTATAATTTTTATTGTCGGTTTTTACACTTTCTTCTATTGGGGTGTAAGGGATTTTTAATATTTGAATTATCAGTACGCAAGTCTTTTACTGAGGTCCTGTTAGGCCATCTAGGGAGGGGGGAGATAGTTTGTTCGTTCCCGGGCCAGTTACTGGCCTATTAATGGGATCCTTGCTGGGGGTCATATATATATAGCTCAGGGAACGAGCAGGGAGAGGTGGGGTAGCCTTGTCTGGGAACGTCCATTTTAGCGGACGAAGTATACCAGGCGGAAGATAATGACGTTGGGTGTTCTTGTGTCGGTCGTAAGGACGAGGTTTTTATGGCGGGAAGTGGTTTTTAAATTTTTTTAAACATTTATATATTAAACAGAGTGCTCCGCCGTTTTTTTCATAGTTTTATCTTCGTTTTTGTACTTTTTTCAAGTAGAGTTTTGGGGGTTTTCCCATGTGTTCTTATTTTAATGTTCGCTTTCTGGTGTGATTTAAAGTGTATTACTTATAAAGTGTTTTTTTTTTCTCTCAATAAATTTGTAAGCTTCGTGAATGAAATTCCTCTTTTAATTGAAACCCTTTTAAAGAGACAGATGATACCATAATTTGGCTACCTATGGCAAGCAATTGACTTCCTTCTATCAGCCCTTCAGGCTGACACGCACTCCTCTCGGAGTTAACCACGCTTAACAGATGGAAACCCTTGTGAATTAGGCCATTCTTCCTTTTCTTACACACACACACACACTTTCCTTTTTATCATTTTACACTCTTCTAGACGTCTCCTCCTTTCGATACATGTATTGTTCCTGGATGTACTAACTAGGTGGTGGCAGCAAGTAATGACCTAATTAATAAGGGTAATTAAGAGTAATTAATAAATCACTACACATGAAGTAGGTTCTACTACCTGGAGGAGTGATGGCTGCAATGACCCTCTCAGCTTCTGCCTTTAGACTAGGCATGGGGTATTGTTATTTTCTACTTGACAAGCTCATAACAGAGACCTCAATCAAGGTTTGTGCCCACAGCAGGGTGGAGTCCATGCCCTTGGCAAGTAGTTGTTCTTTTAGCTGTCCTAGGGTCACCCTGGCTGTGTTAGACAGCTAGTAGTTGTTTACAAGCAGCTCGTAGTCTTATTCTAGGCTCTGGGTATTTTTTGTTTCATGTTTGTGTTCCTGGGTGTTTGGATGATCTTTGAAAGGACCTGAGCTGCCATTAAATCAATTCGTGAGTCCAGGGGAAGAAAGTTTGCCTCCCATGAGGAGG
>NC_051422.1:26072843-26092843 GCF_015228065.2 Penaeus monodon
AGAAATCTCCACTACTGTGCGACGTTAATGGCTCTTGGCATCCCTCACAAAGCGCTACACTTTTAGTCATCATGGCCCATGAGTCAGTCTTGTGTACCCGATCCTAGTCTTGTTAATTACTTCTACTTTTCGGTTGGATGGATGCTAGTCACCAACTGCAAGGTCATCCCTATCTCTCCGCATTTTTTCCTAGAGTACAACTCCAGTGTTCCTTCATTTATTGCTAAGGGAAAACTCACTGACGCGGGCCTTCCCGATCAGCTCGCTCATTCCCACTGATACCAACATGTGCTGGCACCCAAGATAAGTTATCTTTTTATGTGTGAAATCAGTGCAAGCGAATCTGAACCTCCCTCACCACTGGATGTGATGAGTAAGCTCTTGCTTGCTTGTAAGGCACTGCGAGAGTGACAACAATTTTGTAATAGAATGGCTTGTAAGATCTCTATTCATCTTGACTTCTGCAAGGATGGCATGTAACTCTGCAGTGAAGATCAAAGCTACTAGAGAAAGACTGCCAATGTAGTCTTCCTTCTACTTACTATTGCAAAGCCCACTCCATTTTCGATTTCGAACCATCTGTATATTGCATCAGATCTTGGTATTGGAAATGTGCTGAAGAAATCGCTCTCTGACTTCTGCTTCGGATCTCTCCCCTTTCCCAATTCCGACCAAATCCAGCTCGACTTGATTAGTCCAAGGGGGAATTGGGAATTCAACAGCCAGAACCTTAGTGAAATTTAAATTAAGAAACTTCCACAAGATTCCTCATTCTCCTACCATAGGATTGCTATCCTCAAGTTGGAAAACAATCTGGATGTAGGAGACAAGGTGAAGACTTGAAAGTCCTGTACAGAGTCTGAGAACTTCATTATGAACCAAGTCCAACATCCGGAGAACAGGGGGAGTTGCAGATGAATAAGCTTCACATCCATAGTCAAGTTTACTATGGATAAGCACTCGGTAAGCCGCAGAAGCGTTGTGCAGTCTGCACCCAAGATAATAAAGAACCCGTAAAATACTAAGTGCTTTTATAGCCTTCACCAATAACTGTTTGATGTGAGGCACCCATGTAAGCCTTGAGTAAAAATTAGACCCAAGTACTTCACCTCTTGGACAAATTGCAGCGGGTTTGTTCCTAAATAGAGGAAGGATGGAAGTTTCCTCGTTTGTGGAAATGTATAGCCATGGTCTTGCTTGAAGAAAATTAGAACCCATGTATGTTGCCCATTGCACAACCTGATTTATTGCAGTCTGCGTGTGTCCTTGCACTTCCTGAAGCTTCTTCTTGAGCAGTACAGTGTAAAGTTCCACACGAATACAAAAATTGAAAGGGAGGCAACACTTGAAACGCTTTTACGATGTCAACTTTCCTAGTTAATTTAACAAGGAAGCTTTGTATGAAGGTGGGTAATGCTCCTCTTAAACCAATGTCATACACTTCATAAGTATGCCATGCTTCCAAGTATATTGTCAGCCTTTTCAAGGTCAAAGAAGACTGCTAACATGTGACTCGCTGTGCAAGGAATTCTGTATAGCAGTTTCCATCCTCACATGTGCATCTGTGGTCGATCTCAATTTTCTAAACATATTGATATGGGGTTAGCACATTTTCTTTCTAGCAGACATCTCACCTAATTTTTACCTTTTTCTCCATCAGCTTGCAACTGAGTGAGGAGAAATTTGTCTGAATTCCTGGAATGGAAGTTCTAGGGGACAGGGTTGTTATTATGGCACTATGTCCTCCCTATTGATTCAAAGAGGAACTTTTGGGACCTCTCCAGTAAGTGAGATATCTTTGGTATGGATTATCATTCTGCTTTTGCGCAGAGCTGCAAAGCAGAATCCATCTCCTGTGCAAAATGTATGGAAGTTCTGCTGCAGTCCATTGAAGAAGAACATTGGGTGTTCGTTCCTGTTCAGCTCGAAGAGTGGAAAATTGGGCATGTAAACTGCTCCATGGATTTAGCTAGCTCATTTGCAACATCTTTTTTTGTCTGTGAGGATTATGCCATCTATCTTCAAAGCAGGTGGTGACATGGATGTGCTCTTTCCAGCGATCTTATGCACCTTGTCCCATGCTAAGAGGTCCCAGAGTTAATCGAGGAGGCATACTGTCTCCACAACGTCTGTCTAGTTCCTTTAGCACACGCCTGGCCTTGGCTTGGGTCTTTTTTAAATGGATCAAGGTTACATCTCTGGGGCATCGTTTCAACTGCCTTAATGCAGCTTTTCTTGTGCTGAACAGCTTGTTGGCCTTCATCAAACCACATGGTACTGGAGGTTCGACAGTACTGCCCGCTACTTTTGGGAATGGATGCTTCTGCTGCAAGATGAATTATGATGTGAAGTGATTAACAGCATCTTTGAACACACTGGGAATCATTCACAGATCCTTCAATACTGCAGTTGATCTAAAAAGATTCCAGTCCGCATGTTCAAGTCGCCATCTTTGCACTCCATTGGTGGAATACATTCACCTCCTCCAAAGTTTGGAAAGTGGGTCACTTCCCATGTAAGTCTTCCATGACCTGCAAGTGAAATTCACTGTGAATCAGGTGAATCAATGACAGGTCAAAATTAGAGAAATGAATTTGGAAATGTGTGGGAGTGTCACTGTTCAGTAAGCCCATTACTCTAGAGAACAAGGCTTCGAGGGCCTTTCCCGATATCCAAAATTAATAGAAATGGATGTAGCAACTGCCCAAGTAGATCTTACAAATCATCTATTTGAGATTATGTGGAGAAGGTAGATGGATGCAACAGTGTAAGGTCATGTCAAGCCCATTCTCACGCCTTCACCTGCAGTGTTGTCTGCAGGTGGATGGCCTGGAAGGAAATCCTGATGTACCATCACTGATACTCCTCCATGAGGTCCATTTCAAGAGATCCCATAATAGGCTTGAATTTGGAATCCTCTCAGGGAAATCGGACAAATTTCCTTGGTCATAATCTCTGTAAGCATACACAAACTGGGTTTACATGAAGCTTCAGATGTTGCAGTTCTTTCCATTTTGCATAATTCCCTGGTGATTCCATTGGATTAGGGTATCCAGGTCTTCAAATTACCGCTTTATAAAGTGTTTGGAGCACCTGTGGTAAGGCCCGCCCCACACCTTTAGGCTGTCCCTTTCCAGATGTTAGGAGTACCTTTTGAAGGATTGTTTACCTGTGGAACTAGTTTCACAGGATTCCTTGGACAGGCTCAGGATTTCTTGCTGGCAAAGGACGGACTGAGGCTTTGGTTTAGGAACATTTGTCTAGCAGTGGAGGCCCCTGTGATGAGTGGCAGCTGGGGCTTGTCACAATAAGGCCTCTGGAGCCTTGACTGATGGCTCCAAAGACCTTACTTTGGAAGGAGTCTCCATAAAACCTCTCACTTCTATTCCATTTCTGGGAACAACTCACCAGAGCAGCTCAGCATTTGAGGACTGAGTTTAAAGGTAGTGGCAGAGTGTGTGATGTAAAAGTATTGGAAGGCAAGGGTTTGGCAGGAATGAGGATGGGCTGAACCGAAGCAAAGGACTTCCCTGGCTGTGCAAACAGCACAGGGTATGTTGCTTTGCCTCTGGAAACCTTTCTCCTTATTACCAATACCTTTTTTTTCAAATTTGTACCTTTTACATGCTTGGAAGAAGTTTCATGATCTTTGCAGTGGAACAGCATATTGGACCTGGACAATTGTTATATCCTTGATGACTTGTACCACACTTTACAAAACTCTTGGTTGTCCATTTTCCTTAAAACGCAAGAGTTGGCTCCGTGTCCATAACCCTGGCAGTGGAAGCACTGCATAGGTTTGGGCAAAATATGGCTTTACCTTGAGGTGGTACCATCCCAACTTTACTGTTTCTGGAAGGCTTAATATTTCAAAAGTTAGAGGAGATCTGGTGTCGACTGTTCCAAACCATCAACTTTCTTCTTAAAACGTTTTACTGCCACTCCATGAAAATTCTTTAGTTCCTCTTAACAGTTTCTCTTCAGAAAACCTCATGAGGTTTCGGGAAAAGACATTTCCTTTATCATGATTGAGTGTTTTGTGAGGAAACATGAAACCCAGGAAAGTTGCATATCCCCAAGACAGTCACTCTCATCTGGTGACGAAACCTCAACTATCAGGCATACCATCTCACTTTGGGGTGATGCGAGGATCACATTGACACACCTTAACTACCTTCCAATGTTTCTTCAAAATATCAAGATCCATGACTGATCACCATCAATGGGTCTTCACTAGTAGGTACTTACTATATGAGATACTTTCATATTTACCTGGGAGGATTTCCTTAATGGACTGAGGACTTTTCTCCCTTTACCCGGTTTGGGAAACCTGGGAACCATTACAATTCCCATACTTGCCCTTTGGAAGCTGGAAGGGTTCCAGAGTGACAATATGTGACTTCCAGAGGGAATGGCCAGGGGGTTGCATAAGTCGTTAGGGAGAGAGCTAGTTCATTGCGCTACCGACTAAGCAGTACCTGCTTGACCCTAGCCATATTTGACAAACCGATTGACTTAACCGGGCCTAGATCAAGCCACTCGTTTAAACAAATAGAGGACCAAAGAGGTTGGGTTTTAGCTGCAGGGTGCAACGTGTAGCATCGCTCAACCTCCAGGACTCCTGTCTCCTAGTAATATGGGATGCCACACACTGCAAACACGTGGGAGAGTTCTCCTTGGTCCCAAAATAGAATGAACCAGGGGTGAGTGCACCATCCCCTCTCATTGGAGCACCAGGAAGCCATTTAGTCTCATCCCTCATTGGTGACCCCTCCGTATGGTAGCCCTCTGGTCTGGCTCACCAGATCATTGGGACCTCAAGCCCCCCCACCGTGGCAAGGCTCCGTTAGGGGGGTGGGGCTGCCCTGGAGTCTGTATGTATGACCACACATCTTCCCTCAGGGACGCATGAGCTGGGGCTCCCCAGATCACAACTGCCTCTGCCTGTTGCGAGGAGGTTTTTGTCTGTTACCCTCATGGATTGTGTGGCATCCCTTGCTGCAAAGACAGCGCCTGCAGTGTGGTTCAGGGATTGTCTGATCCATCCAATTGTAGTGACCCTAGACCATCCATCCCCTGGAGTTTGGACTCAATGCCCACGCCGACCCACGTGGAGACAAATGTTACCTTTGTTTTTTTTTTAATTAATATCTTTTCTTTGTTTTTATTATATTTGTTTGCTTTTTATAAACTTTATCCCCCTTTTTAAAGCAAAGTATAAACCATTTTCTTTTATTTCATTTACTTTTAAGCACTCTTTTTTTTTGTTTGGGCAAAGTAAATTGTGTAAAAAAAATTTTATAATTTTTTTTGTCGGTTTTTACACTTTCTTCTATTGGGGTGTAAGGGATTTTAATATTTGAATATCAGTACGCAAGTCTTTTAAATGAGGTCCTGGGTTTGGCCATCTAGGGAGGGGGAGATAGTTTGTTCGTTTCCCGGGCCAGTTACTGGGCCTATTAATGGGATCCTTGCTGGGGGTCATATATATATAGCTCAGGGAACGAGCAGGGAGAGGTGGGGTAGCCTTGTCTGGGAACGTCCATTTTTAGCGGACGAAGTATACCAGGCGGAAGATAATGACGTTGGGGTGTTCTTGTGTCGGTCGTAAGGACGAGGTTTTTATGGCGGGAAGTGGTTTTTAAATTTTTTTAAACATTTTATATTAAACAGAGTGCTCCGCCGTTTTTTTCATAGTTTTATTTTCGTTTTTGTACTTTTTTAAAGGGTAGATTTTTGGGGGTTTTTCCATGTGTCTTATTTTAATGTTCGCTTTCTGGGGGTGATTTAAAGTGTATTACTTATAAAGTGTTTTTTTTTTTCTCTCAATAATTTGTAAGCTTCGTGAATGAATTCCTCTTTTAATTGAAACCCTTTTAAAGAGACAGATGATACCATAATTTGGCTACCTATGGCAAGCAATTGACTTCCTTCATCAGCCCTTCAGGCTGACACGCACTCCCTCGGAGTTAACCACGTTTAAACAGATGGAAACCCTTGTGAATTAGGCCATTTTTCCTTTTCTTACACCCCACACAACACTTTCCTTTTTATCATTTTTCACTCTTCTAGACGTCTCCCCCTTTCGATACATGTATTGTTCCCGGATGTATAACTAGGTGGTGGCAGCAAGTAATGACCTAATTAATAAGGTAATTTTAAAAGTAATTAATAAATCACTACACATGAAGTAGGTTCTACTACCTGGAGGAGTGATGGCTGCAAGACCTCTCAGTTCTGCCTTTAGACTAGGCATGGGGTATTTTTATTTTCTACTTGACAAGCTCATAACAGAGACCTCAATCAAGGTTTGTGCCCAGCAGGGGGGAGTCCATGCCCTTGGCAAGTAGTTGTTCTTTTAGGTCTAGGGTCACCCTGGCTGTGTTAGACAGCTAGTAGTTGTTTACAAGCAGCTCGTAGTCTTATTCTAGGCTCTGGGTATTTTTTGTTTCATGTTTGTGTTCCTGGGTGTTTGGATGATCTTTGAAAGGACCTGAGCTGCCATTAAATCAATTCGTGAGTCCAGGGGAAGAAAGTTTGCCTCCCATGAGGAGGTTGAGAGCCTTCATTCACCTTAGGGCACCTAGAATGATCCTGGCAGCTTCATTTTGAACTGCCTCCAATTTTTCTCTTAATCTTGGCTTTGCTGCAATCAGGGAAACAGAAGCATAGTCCAAAATGGGATGGATGGCATGCGCATAGAATGATAGTACTTTGTGTCTAGCTCCTATGTCTCCCAGTCATTGCTCTCATGACAGACAATCTTGCTTTGGTTTGGTCAACCAAGTACAGGACCTCCTTTTTAAAGGAGAGGTCCAATCAATCATTACCCCAGGGTATTGGAAGACCTGGACCCATTCTAGGTCCATTTCCTGGATTCTCAGACTTGAGCCATAAACATTTAGTTTCAGAGCTATAGCTTTGGATTTGGCTGTATAGATTTTTAGTCCTGTCCTACAACACTCCTCGGATACAAGGTCCATACAGTGCTGGGTTTACTTAGGCAGTGAGGTCCAGTGAAGATGACTACGAGATTGTCTGCATAGTAGATGATCTTGCACCCTATTGGGAGGTGTATGTTAAGGATGCAGGACATTAGGGTGTTGAAAAGGGCTAGACTGTGGTGTTCCATTTTCTAGTGGCATGTGCTGTGATAGGAGACCTTGGAATCTGACTATAGCTGTTCAGTTCCTAAAATGGTCACCTATCCAAGCCAAGAGCTTTCCTCTGATTCCCTTCTGGATCAGGGTCTCCTGAATAGCAAGAGGACTTGCTAATTCAAAAGCTTTCCAGGTCTAGATATACTACCACAGAATTGACAGTGCTGATTTGTGCTTAAGAGCGTTGCTATGCTGCGTGCTGTGCTTATGCCCCTTGTGAACCTATGGAGGTGTAGTGGGGGTCCCATTTTCCATTGGAGTTGGTTTAGTACCATTCTCTCGGCCGTCTTGCTCAGATAGCTGAGGAGAGAGATGGGGCAGTACTTCCCTGGCTCCTTTGGTTTCGGGATGGAAACTATGATAGCCCTCTTCCAGCTCTGGGGTAGAGTGGAAGTTTCCCAGGACTTGTTGATGAGTTGCAGGAATGCAAGTTCATCTGCCAGTCCGAGATGGGAAATCAGAATGTGGGGCTGTGCAAGAACTGTTTTTTTTTTTTTTTTCATCAGAAAGAAGATAATGGGTTATTGGGTTTGGCTGCCCTCTCTCTGATATGAGCAAGCCTGGTTGTAGCCATTCTTGGTTTTTCCCCTAAATTTGGTGGCACCTATGATGCTTGGTCTCACAAAAATTGGTGCCAGTCTGCTCCTGATGGGGGTCATAGGGGGTTGCACCCGGCTGAGTGGTACTAGCTTGCCTGGCGTTGCCACAGCTAGTAAGAGGGGTTTGGCAGTCAAAGGACTCGCGCCTTCCCCACCCATTTTTTCTGCCTGATTTTGGGCAGTTCCTTGGCATCCCCATGTTCCCCTTTTAGCAGGGCTAGTTGTCAGGCGTCTTTACTTCAAAATTGTTTTCTGCATGTGTTTACTCGGGTTGATTTCCTTAATCTTTCTTTAAAAGTCCCGGATCTTTAAACTTTGGCATGGTGTAGCAGCACGACCCCGCAACCGGAGTTCACGAGTCCCCAGGTTGGGACAATCAGGCCCCACGCCATGTCTGCGCTATTGGACAGGGGGCCCCCCTTTTCCCCTGCACACTTAACGGTCGTGTTTTAAGCCGCAGAGCCTAAAACGAGATCAGCTTCCCCGATCCCCAGCAAACCGACAACAGCAGAGCACCACAAGGATGCCCACCCTTAGCGAGGGGAGCCTCCCGCCCCCCCAGGCCCTTTCCCAACGGAACCCGCCTTCCGCGGTGGGGCGGGCTTGAGGTCCCAATGATCTGGTGACGGACCAGAGGGTACCCATACTGGAGGGGTCACCATGAGGGTGGACAAAAGGTTTCCTGGTACCCAAGGCCTAAAGAGGGGATGGTGACCCACCCGGGTTCTTTCCACCTTGGACCAGGGAACTCTCCCACATGTGTTTCCCGTGCGTGGACCCCTATTACCAGGAGACGGGAGCCCTGGAGGTTGAGCGTGTGCACGCCGCACCCGCAGCTAGCAACACCCCCTTTTGGGTTTTTATTCGGGTTTAGACGGGGGCTGATCAAGGCCTGGTAAGCAAGGGGCTGGTCAAAAGGGCTAGGGTCAAGCAGGCACTATTCAGTCGGTAGCGCATGGTCTGCGACTGCCACAGTATTTAATAGGGGCTGGAAATTTTTCCCTCATTACCCCTGTGGCTTTTGGGAGTTTTTGAACCCCAACTATGCCCCCCTTGTTGGACCATGGTGGGGGGGGGGGGGGTGGGGAAAGAAGAATTCAAATTTGTAGAGTACTACAATTTACAAAATCACTCTCTCCCCTGAGACCTACGCAATCCCGACCTTTCCCCGGGAAAAATACACGTCATCGGGAACCTTTCCAGTTTCCCAAAAGGGCAAGAAGGAAAATCGTAATGGTTCCCCGGGGCTCCCAAACCAGGTAAGAAGGGAAAAGTCCTCCTCAGTCCACTAAGATTTACCGGGAAATATGAAAGCATTTCATATAGTAAGTACCTGGTAGTGAAGCCCATTGATGGTGTATCAATCAGGATCTTGACAATTTTGAGGTTCTTTGGGAAAAATAGTTGAAGTATGCAAGTTCCTCGCATCACCCCACGCGAGTGGTAGCCTATATTTGATTTTTTCATCATCAGACGAGAGTGACCGTCTGCGTGCGATATGAAAACTTTCCTGGGGCTCAAGTTTAGTTCCCACAAACCCTCAACAGGTAAGGGAATTTTTTTCCCCGAGACCTGATGGGGTATTCAAATGAGAAATTAGAGGAACTGAAAAATTTTAAAGTAGTGGCAGTAAAACTTTAGGAAAGAAAGTTTTTGGTTTTGGAACAGTCGAACCAGCTTTCTTCAACTTTAACCAAAATCGGTTAAGTTGCATGGTACCACCTCAAGGTAAAGCCATATGGGCCCAATCCTATGTGGTGCTCCCTCCCAAGGTTAGGGCTGGACCCAAACTCTTGCCGTTTTAAAGAAAATGGACACCAAGAGTATGGTAAAGTGGGGTACAAAGGTCATAAAGGAGATGAAACTGTCCAGGCCCAATGCTGTTAATTGAAAAAAGCTCAAAAGCTTTTTCAAAGAAATGTAAAAGGTCAAATTTAAAAAAGGAAGATTGGTAAAAAGGGAAAGGAGAAAGTTGTTTTCCAGAAGCAAAGCGACGTCCCCGTGTGCCGTTTGCACAGCCAGGTAGGCTTTGCTTCGGTTCGAGCCCACCCCCTTCCCACCAACCCTTGCCCCCCAAATGTTCTTAAGCACACACTCTGCCACTTCCTCAAAACCCAGTCCCAAATTTGCGACACTGCCTCGGGGGATTTTTCCACCAGAAACGGAGTAGGAGTGGGGGGTTTTTGAGGAACTCCTCCCAAAGTAAGGTTTTGGGGAGCCTCAGGAAAGGCTCCAGAGGCCTCAACGGTAAAGCTCCAGCCCCACCACATCCACAGGACCCTCGCTGCTGGGGAGAAGGCCCCTGAAGAAAAGGCCAGGCAAAACCTTTTTTGCCCAGGCAAAGAATCCTGAATCTTTCTAAAAGACCCCAGCTGCCACAACATCCAAGGGGGCCCTCGTGCTAGCAGTTCCCCCTAAGAAAGGCTCAGGTCCGTCCTTGCCCAGGCAAAAATCCGAACCTGCCCAAAGGGAAAACCCTTGGAAACTATTCCCACAGGTCAACAATATTAAAAAGGTACCCCCCGGACCCGGGAAAGGGGGACAACCTAAAGGTGTGAGGAAACTTGACCACGGTGCTGCCAAACACCTTATAAAGAAATTTTAAAATGAATACGTTACCAATGGAACTTCAGGGAATTCGCAAAAGGGGAAAACTGAAAACATTGATAGCTTCATGAAACCCTTTGTTATGCCACAAGAGATTATGACCGGGGAAAATTTCCTTTTTTCCTGGAGGTTTCCCAAATTTCAACCCCTTAGGAACCCTTTGCAATGGACCTCATGGGGAGTAGCGAAGGGTACGTCAAGTATTCCCTTCCAGCCATCCACCTGTAACAAACTGTAGGGAAGGCTGTGAGAATGGCTTGCACGACCTTACACTTTTGCTCCATCTACCTTCCCCACATAATCGAACTTTAAATGATTTGGGAAGATTACTTGGGCATTGCCACATCCATTTTTATTTTTGGAAGATTTAAATGGGGGAAATACCTTGGGGAGACATTTGTGAAACCCCTCGAGGAAGGGGCCCTTTTGGATTCCTTGTTCTTAAGAGTAGATGCGTTTTTGAACAGGACACCCCCACATTTTTCCCAAATTCAAAACGGGACATCCCCAATTAGACCTATAATAGGTCCGTGATTCACAGTTAAATTCATTTGGCAGGTTATGGAAGATTTAAATGGAAGTGCCACTTTCCAATATTTTTTGGAGGAGGGGAAGGTTTTTCAAGCCAACAGAGTGCAGAGATGGCGATTTTAACATGGGGATGGAATCTTTTTAGATAACTGCAGTATTGCAAGGTTTGGGGAAGTTTTCCAGTGTATTAAAGTGTGTTAATACCTCACTCACGAAGTCACCTTGCGCAGAACACCTTTCCCAAAAGTAGTGGCCATTACCGTCGCCTCCATACCAGGGTGGTCTGATAAATCCCAACAAGCTGTCAGGAAAGCAAAAAAACGCATTAAGGCAATTGAAAAACCCCCAGCATTGAAACCCTTTGATCAATTACAAAAGCCCCGACCAAGGCCAGGGCGTGCAAAAGGAGGCTAGCGGACGTGGGAGACAGTATGTTCCTCTTAATTGGGACTCCTTAGCATGGGTATGGGACAAGGTGCGAAAGATCGCGGAAGACCCCAATGTCACAACCTGCTTGAAGAAGATGGCTAATCAAACACAGAAAAGAAAGATGTTGCAAATGAGTAGCTAAAAACCATGGAGAGATCTCTCTGGAGCCTCTTCACTGCTTGATCTCCCTTTTCGGGGGGAACGGAAAACCACCCCGTTCGTTCTTTAGTAGGGGTGCAGCAGAACTTTCCCTACAAATTGCCTTTTGCGCAAGGAGATGGGTTTGCTTTTTAGCCTGCCTTTTAAAAGCCCCCCGGGAAATGACGGATTCCATACCAAATATTTCCTTTCAGAAGCTCCAGAAGTTCCGTTTGACCCATTTAAAGGGCTATAGGGGGCACAGTGCCATCCACATGGAGAGAAGTATAATCATTCCCGTTCCAAACCTGGGAAGAGCCCGCACCCGGAAATTACAGACCAAATTTTCCCCAGCTGCATCTGCAAGCTGATGGAGAAAATTCAATTCGGTTTACAGGCTGCTGGAAAAAGAAAACGTGTTGACCATATCAATATGGGTTTAGAAAAATTTAAAATCAACCCCGATGCACTTGGAGGAGGAAACTGCTATAGGAATTCCCTTTCCCCAAACAAAGCACATGATAGCAGTTTCTTTGACCTTTAAAAGGTTTCATACATTGGGAAAATGGGAACTCATAAACTGTTGACATTGGGTTAAAAGGAGCTTTCCCACCTTCATACAAGCTTCCCTTTCTGACGGAATTTAGAGTTTGGGTGGAAACATTTCTCTAAACCCGGAAGATCAGCTGGGAAGGGGTCCCCCCAAGGGAGTGCTTTAAATGTGACCCCGTTTGCCATTTCTATAAAAGACGTCTAAAGGTTTTCCAAGTGCTGCTCATGTAATCGTATGTGGATGACTTTACACTGTACTGCTCAGGAGGGGTGCTTTCAGATGTGCAAGGGGCGCATGCAGACTGCAATAAACAGGTGTACAGTGGGCAAAAAAATATGGGTTCAAAATTTTTTCCAGCAAGACCATGGCTTTCATTTTCCCAAAAAGGAAAGTTTTCCCTCCTTCCCTTATTTGGGGCAAACCCACTGCAATTTGTCCAAGAGGTGAAGTACTTGGGCTAATTTTGACTCAAGATTACAGGGTGCCTCACACAAACAGTTTAAAAATGAAGGTACAAAAGCGCTTAGTATTTTTCGGGTTCTTTCCCTTTATTCGGGGGGGAGACCGCACATCGCTTCTACGGGTTTTTCCGAGCCCTTATTCGTAGTAAGCTTGACTACGGATGTGAAGCTTTTTATCTGCAACTCCCACTGTTTCCGTATGTTGGGCCGGGTTTAAGAAGCTCTCAGAAAACTTATGGGGCTTTCAGGTCTTTACCCGTGGAACCCTGTATGCTGAGAGGGAGAAACCACCTCTTTCATTCATAACAGATTTACTACCGAAAATACAAGGATTTGGGATTTTCCCAATCCAGATTTTGGTTTTCAACCCCCTTGATGATAGCCCACCATGGTAGGAGAAGAGGAAACTTGTAGAACTTTAATTTTAAATCTCACTAAGGTTTTGGCCACACGGAAACACCACAAGCCACATACACACCCCATAACATACACACAAAACGCACGTACGCAAACACAGCCACAACAACACACCACCACACAACACAAAACACCCACACACACACACACACACACACACAACCAAAGACGCTGTTGTTCCATAATTTAAAAAATGAGAACTCAATAAGACAAACTGTCACGACGGCAAATTTGAGTTCGAGGGTCGAGTCCTGGCCGTTGGCCCAAGCCCGCTCAATCAATGCCGGGGAAATAGAGATGGGGACTCGATAAAAAAAAAAAAAAAAAACACCGGGCGGAAAGGCAATGGCAAACCACCCCTCTAAATTGCAAAAAAAAATCATGGAAGCCCATGATCGCAAGCCGCGGTGGCCCAAAGGTTAGAGCGTCGGACTCAAAACTGTCACATCGGCAATTGAAATTTGGGGTTCGAGTCACCGACCGCCGCGTTTTCCCTTGGGGAAGGAACTTCACCTTTAATGCCACTAGCCATGGGGGCCCCGCCAGGCCCCAAGTCAATGCTGGTCCCAAGCCCAGTAAAAAGAAGAAGATTACCTAAAAAGGGACATCGGCACTCTCCGTGGAAAAGGGAAATGGGGACCCACCACGACCACTCCAAGAGCATCAACATGAAAAAATACAATTAAAATTATGCTGTGACCATGGCGGTCAGACATGAACCTACCGTTAAAAGAAGAAAAAGGTTCGGGTTGGAATTCCCCAATTCCCCCTTGGGTAATCAAGTCGAGCTGGATTTGGTCGGAAATTTGGGGAAAGGGGAGAGATCTGGAGCAGAAGCAGAAAAAGTTTCTTCACCATCTAAGTACCAAGATCAGACGCAATTAACAGATGGTTTGAAATCTGAAAATGGTGGGCTTTGCAGCAGTGACAGAAGGAAGACTGCATCGGCAAATTTTTCTCAGCAGCCTCGTCTTTACTGCAGAGTTTTCATGCCATCCTTGCAGGTTAAGATGATAGAGATCTTTTGAACCATTCTATTTTGAATATTGTGATCTCTATGCCCTTTCAAGCAATCAAGGTTAAACTCTTCCATCCAAAGGGGGGAGGGTTAAAAAATTGGCTTGCATGTTCAACACGTAAAAGATAACTCTATTTGGGTGCCAGGCATGTTGGGTCATGGGAATGGCGAGTGGCAGAAGGCCAAGGCAGTGGCTCAACCTTGTGATGCTCGTTTTCCTCTCCCCCACACCGACCCGAAAAACCCCGCATAGGAGTTTCTTCGCGATAAATGGAAGGAACAATGGAGGCATATCTCCAGAAATAAAAATGCGAGGATTGAATGCTTGGCCGTTGGGTGACTAGCATCCATCCCAAAAGAAAAGGGAAGTTTCATTTAAATGGACTAAGAATTGGTCCACAAGACGCTCATGGGCCGAGGGTGGCTAAAAGTCAAAAACTTTGGAGGATCAAGAGCTCTTAAAATCGCACATGAGTGGGAAAGTTGGCACACTCAGACAAAGACGTATTACTTTTCCCCCCTATTACACTGAAGAATGTATTGGGGAAGGTTGTGACATAGAGGGTCTTATTTGTTTCCTTAGGGAGACTAATATTTTAATAAAATTAATTTTGCATAATTTTTATCAATAATTTTTAAACCCCTTTGATATAATATTTATGCTTTTATTTTATTTGTTTATTGTTATTTATAAGATACTATTGATAGATTTTTTAAATTTAAAAAAATTTTAAATTTCTATTTAAAAAGGTATTCGCCGGAAGCCCCTTTTCTGTTGATGCGGCAGATAATTTTTAAATAATCAATCAGCGACCCCCCCAAGGCTATCTGGGTGGCGCTTTTAATCATCCAGAATGAGCGGTTACCTTGCTATTAAAGGGGAATTTGAACGATTAGGAGTTGTTTTTTCGTAGGGGAGAAGACCCGCCAGCAGCACAAACATATGGTGGTACACCCATACTGGTCAGGGAGCAGAATGATCATCACCCCAGGGATGAGCAATTATGGCAATGAGGCTGAAACTGCTTTTGGTTCATTTCCCTTTTTGCTGTATACGCTCCACGATGTTGGAAACTCGATGTAAAAAGGGGTTCCACACCAAAAATCTCGCTGTGGCAGACAATTGCCCTCAGCAACTTCAAAGTGGCATCCCCTGTGATCGAGTGGTATGAGATGTCGGCCCCCATGGGCCGGGAGCTATCCCACTAGTAAAACAACCTCCTTTCCGGGACTTTGCTAGGTTTAGGAATGAGGATCTCTGGGTCCTGGGATCAGCACTCCAACCCGCATGTTGGACAGGTATAGCGATACGGACAGGGCCAAGGAGATCAACTACATTCTTGTTGGAAAACGATGGAGGATCCTCCCAAAAGTAAGTTTTCCCTAATGTTTTTTTCTGTGGCAATGACCATAGGCTGGTAGTGGCTACCCTATTGTCCCCTTCAAAACTCCCCTCCCTCCAGTGGCCTTTTTAAGGTGTTTCCTTGGGGAGATGAGGGAGGAGTGTGCCGGGGGTTTACCCTGGGAGTTCTTTCAAATTTATAGAACCTGATAACCTGACAGACCCCGTTGCCGTGGGAGTCTTTTAAATGCGAAGCAGGCAGGGGTCCATTGGCGTACACCCGAAGGGAAAGGAGAATTCCATTCCCTGGAGATAAAGGAGGCCACTGAAGGGTTTGCATGGCTGGCTAAATGGCAATCAGGTCTTGCGTCGCTCTTTTGGGGCCTAGGGGGTCAGACATTACAGCTTGAAAATATGGGGATGGATATTTTTTTTGTAAAGGAAAATTTTTTTGAATAAATTTTGTATGTAGTGTTTCAACAGGTGTTATGTGGTGTTATATATATTTATTATATATATATTTATATATATATTTATAATAATATATATAATATATATATATTTATATATATATATATACATATATATATATATATATATATAAAATTTTTATTTAATTATATATATATATATATATATTATTATTTTATATATATATATATATATATATATATATATATATTTATATTATAATTAATATAATATAA
This sequence comes from Penaeus monodon, assembly GCF_015228065.2. Classification (NCBI taxonomy): domain Eukaryota; kingdom Metazoa; phylum Arthropoda; class Malacostraca; order Decapoda; family Penaeidae; genus Penaeus; species Penaeus monodon. Next base: position 26,088,806 of record NC_051422.1, read on the forward strand.
TTTTATATAATATATATTTTTGTGTGTGGGTGTGTGGGGGTGGTTTGGTGTGTGTGTAGTACAATATATGTATATTAATGTATATATATATATATATATATATATATATATTAATATATAATATAAAATTAATATATAAATACACATATACATATACATACACACACACAAAATATATATACACACTAAACAAGCACAAAAAACATGTACCATGTACACATGAAATGCTCATGCGCAGAACACACACACACACACACACACACCCCACACACACACACACACACAACACAACACACACACACACACAACACACACAAAACCAATATATGTATGTATGTATATATATTTATACACACACACACACACACAGCTGTCTGCATAGTCAATTGTATCTATGAGCTGCTATGCGCAATGGTAACCTAGTCGATTCTGTGAAGAATAACTTCGGTTACCTTCTATTGATGCTCAGAGAGTGCCAGTGACTCATAGGCCCGGGGCGTCTTGTACCACTGGCCAAGGGAGATCTCATTTTCTTCTGTGAAGCTGGGGGAGGAAGCATGAGCTGTGTCATTACACTTCTGCCTCAAGATTTTTCGGCTCGGTTTTATGACCATGGGTTTTGGGGCATCCCCCAGCTAATGTTCTGTCAGCAAACTCTTTCCCTCTGACGCCTATGTGGCTGGGGAAACCCAGTTTATGATTATTATTCTATCCTGAGCAAGAATCTCTGTGCTATGGTAAAGGACAGTGGTCAGGAGGTAGTTTGATGTCTTTGGATGAGTTTTGCTGTAGACAGTCAGTGGCTGTTCTGGAGTCGTATGACCACATGCCCCCCCTCTCCCCCACAAACACACACATACAATTTACAACTGCAAGATTACTCCAGACCTTCGCTGCGTACCTTAGTTTGAGCGGCGGGCTAAGGATTGGGCTTGCACACCTGGTTGGGGAACCCAAGGTGTCGGGCCTTTAAAATCGACGTTCACATAAAATCCACCATCATCCACGAGTTGCTCACCCTCTCATTCAGCACCCCTGATATCAGGGTAGTCAGGTTATTTTCCCCAAAAGCCCCATTATGCCTTCCACTGCCTATATAAAACCAAAAAACTTATTTGCCTCAAAAAATTATTTTAAATTTGACAAGCCACCCAGTCGTCTTTGTCGGAGATATCAACACTACACCACAGCACTACCAATGCACATGGTAGGCAATTCTTTTCTATTTTTGAAACAAAAAGATTCCACTACATAGTACCCGACTTCTTCACCTCATACACAACTGCGGAAAGGGCCACCCTGATCTTGTTTTCAGGAACAGGGCAGCACTTGCCTACCACACACACCTCCAACCAGCCCAAAAGTTGATTCAGACGGGCACACCTCAAATTAAAGATTTCTACATCACCAATACTTATACAAAAAAAACACAATCTTTCTGATATAAATAAGCAGACTGGGAGTCATTTAAATCCAAATTAAATTATCAAAAATTTCAATTAATCTTGATCTTCACCTCCATCGCCCTAAATATGCTGAGCACCATCCAGGGGTCACAGTATAAAAATTGATATCATTTCAGCCAACGTTTTCCTGACCTGTTTCAAAGTCGTTTTACTCAAATTTAAACAGTTAAAGACATGTTCAATGAGACTTATCTGTTCTATGAAGACACGTCATCGACAGTCTTGAAAAACGACCGACATTCATAATAATGTAAAGTTTTTAGATCCTGTGGATGGTATCAACATTTTTGAAGAACACTGGGCCCACTTTTTCTACCCTCACCCCCCTTTCATCCCTGTTCACTCACAAAATTTAAGAAATTGTTACGGGAGTCAAGAAACAGGGTAGGAACAACCCAAAGCAAATTATCCGACTGGATGGGGCTGGACAAACACCTGCGAACTCATAGCCCCCATCTCGAGTGAGGAAGTAAAAGAAATAATAAAAAAGTTTTCTCGAAAGGCTCCAGGCTCCTCACAGATAGGACACGACACTTTTATTCCTCTTACTGACAACCTTATACAAGCTTTGACTGTCCTTCACAATGCCTCTCTCGTTACCGGCTATTTTCCCTCTCCCTTTAAGACTGACTGACACACAGATTACCACCTTGTTAGTCTGCTCCGAGACATTGGGCAAATTTTCGAAAAAATCATAAGCACTCGACTAAGGGGGTATCTCGATGACCAAACCTTCTCTCACACAAACAATCACCTTTCGCTCGCATGCTCGACGCAAGATGCATTCGAATCATCACAAGCTACAAAAACAACAACAAATATGACGATAAAGACTTTTTTGTCACAAAAGATGCTGAGCGAATCTTTGACATGGTCTGGCATGCTGGCCTCAAATACAGGCTGTGCAAAAAATTTTTAACTTTCCACTCTTAATTAAAAATTTGCTCTGCAGTTTTCTTGATGACTGTAGATTAAAATTAAAATTCTTAAAAAAGTTTCAGGCACCTTTTCCAATACACACTGGAAACCCTCAGGGCAGCATACTCAGCTCTATACATTATCAAAAATGACCTTCCAACCCCCCCCCCCCCCACACACACACCCCACAGACTCATCACTACCTCTATGCTGACGACTGTACACACTTAACTCGACACAATGCGCTTTTAAGTGTCGTTAAAGCGCACCAGTGACGGTCTCGACACCGTCTCGAGATGGGAGCATAAATGGCGTATCAAGACTAATGCGACAAAAAAAGTTCTTTGTAAAACCACGAGAACTTCCTCCTTATGACAACGTTTATCTCAACACCTTCGACAGACTATAAGCACCCCTCCAAATCAGATCCTCTAGCCCATCTTGGTTTAACCTTTTATACATACTTTCGATTCCACTTGCATAATCAAATCAAAGGTACCTTGGCAAGAAAAGCCTCTATTCGCTTTTTCGATTTATACGTGCAGCCCCATGCACGAAGCTGCATCTATACAAATTACTGATAAAACCCCCTCCTCACATAAAACACCCCTTGCACTCACTCACATAGCATACACTAAAAAAAGTGCAAACTCCCCGTTTTTTCAGAATAAACCACTCAGATGGATCTATATGATAAATTGGGATCAATTATTACAACATTTGAAGTCCACGAGGAAGCTTCTCGGTAAACAGACCGACAAAATCCGTGCTTGGCATATCGACTGGCTGGATAGATCGACACCATCTTTTGCTCTGGTCGGAGACCGGGATTAGGCATGATCTTTTTTCTTTTGGGAGGGACGAAGAAGTGGATGCAGTTTTTTAGGCTTGGCCGCATCCTTTGAAGCCACCTCCTACTCCTTCCTTTTCACCTTTCCCCTTTCCATCTCCCTTTGTTTGTTTAGTTTTGTTTTATTTTGTGTTTTCTCATTCTGTTTTAATGTTTGTTTGTTTTTTTTGGTAGTTGTGACGTTTTAATTTCCTAATAAAATTTAATCTTCCCTAATCACAATCCTCACATCCCTGTTTTTTAAAAACTTTCATCTCGTTACCTGACGCTACGGGACTGCCATAAGGACTGCCATAGCCCCAAGCTATGAGCCATTGGCACTCTCTGAAGCAATAATAGAGGTACCGAAGTCATCTTCATAGAAACAGACTAGGTTACCATTGGGGCATGGCAGATCATAGAGACATGAACACAGATGTTTCATGTATTATGGCGAGCCGAAAGCCACGTTGGTACATTACTTACAGAATTGTGAGTACACACAATTTCTGAGACACCACGGTAAGCATAGAGTGCCAAAGAATAAAATTTGAGACAGCCATAAATAGCTGACATATGCCAGGCCATATGCATGAAAGGCCCAAGCAAAGCCAGAACTTCGCAAATCTCAAACGAATGAACAAACCCGGACTTGACTTTGTGCCCTCTTCTGCCTTGTGACCTCACCTGCTCCACTGGATCCTCTCTCTTCTGTTTGTACTTTATCCTGTATTGTTTGTGTGTTATAGTGCCCTTAGCATTAAAACGCTTTGTATGTTTTCTCCAGTGTGTTTCCGTTAACCTGGCCGCCTGATTCTTAAATCG
>NC_051422.1:26102843-26105343 GCF_015228065.2 Penaeus monodon
TATATATATATATATATTATATATATATTTTATTATATATATAATATATATATATAATATATATATTTTATATATATATATATATATATGCATATGTGTGTATATGTACACACCACACACACACAAATTAAAATAATATAATTATATATATTTTAAAATATATTATATAATATATATATATATATATATATAATATATATATCATATAAAATTATGTAAGTATATATGAGAAATATGTATGTATAATATACATATATATGTATATCTATCTATTTATTTATCTGTCTGTCTGTCTGTCTGTCTGTCTGTCGGTCTGTCTGTCTGTTCTCTCTCTCTCCCTCTCTCTCTCTCTCTCTCTCTCTCTCTCTCTCTCTCTCTCTCTCTCTCTATATATATATATATATATATATATATATATATATGTATTATATATTATATATAATATATATATATATATATATATATATATATGCATATATTATATATATATATAAAATATAATAATATATATATATATATATATATATATTATATATATATATATATATATATATATATATATTATATATATATATGTGTGTGTGTGTGTGTGTGTGTGTGTGTGTGTGTGTATATATATGAATGTGCAGGTGTATATGTATATATGTGAGTAAACAATAATGTGTACTCACAAATGTATGTGCGCATACACGTGTGCGTAAGCATGTGTATGGCTATATATATGTGTATGCATAGTACGTGTACAAGATATGTACGCTTGTGTGTTAGCATGTATGTAGGTACGTATACATATATACATGTGCATACGATGTACGCATATGTTTATGTATGTGTATGCATGTGCATGTGTGTAGTTGCATATATTATAGGAGTATATATGCATACCATATGCATAGGAGCATATGTAAAGGCGTATGCTTGAATGTGCATGGGCGCGAAAATGAACATATGTGTAGTACTTAGGGCATTTGCGGGTAAACAACTATGTCTTTACTAGGTGTACATACGCACAAATGAAATCAATATATAAAATATAATCACATATATGCACATCTGATACTCAAGCCCATGCTCACGGACTATACCCTGGTGTAGTGACAAAGCTCATGCGCTGCTGCTCAGAAGTCCAAGCTAGGCAGGGCCAACCTTGATAGATGGGCTTATCAGTGGCATCCCGGCTAAACTCCTGAGGAGCCCCTGGTTACGGTGGCGATCAGGCCGCCCCACGCTGATGAACCTTTGCACATGTAATATAAGGACAATGAAAACTAAACCCGATTCACTAGCATTGCTTGAGGAATTCTCTTTCATTTAATGGGATGTTGTAGTACTCGATAGAAAACTAGGCGAAGAACAGAAGATACTAAATGAAGGACTCGTGCTCTATTAGAGAGGTAAACCCCAGGGTAGCAAGCAGGAATTAGGGGTAGGTTTCTTAGTTAACATACGTTTAGAAAAGAATATTGTGGAATTCTATAGTATAATCGAAAGAGTGGCTTCGGGTACAATAAAACTAAACAACAGGTACAACTTGAAGATTGTTTAAGTATATGCTCCAACCTGCAGCCACAGAGATGAAAAAATAGAGAGCTTCTATGAAGATGTTCATTTAACCAGCGAGAGAGTAAAAACCCTTTTCACAATAATTATGGGAGATTTTAATGGCAATATAAGGAAAAAGACATAGGGAGAATCCGTAGTGGGAAATCATGGAATAGGCACTAGGAATAAAGGGGGACAAATGCTAGTCGACTTTGCAGAGGCTCGGTCACTCAATATCATGACTACATTCTTAGAAAAAGGACTAGAGCAGAAGTGGACAAGGGAGTCGCCTTCTGACATCAAAAACGAAACTGACTTCATAATTTCAAATAGGCACGATATAGTAAAATATGTTGAAGCTATTAATAAAGTAAATGTTGGCAGCGACAAAAGAATGGTCAGAGGCCAAATTAAATTATACCTCAGAAAGGAAAGGAACAACTCATAAAGGACTTTTACAGGGATCTATGCAACTTAAATGAACAGCCACGTATAGAAGTATATGAGGTAATTAAAGATGTACCTAACATCACAACAGAAGAAATATAAAGAGCACTTAAGAGCATGAGAGGGAAAACACCAGGTGAAGATGGAATTAGTATAGACCTGATAATAGATGCAGAAGAAATAGCAACAGTGAAACTAGCCAGACTTTTTAACAAATGCCATCTCAACGGAAAAATTCCGTAAGCCTGGACAAATGCAACAGTTATTTTGATACATAAAAATGGAAAAAGAAAGAACCTAAAAAAAAAAAAAAAAAAAAAAAAAACGATCCATAAGCCTCCTTTCAGTTACTTACAAACTGTTCACAAAATTCATCACAGCTCGCATCTCTGACAGTCTGGATTCTAACCAGCCTAGAGAACAGGCAGGCTTCCGCAGTGGATTCTCAATAACAAACCACATCCACATGCTCACCAAAATAAAAGAAAAAATAAATGAATATAGGAAACCC
>NC_051422.1:26115731-26118231 GCF_015228065.2 Penaeus monodon
AGTCTAAGCTTATATAGCCTACGGGCACGTATGCACGTATATACAGGGCATGTGTATGCAGGACATGTGCACAGTTATTTTTGTGTATGTACAGTTATATGAATGCGTATAGTTATGTGTAAGATCACAAGATGTATGTGTATATTATCATGCTTGTACATGTGGGTATATATGTGTGTATATACGTAGATATGTGTATCTGTATATGTGTATGTATTCATATGTGTGTATGCATATGTATGTGTATGTATGTGCGTGTATGTGTATGTATATTTATATGTGCAGATGTGTGTGTGTATATGTATATATATATATATATATATATATATATATATATATATATATATTTTTAAAATATATATAGAGAGAGAGAGAGAGAGAGAGAGAGGAGAGAGAGAGAGAGAAGACAGACAGACAGCATAGATAAAATAGATAGATAGATAGATAGATAGACAGATATATTTTATATATATATATTATATTATATATATATATATACATATATATTATATATATTTTATATATATAATATATATATAATTATATATATATATATAAAAAATATGCATATGTGTGTATATGTACACACACACACACAAAACACACACACACATTTTATATAAAATTTTTATATATATATATATTATATATATTATATATATAATATATATATATATATATATATATATATATTATTTTAAAATATGTAAGTATATATGAGTATATGTAGTTATAATTACATATATATGTATATCTATCTATTTATTTTCTGTCTGCCCGTCTGTCTGTCTGTCTGTCTGTCTGTCTGTCTGTCTCTCTCCTCTCCCTCTCTCTCTCTCTCTCTCTCTCTCTCTCTCTCTCTCTCTCTCTCTCTATATATATATATATATATCAAATATATATTTTAAAATTGTATAATTAAAATTATATTTTAATATTATTATATATTATTATATATATCCCATGATATTATATATATATATATATATAATATATTATATATATCATATATAATATATATATTATATAATATATATATATATATAATATATATAATATAATATATTTTATATATATATATATGTGTGTGTGTGTGTGTGTGTGTATATATATAATTGAGTAAACAATAATGTGTACTCACAAATGTATGTGCGCATACACGTGTGCGTAAGCATGTGTATGGCTATATATATGTGTATGCATAGTACGTGTACAAGATATGTACGCTTGTGTGTTAGCATGTATGTAGGTACGTATACATATATACATGTGCATACGATGTACGCATATGTTTATGTATGTGTATGCATGTGCATGTGTGTAGTTGCATATATTATAGGAGTATATATGCATACCATATGCATAGGAGCATATGAAAAGGGCGTAATGCTTGAATGTGCATGGGCGCGAAAATGAACATATGTGTAGTACTTAGGGCATTTGCGGGTAAACAACTATGTCTTTACTAGGTGTACATACGCACAAATGAAATCAATATATAAAATATAATCACATATATGCACATCTGATACTCAAGCCCATGCTCACGGACTATACCCTGGTGTAGTGACAAAGCTCATGCGCTGCTGCTCAGAAGTCCAAGCTAGGCAGGGCCAACCTTGATAGATGGGCTTATCAGTGGCATCCCGGCTAAACTCCTGAGGAGCCCCTGGTTACGGTGGCGATCAGGCCGCCCCACGCTGATGAACCTTTGCACATGTAATATAAGGACAATGAAAACTAAACCCGATTCACTAGCATTGCTTGAGGAATTCTCTTTCATTTAATGGGATGTTGTAGTACTCGATAGAAAACTAGGCGAAGAACAGAAGATACTAAATGAAGGACTCGTGCTCTATTAGAGAGGTAAACCCCAGGGTAGCAAGCAGGAATTAGGGGTAGGTTTCTTAGTTAACATACGTTTAGAAAAGAATATTGTGGAATTCTATAGTATAATCGAAAGAGTGGCTTCGGGTACAATAAAACTAAACAACAGGTACAACTTGAAGATTGTTTAAGTATATGCTCCAACCTGCAGCCACAGAGATGAAAAAATAGAGAGCTTCTATGAAGATGTTCATTTAACCAGCGAGAGAGTAAAAACCCTTTTCACAATAATTATGGGAGATTTTAATGGCAATATAAGGAAAAAGACATAGGGAGAATCCGTAGTGGGAAATCATGGAATAGGCACTAGGAATAAAGGGGGACAAAGCTAGTTCGATTTTGGCAGAGGTTTCGGTCACTCAATATCATGACTACATTCTTAGAAAAAGGACTAGAGGCAGAATGGACAAGGGAGTCGCCTTCTGACATAAAAAAACAAAAACTGACTTCATAATTTCAAATAGGCACGATATAGTAAAATATGTTGAAGCTATTAATAAAGTAAATGTTGGCAGCGACAAAAGAATGGTCAGAGGCCAAATTAAATTATACCTCAGAAAGGAAAGGAACAACTCATAAAGGACTTTTACAGGGATCTATGCAACTTAAATGA
>NC_051422.1:26125731-26138231 GCF_015228065.2 Penaeus monodon
ACAGGCTCCGTGTTTGCGAGCGAAGCGCTGAGGGACAACCCGTCCTCAGATATGAACCAACCACAGAAATAGAGGCGTCAATGGGCTTGTGTTTGCTAGCAGAGGCTGAGGAGATTCCTCCTCAGTGAATAGAACCAACGGTGGGTCCTGACAGTACGCAACCTCTAGCCGCGGGCTGAGACGAAGGCGTGGCCTGGGTTGCAGCGGGCACATAATATTCCTGAAAGATGACCTGTTACTGGGCGCGTATGGCAGCGAAAATAACGCAACGGAACAAAGCGAAAGACATCTTGCTCTACGGAGGGATTGGAGATATATACAAACAAACTTAAGGGCAACGGGCCAAAAAAATCTTGTCCTGTGAGAATCTGCAAACGAGCGAATTAAAGACGAGGAGGTTTTTTCCTGTACGATATGGACGGTCGACACAACGGCGAAAATACGCAAGATACAAATACTGTGACGCCTGAAGGATTACTATGAAAGAAAGTCACATCATATCCCTGACCAGTTCCATCATGTGTTCACATATACTGAGTTTTCGTCAAAGTCTCTGTGCGTTTTTCTGAGACAGCGGAAATTCCATGTCACTGAGTGTTTGTGGAAAGTGATGTTCAGTGTCAGTAAGTGATGAAGTGAGTACATGTTCTTTCTTTGTTGGTTTTCTTGACTATCCCCACGCAAGCGGCATGTGACCAAAGGTTATTAAGAGCCAATGGATCCTATTGTATCTATTAATCTATATAAGTTATAAAGTTTTGTCCCCCTTAGAAAAGCAATTACTTTTTTTTTTACCTTTTTTTATTATTTGGTGTTGTAAATCTATATTTTTAATTCTGAAGCAGTTTTTTGGAGTGTTTTTCTTTTGTTATTGAAGTTTGGGCATATTGTTAATATATGGTTTTATTTGTCAGGTGGTGTTACAAAGGGACATTGTGGAGGAAACCTTTTTTTCTATATAGGGGGATAGGGGTGAGGTGTGTCATTCTGGTTGCGTTTTGACGCCGAAGCGGGGCAACACCACCTCCTCCCTTCTTCATTTCTGGTGGGCTGTCCCCTACAACATCTCTATTGAGGATTGATTTGTGGGTTTTTTGTGGTTGGTTTCAACATCACTTTGCCACAGGAGATGCATTTTTTTTGGCTTTCTAAGAGACACAAAATACCTGAGGATCTGTACGAACTATGGTAAGTGTCCATATCGCCTGGTACCCGATATTAGCTTGATTGATTTTTGGCACCATGTAACTTACGAATGATATTACCCAGAAGTTCATTTTTTGTATTTCTAATGATTTAATAATAGCTTTAATGAACTTAAGGATCTGAAAAAATACTATTCATCGTGGGTCGCTCGATAGTGGCAAAATCAATGGCTTTTTCAATGGCAAAAAGTTCAGCAAGAAGATTGTGTATGATTCGGCATCTGAACTTTAGTTCCACATTCAGACGACGCATACACCCGCACCACACACTCTTCTTCTTGGAGCCGTCCCTGGTAATATATATGAAAAAAGGAAGATGTTTAATAAGGATCTCTCTGAACCTCTGGCATACCTCCACCTCCGGCGCCATGGCCTTGGCTGATGGAAGCCAGGCTTTCATGATATAAAAATTGGGGGTTTCCCATGGCGCTTTATATACCATTAGCAAAGACTGTCTATCACCTCCCCATTTGTTACCAGAAATACACTTTAATAAATTAAGTGCTTTTTGACATACATGTATTTTTTAACTGACCAATGTGGTTCTTTCCAATGAGTCTACTATCAAAATAGCCCCAAGAAAACTTGCGATTTTTGGAATAGCTATTGGGTGGTTGTCTAGAGTTATACCTGATTTTTTCGGCTTCCCTCCGATGTGAAAAAATTACCCCAATACTCTTTCTAATAAAAACGTTAAAACCCCACTGGAGGCCCCAGTTATGAATCATATCCAGTGCCAATTGATGCGATTTGCTGAGAATTCTGCTTGCTGGAATGGCATAAATGCGATCATCAGGTACAGTGAGTAATTTAAGATCCGAGGAGGAGCTGGTAAGATGTCATTAATCTACATAGAAATAATGTTTGGTGACAAGACACTTCCTTGTGGGACCCCGTTTGCCTGGTCAAAATGTCCGAAAAAGTGACATTGTCAAAAATATTTGACAGCAAAAGTTCTGTGGTAAATGATAAATTTTGCATAAACATATGCAAGTTTCCACATAATCCAAAAGCATAAAGTTTCTGAGTAGGCCATATAATATCGCCAGCATGCATATCGTAGGCTTTTTCTATATCTAAAAACTACTGAAATCAAAATAAATCTTTTTTTGCAATGGCCTCGTATTGAATATGACTGTCCAGCTTTACAGCTGATCTGAAAGTTTGCGTCCCTTGCATAAGCCGCACTGCTCGTCAACGTAAATTCTGGAATTTAAAAAATATGCATAGCCTACTACTGTTAAAGAATTCGCATCTCATGAAACCTTTTGATAAGCCAAACTTGTCAACGGAGTCAACGCAATTGGGCGGCAGGAATATAGCATTTGGGATTACCCCCATCCTTTCAATATGGGAATTGATGGGGCGAAGTGCCCATGAGTTTGGAAAGTGTGGCTTTTCTTCCCCAAATTTCATTGTACACTTCTAGCAACTTAAATCATGTCTCATGCTTCATCATCTCATATCGAATCTTCAAATCGGGGCCTAGTGATGTTCCTCTACGCTTACTAGTCTAGGGCTCGACAAGCTCATGCCATTGTAAGATCTTTATTGTAATAAAGTCATCATCCTTTGCAAAGTGGAATTGGTTGCAGCTCAAGGCCTCTTCCTTGGTGTCAGGAAGGTGGGATGGTAATTTAGCTGAGCTGCTTGTATGAGAGACTGCCTAGCGAGTGCCATTAAGCAATGTCCCGTCTAGGTTGACTCGAAATTAGTGCCCCCCTCGGGTGGATGATATTATTAATTTTAAAAAGATATTTTTTTTTCTTATTGATTTTTATTGATAGTGGAACCAAGCCACAACCTCCGATTTTTTGTATTGCTTTTGATTGTAGAGACAAAGCTTCCGGCAGGAGTCTCTTTTTGCTTGCTCTTATTAATTTACTCTATAGACCTAGGCGTCTTGCTAGTTTGTAATTGCAAAAGTTCTCATTAGTGATGTTATTTTTTGAAAGTGCCTGTAGGCCTTATTAGCGAGTGCTTCGCACCGAAGCGCCCTGTGCAATTCTGGTGTCCCCATGGAACTCTAATGCTTAACGCTATCATGTCGAAGTTTTAAGGAATGATAGCAATGATGCTGCTTCTATAATCGAATTCTGAATATTGTTTACTTATCATCAATGGTTCTCCAACAAGTTCGAGGTTGACGCTCCTTGTGAAGGCGGACCCCAGTCTGCTCTCTTTGTATTTAAGAATTTAGGGCGCTGAAGGCGTTCCTCACGGTGTCCCGCATGAATATTTAATCAAGTAGGAAGGTACTCGCTTCCCAACGAATCGTCATGGTGTGGCAACAGGCACGTTGGCTGCTATTGATGAAGATACCAGTGATAAGTCAATAAAAGCTCCAAATTACCGGTATTATCGTCCACGCCTGCGGTCGGACTAACCATCATTCAGAAGGATAAATCAGGACTCATTAAAATTCAACTTGACTACTTGCTCACCTCCTCACCTCTACCATCCACCAGCGGGAACGCCCATAACCATATGAATGAGGCCTTAAAATCAGCTAAAATTACTTTTTTTGTGGCAGACGTTCCTGACGAGCAAAGAGCGTCACTAATAGGCTATCACGTGTACTGCATCATGGGGACAATCAAGTGACCATAATATCCAGATACGTGCCATTAATATTTTTACTTTGCTGCAACAAACGTCCAAAGTAGAATCAATGAGTCACTTCTGTAAAAGTAGGCTTTGGTGGATGTTACATGGCGGACTCCGCCTCCACCCCCTACCCCACGATCCTTCCAACATAGATCGTAGTTCCTCAGCAAACGAGCGTTGTCATAGCCGAGGGGTTTAAGTACGTTTCTTGAGAACTATAATATTGGGAGCATATCGAGGCAATATTTAAGGTCATTTACTTTAGATCTAAGACTTTCGACAGTTCCCTTGGATAATGTCGACGCGAAGATTACGTTTTATGGGGTTTGGAATGCCCTTTGTCCACCAGTTTTTTTTTCTTTTTTGGGGAGGGATAACGCCTCCCTCCCCTCCTTCCCGGGGACTCTCCCTCGGGATGGTTTTTGGAGACAGAGGTCCTTCCATGTCTTGCACCTCCTGGCGAGGGAGGGAGGACGGACTGACAAGATTGCAGTCTGCTTCTCTCTCTCGAGAAAGCCGATCGCAAGAGCCCATACGAAGGTCCTTCACAGGATAGCCCGGACGGTAAGGTGCTCTCCTCGTCCGGACTTGAGTCAGTAGCATCCTCCTTTATGATGTTTTATGCTGGGTTGATGTAGCCATGTTGATCGACCTAATTTAGGGTCAAAATTATAAAATTTAGTATTTAAATTTTTTAATCCGTTTGTTTATAGTTCAGCAATTTTCTTTATCCTTTTATGCCATTACTTTGCCACTTTGGGGTGACTTTAGTTAACTGCTTCAGCATAGGAAGTTCGTTTTTGTGTGGTCAACCTTTCCACTTTCCTCTTAGATTCAGTATAACTAACATTCATTGGCTTGTCTCATATATGCTATGTCTCAGTCTCCTTCTTCAGGAAGGCTGCACTCAGCCAGATCCTGACTGATGGGCCTCCACGTTAGGCACATTTGGGAAAATCTAGCTAGTACATTGATGGGTGTCATGAGCTTTCAGCAACATTTACGACAAAACTAATTTTACTCGAGTTCTTTATTCAATACATCTTAATGAGAGGTGTGTCGAATTTTTGGCATCTATTACAATGCATTAAGCTTTTGGACATAAGGTCCTTACTTGAACACGTTCATCAAACCCGCGTTGAAACATAACTCTGTTATTTTTATTCAAAGCAAAGGTCAAAAAACACAGTCCAGTTTTCGTTCGCACATTCCCATCCTTCTTGGTCATAACCATGAACGTCCCACTAACGGTCCTTGGTCCTTCATGGCTCTCAAGAATTGTCACTTTTTCTTCCCTTCTTTCTTCCATCGTCCTCAAATCCCTGTGAAAGATTAACTCTCTTACAGGTATTTTTGGGCCAATAGGAATAGTTCCTCTTTAACTCGAAGACATGAATTTGCGTCAGCTTAAGAGATCCTTAATCTGGGAGTTGTATTTTACTTTAACAAGGATGCTTCCATCTCGCAATTTTTTTTGACAAAATCAAATCGGCCGGCCACTTGACCATCAAGGACCTTTTTGGATGATGAAGCGGGGTTCACGTTCAAAAAAGCGATTGATTTTCATTCACGCATTGTTAACTTCGCGAACCTCGCATTCTCCTTTGGTATTTTGAAAGTGGTCTTTTCCGTTTGTGTCATTTGTGGGGGTTCCGTTATTCAAGGTCGATTCCGTCAAGGAGTGGTCATGAGTCGCCCCTCACTCCTTGATGGAGAGAAGGGGTACCGGGGTAACTTCATCCTGGATATGAGGGCGGACCACGGTCCTACCCCTGTCTCAAACAATTTTTGTCCTGAAGGGATCAAAGGCTCTTAACTTTTGGTATCAACCTAACAAGCAATAGCTCTCAGAGAGTAAATCATTTTATTCGTCTCTAATACCCCCCCAGTGGAAGCCTGGTTGCCGTTCTCCAGTAACCACAGCTGAGGGATCGAGTTAATGTTGTGGAACTTCCTACCGCCGAACTTGCCTAGGCCGGAAGGACGGTAAGTAGATGCCCACCCCCAAGCGAATACGGGAGTTCACGAGGAACTCCGGTAGGCTTAGGAAAGTCACATTAAAGATGAAAAATTTAGAAAAAGAAAAAAGTGCGGCCCAAAGGACGCCCCAGACGTAACTGGGCCTCCTACCCAGGGGTCCAAAGCCAAAGGGCTACCCTGGTGTAGAAAGAGGTGCTGGTCTGAGGTGGGTTGCTGACTACTACTGTAGCCTCTGTCCACTGCAAATCTAGAGCAGCTGAGTGCTGGCAAAGCAACAATACTGTTCT
Organism: Penaeus monodon; assembly: GCF_015228065.2. NCBI lineage: Eukaryota > Metazoa > Arthropoda > Malacostraca > Decapoda > Penaeidae > Penaeus > Penaeus monodon. The sequence goes on from NC_051422.1 coordinate 26,131,811, forward strand.
GTAATTTACAGGATTTTACTTTAAATTATTTTTTTACTTTACGAAACCTCAGAAGCAATATGGGCCTATCGGACGAGAGGCCCCCGGGCTCCAGGGTACTCTTGTGGCACAAGACTTATTTATTGGTTCTGCGGTTTTTTATGTAAGTGCGTCCTCATCAAAGGTTCATACACGAGTGAGTGTCAGTTTCACTCGGAGCATATCATGTAACAAGTTTTGGAAAGGTCAGACAAAAGCGGGGGGGGAGGGAAACAGGGAAAGGGAATAACACGGAAGGGAGGTGTGTGATGAAAATGTGGTGTCACTCGCGGGTTCTTGTGGTTGTTTATCTTCGTGTGTTTGTTTATACATTTCGTGTTTTCCCTTGTTTTCTGCGGAAGTGGCATCATCAAGATTGTAGAATATGATTTAAAGAAATTATTTCTAGATGTTATGACGAGATAGTGAAAAAATAGAATGGAGAGTCACTAATGGAAAGGGAAGTAGTGATTGGCGATGAGTGAGTGAGTGCGAGAGAGGAGCGAATGCGCCGTTTTCCTGTTCAGTGGGGAAAACTGGAGATCAATAAATGTAAAGTAACGGGAGTAATCGACAATATGGAAATATCAAGGCAAAACTAGTATCACCTGATATCCTAAAAAAAAAAATATACGCCCTTATCACAATACTCTGGACTAACCTAGATATGTAGTTGGTTATGTGGGGCTGGTACGGGTTGCTGTGATCGTCAGCAGCGGCGGTGAAGGTGGTGGATCGTCAGCACCGAGGTGGGTGGTGGATCACAGCGCGGGGAAGGTGGTCCGTTACGGGAGGGATGGACTCCTACGTCAGTGCTGCTTCAAACTGGATTCCGAAGACTTTTTTCGGCTCACGGTTGGGGGGCACGGCTGGACCAGTAATTCCCTCGTTTGGGCGAAGTGCGACCAATTAATGTTTTGTAACAGGTGGTACGTGTAATCATACTGGTGAGTGCTGGAGACAGGACGTCATCACAAATCGGCAAGCGGTGTGTCCGATGTAACACAAACTTGGGCTGCCGTTGCTGTTGCTGTTTCTTGGAGATCTTTCTGTGTGTGGTAATTTTGATCTGCGTCTCTGCTGGGCCTTTGTTTCGAGTCAGGAGTCTGTAGGGCCGGAGGGCAGGGGTTTATTGGTGGGCCGAATCCCGTCCGCTGCCGCCACTGTAACGATGGCCGATGGGCGATAGATTGCAGACAGGACAGTTCCGTCTGGCACGGTGCGGGAATCTTGGGCAGCGACAAAGGTGAAACAGACTTCTCGATAGTTTTGTTACAGTATATTCTAAGGAGAGGATGGTACAACTGACGGACGGAGGTTCGGTCCGGTCAGCGTGCTGTAAGGCTTGTCTAATCTGTCGCTCGCAGGCGAACCCTCTTTAAACTGATTGGACGAGGAAAAACTCACAGGTTTTGCGATGTACTCGGAAGGTGTGGGAGAGGGAGGGAAGAGGATCTGATCGTGTATACTGGACGGCGTCGCCGAGGCGGAAGCCTGCGGATTGTCGCGTCCTGTTTCATGTCTAGCAAAGTTGTGGTATGTAAAAGGCCTAGTGCTAGTGATTTGGTGTGTGTTAAATTGGGCCGTGTGTGAAATGTTGTGTGGAATGGGTCTTGCAATATATATATATTATATATAGATAATATAATATTAAATATATATATATATATATATATATATATATATTATATATATGTGTGTGTGTGGTGTGTGTGTGTGTGTGTTTTTTGTGTGTGTGTGTGTGTGTGGTGTGTGTTTGGTGTGTGTGTGTGTGTGTGTGTTGTGTGTGTGTTTTGTGTGTGTGTGGTGGGTGTATGTCTGTAGGTATGTATGTATGTTTGTATGGTATGTATGTAGTATGTTATGTATATCTATATAAATATATATATATATATTATATATATATATATTATTATATATATAATAACAGATATATATATATATATATATATAATATATATATATATATATATGAATATATATTATATATATATTATTACACAACACACACACAAACACAACACACACACACAAACCCACACACACACACACACACACATATATATAATATTATATGATATAGATATATATATATATATATATAATATATTAGTTTTATTTATCATATGTACACCTATGGTATATTGATAATCTATGTATATATATATATCATATATATATATATATATATATCTCTATACTATATAACATATCTATATATATATATATATTTTATATCTATATATATATATATTTATATATGTTATATATATGTAAAATATCTATATATATATATAATATCTATATCTATATATATATATATATATAATATATTAATATATGTGTGTGTGTGTGTGTGTGTGTGTGTGTGAGTGTGTTCTGTTGTGTGTGTGTGTGTTGTGTGTGTATTATGTGTGTGTGGTGTTGTGTGTGTGTGTGTATATACACCATAAACACACATATGTGTATAATATATTCCATACCATCAAAATGAGAACAAAGATAGTCTCAGTACTGACCCCTAGTGTAGCCACGCACATCACACACAATTTTCCTACGTTGATACATGGCCTGAATGATGTTATTTAGTCATCCTCTTCCTTCCAATTCCGTTACATCTGTATGTGGGAATATTTGCTACTGATTAAAAAAAGGCATTTTTACCACAAGAAAACAAATACGAAGCAGGAGAGAGAGACAAGACGAACAGAACAGACAGACAGAAAGAGAGGGGAGGGTGGAGAAACACACGAAGAGAGGTACCGTGAAACAACATATGAAGAGATGCAGAGAGTAGAAAAGAAAGAGCAGGGCGGAAAGAGAAAAGCCAGGGAGACAAAAAATCAGATAAAAAACATTAGAGTGAGCTTTCATGTCAGCCATCGAATCCTTAACAGCATCGCACGTTATCCGATTCTCACTCCAAGTTGTTCTGGGTGTGCGAGTGTTCAGCCCTGACATTCCGTTTGCCGTTATCTTCTTTGCCGTTTCCTTTCCTCGCTTTTATTTTAAAATTTCTGTGGTGATGATGGGAAGGGCTTTGCATTCCCTTTTTCTTCATCCCTTACTTCTTTTTTTTTGTCTGTCTGACTGTCATTCTGTCCATTTGAATGTCTGCTTTTCTCTTTTCCCCTCTTCGCTCTCTCTCGTCTAACTTTTGTGCATGGTTTGGTTTGGATTAGTTCTTGGTACATAATATTTTCAACCATTACGTTTCCATATCTATCTATCTATATCTATCTCTCTATCTATTATCATATCTATCTATCTATCTATCGATCTATCTTCTATCTATCTATATATTATAGATATATATATATATATATCTATATATATATATATATATAGATAACTTCTCACACCACGACCCTAGTACCCGGATTTGCCTATAGAATTAGCAGGCTAACTTAGGGTCCCACAAATCAAGGGAGCTCCTGTCAGTATATAAATGTTTTTACACTTACCACCTGCTGATCCATAATGCAATGTAGACTCCAACAACCACTCAAAAATTTCCTTATATTATTCAATTTAGAGTGATCCCGTTTTAAAAAACAGATTACGTAGTTTGCTAGCATTGATTTTTTATAGATGTCCTCCGATCAGGAAATCAGTGATGTAGATAAGTAAAAAAAACACAGCAGTGCAAGTCTCTTGAAACGCTTTGCTATTTTTCATCAGTGAGTAGTAATGACTGCGCGTGTTTATTAATAAATAAAGATAGTCCCTTTTTTTAAGTAATTCGATTCAATTTTGGAATATATATATTGTATGGGGAGGGGTGATAGTTAAATATATATATTATATATATATATATATATATATATATATATAGATATATATATATATATATATATATATAAATTAGTCCCTAATTTATGAAAACATCTGTTAGAGTCAACAAATAATTCTCAGCTTTACACAAATTGTTCAATCTACATCCCATTAAGGTTTCTCGGAAAATGGGGGATTTGAGGTCCACACAAGTGGACTAGTCTAAGGGCCTTCTAAATTTCGCGGCATTACACATAACCAACACATGCGGTTGGAATGTAGTACTTTTAATGCAGCTCAGAATCGTGAGCAATATCCCAGAACTTTTTTGGAACACAATGCGCATAAATCTTTATATATTAAGAAAATTTTATTTAGACTGATTTTTTTTTTTTTTTTTTTTTGTGAAGCAATCATATCAGACAGGCCATGCATTCAGACCTTGTAAACGAGATGTAATGATACAAACAGAATTTCCCTTTAATCAGTGGCTCGCATTCTTAGCCATTTTATTCAGCTTTATCTACGTCAGTTTTACGGCAAACTTTCCGCCCGAATACGCATTGGCGGACTATTCCGATCCTTTCGCACACTGTGTAACAGTTTGTGGGGAAACGGTATACACGTTTGGATCATCTTGGGAAACGTAATTAGTTAAGCACGTTTAAATCTTTTAGTTTGTTATTATTGCTTCAGTTTTTCGTATTACTCGATATTTCATACTATCTTCATGTTTGTTTTCCCTCTCATTCTTTGTTTCTTCTCTTTTCTTCTTCCTTGCTTGCTGCTTTTCTCTTCACATTTCTTTCCTTTCAATTCAACTTTTCTTGATTCCTCCTTCCTGCTTTCTTTCATCCATCCTTGTCTCTTTTCCATAATTTATTTTCCCATTTTCTCCTTCTGTTTTACATCGTTCATCACTTTGTTAATAAGAGAGAGAGAGAGAGAGAGCTTGGGGAGGTCGAGTGAGGATCGGAAGGCAGTCACGTCGCCAACGAACGGCAATGAACCCAGACTGTTTGCAGAGTGTCCTGAAAGGAGGAGGACACTGAACAGAGCCAAAGCAGCCCCAGACCCTCACGCCCAGGACGAGAACCCCCTCCCCACGTGGTCCACCCTGGCCCCGCGCCCTCACGAGGCAGAGCCAAAACAGGCTGAGTATGTGCGGCCATTGCCAATACAAGGCTGACCTTCACTGAGGTAAAGTCAAGAAAGAGAAAATGATACACAGACGCAGCCTGAAGTGAGAAAGCCTAAATCACCAAAAATTCAGAGCTACCAAAGTCTCTCCACTCCCAACCTCCCATTGTACCCACGGTTAGCCTAACCAAAAAGATGACATCCCCTCAACCAGTGAGGCCTTTTTTTTTTTACAATGGGAGTTTGCGAGACTCCAACACAACGACTCCTGAAACCCGAATATAAAGACGTCTCTGATGTAACTACCACCTATGTAACATCATGACACACAATCTAAGCATACTACCGTGGACATCTAGGCTTTATTTACAAAAAATTTCCCATCATCCACGCCATAGTGCGATCAAGGACACCATTGAAATTGTCCAGGCTCCAGGAGACATTAATAGAGGGGAGTGTTTGCTTTTTCATGTTATCTTGTCTATAAATGCTGCCAAGCACAGCTGGCAAAAAAGGCTTGATCACCCTGGTCAGAACAACAATCCCTTGCTCTGGGCCATAGCCGTGCAACCGCCTGTGGAGAGGATGTTGAATCTATTGCTGTTGAGATTCACTTGCTGGGGGCCCCCCTCGAGCGTATAAATGTGTACAGCAAGCCATGGCTGTATATCATAGACCATCAGCCAGGTCTGTGCTACTGCAACACAAGACCGAGTGATCTAGTGGGAGACATTTAAATGGGCACACCACCCCATCCTGGTCCCTACAGGGCACCTTATGCAGCAGGCCATCACATAGCAACGTTGCTTAAAACCAACGCATGTCATCAGAGGAGGGGTCCTAGACCTCAACTTGGACCACAAGCTCAACCAAGACATCTACATCTTACCACTGTGTCCTCGCCATAGCACTACATAGGATTCTTGCTCGAGGTAGAAGAAGAATCATAAACTTGGTCCCTTAAAGCCACATAGGTACAGAGGAATAGCTTGTTAACAGTCTAGCTGTATGTGCAGGGGTATGCCCCCAAATCCCATGATTATAAAACCCGAGCGAGCCAAAATCTTAAGCAGAAGTGTAATGCCACAACTATTGCTTTCCTCCTGCAGCTATCCGAGAGAAACGAGATCCTTCTCCTCGGCCAGATGGTACTCAAGCGCCACAGGCTTGAGTCCACTGGCAATCTCTGAAACAATTTTAATAGAGGTGAACGAAGTCATTCTTCACAGAATCAGACTAAGAGTTTTACTCATTGGTCATGGCAAGAGCATAGATACAACTGACTATGCAGACAGAATTGTGAGCACACACAGTTTTGTGACAGGGTCCTACAGCACAACCGATGCCGGGGACTGGTAAAGAGATTATGCTACATGCTTACATCATTGGCAGGCAGAGCGCCTGCTGGGCAATCCCTTCCATCCCACCATGGTAGGCATAGAGTGTCAGGGAATAAAATGGAACGCCATAAATAGCTGACACATGCCGG
>NC_051422.1:26156240-26157452 GCF_015228065.2 Penaeus monodon
ATCGCCTGGTACCCATATTAGCTTGATTGATTTGTTGGCACCATGTAACTTACGAATGATATTACCCAGAAGTTCATTTTTTGTAGTTTCTAATGATTTAATAGCTTTAAGTGAACTTAAGGAATCTGAAAAAAATACTATTCTATCGTGGGTCGTCGATAGTGCAAAATCAATGGCTTTTTCAATGGCAAAAAGTTCAGCAAGAAAGATTGATGTATGATTCGGCAGTCTGAACTTTAGTTCACATTCAGACGACCATACACCCGCACCCACACACTCTTCTGTCTTGGAGCCGTCGGTATATATATGAAAAAAGGAAGATGTTTAATAAGGATCTCTCTGAACCTCTGGCATACCTCCACCTCCGGCGCCATGGAAACCCCCAATTTTTATATCATGAAAGCCTGGCTTCCATCAGCCAAGGCCATGGCGCCGGAGGTGGAGGTATGCCAGAGGTTCAGAGAGATCCTTATTAAACATCTTCCTTTTTTCATATATATACCGACGGCTCCAAGACAGAAGAGTGTGTGGGTGCGGGTGTATGGTCGTCTGAATGTGAACTAAAGTTCAGACTGCCGAATCATACATCAATCTTTCTTGCTGAACTTTTTGCCATTGAAAAAGCCATTGATTTTGCACTATCGACGACCCACGATAGAATAGTATTTTTTTCAGATTCCTTAAGTTCACTTAAAGCTATTAAATCCTTAAAACTAAAAAAAAATGAACTTCGGGGTAATATCATTCGTAAGTTACATGTTGCCAAAAAATCAATCAAGCTAATATGGGTACCAGGCGATCTGGACACTACCATAGTTCGTACAGATCTAGGTATTTTGTGTCTCTTATGAAAGCAAAAATGCATCTCCTGTGGGCTGTCCCTACATCTCTATTGAAGGATTGATTTTGTGGTTTATTTGTAGTTGGTTCACTCACTTTGCCACGGGAGATGCTTTTTGCTTTCATAAGAGACACAAAATACCTGAGATCTGTACGAACTATGGTAGTGTCCAGATCGCCTGGTACCCATATTAGCTTGATTGATTTGTTGGCACCAGTAACTTACGAATGATATTACCCAGAAGTTCATTTTTGTATTTCAAATGATTTAATAGCTTTAAGTGAACTTAAGGAATCTGAAAAAAATCTTTTCTATCGTGGGTCGTCGATAGTGAAAAATAAATGGCTTTTTCATGGCAAAAAGTTCAGCAA
>NC_051422.1:26157552-26165052 GCF_015228065.2 Penaeus monodon
GGGTGTGTCGTGTGTGGGGTGGGGTTGTGTGGGTGTGTGTGTGCGTTGTGCTGTGTGTGTGTGTTGGGTTGTGTTGTTTGTGTTTGTGTGTTGTGTGGGTTGTGGTGTGGTTGTGGTAGGCATATAGTTATACACACATACTACATCATATATATATAATATATATATTATATATATATATTATATATATATATATATATATATATATATATATATATTTGTGTGTGTGTGTGTAGTGGATATAGATATAGATAAGATGTGCAATATACATTCATATATATTATTCACACACGCACACACCCACACACACAGATACAGACACATATACATACATACATACATACATACATACATATATATATATATATATATATATATATAATATATATATATATAATTATATAAATAAAATATATATATATATATATATGTAACGATCGCGCTGAGCGGTAGAGTGCAGACAAGTCGCGTCTGGCACGGAATCTTGGGCAGCGAAAAAAGGTGAAACAGACTTCTTGATAGTTGTTGCAGTATATTCTAAGGAGAGGATGGTACAACTGACGGACAGAGGTTCGGTCCGGTCAGCGTGCTGTAGGCTGTCTGTCTGTCGCTCGCAGGCGACCCTCTTTTAAACTGATTGAACTAGGAAACTCACAAGGGTTGCGATGTACTCGGAAGTGTGGAGGAGAGGATGTGATCGTGTATACGGGACGGTGTCGCGAGGCGGAAGGCCTGCGGATGTCGCGTCCGTTGTCATGTCTAGCAAAGGTGTGGCATGTAAAGGCTAGTACTAGTGATTTGGTGTGTGCTGAAATGGGCCGTGTGTGAAATGTGTGTGGAATGGGTCTTACATCGCTCGGTAACGCTACCGCGGCGGTCCCCGCCGCGGAAGGTGTCAGAGAAAGTGAAAAGGCGCATCTAGCTAAACATTAGAACTTAAGCATAAAATATCCTACTCACATAGAATAAGTAAACAGTACACATGAAGTACAACAATCCATACGGATAACACTAAGTGCATACAATAACATCAAGAAGTTACACAATGTAGAAGCTTAATAAATCATACTAAATAGCAATAGCGCACAATGTATAAAATCAGTATATCATATAAAATAAAGTGAACATTCATGTGACTCACGAAACAGAAAATGACAAATAAAGCACAACTAATCATGAATAAGTGATATCTATAGCAGCGTAAAAATTACAATATACAGTAAACAAAGATATAGGTGGGGAATACAATAAAAAGAAGATTGTACAAGAAAACTGCGGGCCTAGCCAGTGTACAATGTAAGATAATATACAAGGCTTAAGCGTGACGCGCCTGCGTCACCAGTACTGACAGGCAGTCTGCATGAAATGTCTTAATCACTATGCAAACGATTACAGTACAAAACCAAGAACGCGGAGAATATTCCGGAAAATGTAGACATATGGAAAGGCCATAGGTTACCAGTTGGGGGGAATGAAATACAAAGGGATCCCAAATGATCATGAATGAAGGGAGGAATCTTACGTTCGCGATAGGAGGAAAAATTGCTGACAGGAGATTTAGCGAGGTCGGCGAGAGCAAGGGGGGAAGAGTAGTGAAATGATGATAGGGCATAAAGTGATGAGGCGGAGTCAAGTCGGCAAAACCGCGGGAGATGAACGTCCTTCGCTGACCATGAGAGTTGTTACAGGTTTACGTGATATGCTGACGTCGTCTAATGTCTAGGTGGGATAGTCAGGAATCAGCAGTAATTGTAGAAGAAACTAGAAAAAAATAACGTAATACAGAAATATAATCCTCAATCTCGGCAGGAGCTAAAACAAAACGGACATGGTATGCAAAACACCGGGATGCAGGTGTCGACAGGCAAGAGAATGTGTAACAGAGGTAACGAGTAGGCTGGGAAAGTCGAGCTCAGCTACCGGGAGACGCGTTACCCCGGGCAGTCAGGTACTCCCGTGGCACGCTGAGGTAAACAGGGTCACAATGACATTGCCCTCAGTGGCGCGGGTAGGGGGACCCAACACAAGGATGCAATTCCACTGAAATCATCAATGCGTTGCCAACGTAGATGGCAGCTCATCGGCACCATACAGTATACGAAGGGAGTCAAGAAAAAAAAAAATCTCAAGGACTATACTATTAGATTAGACACACAGATCATGCACAAAAATGTCAGGGGAACGTCATCAGCTGCGTGCCTGCGCGTGTGAGGCATATCATCCTAGGCTTCGAACAACTACCCGAGTGGAGCATCACAGGCCTTGTGTTTGCGGAGCGAGTGCTGAGGGAAAAAACTTCCTCATGTACTTTATGAAAAAAAAAAGAAATGGAGGGCGTCAGGCTCGTGTTTGCAGCGAGCTGCTGAGGGAAACGTCTCAGGCTATGAAAAAAACCACAGAAATGGAGGCGTTCACAGGCCTCGTGTTTTGCTGAGCGAGCGCTGAGGGAAAAACCCCCCGTTTTGTTTCCCCTCAGGATATGAAACAACCACAGAAAATAGAGGCGTCAATGGCCTTGTGTTTGCGAGCGGACGTGCTGAGGGAGAACGTCCTGGTTGAATAGGACCAACGGTGGTCTGACAGTTACGGCAACCTGAGCCGCGGGCTGAGGACGAAGGCGTGGCTGGGTTGGCAAGCGGGGGACATAAGATTCCTGAAAGATGACAATGTTACTGGGCGCGTATGGGCAGCGAAAAAACGCAAAAGGAGACAAAGCGAAAGGACATTTGCTATACCGGAGGGATTGAGATATTATACAAACAAACTAAGCACTGGCAATCTTGTCCTGTGAGATCTGCAACGAGCGAATAAAGACGAGAGGTTTTCCTGTACGATATGGACGTCGACAAACGGCGAAAATACGCAAGATACAAAACATGTGACGCCCTGAGAGGATTACTATGAAAAAAGTAACACATATCCCGACAGTCCCATTCAGTGTCCAAATATACGAGTTCGTCAAAGTCTCTGTGCGTTTGTTCTGAGAAAGCGGGAAATTTCATGTCCCCCGGTGTTTGTGGAAAGTGATGCAGTGTCAGTAAGGGATGAAGTGAGTACAGTTGCTTTCTTTGTTGGATTTCTTGACTATCAACAGCGGCATGTGACCAGGTTATTAAGCCCATGGATCCTATTTATTCTATAATAATCTATATTAAGGTTTATAAAGTTTTGGTCCCCCTTAGAAAAGCAAATTACTTTATTATTATTTGGTTGTTAAAATCTATATTTTTAATTATGAGAAGTTTGGAGTGGTTTTCTTTTTTATTGAAGTTTGGGCATATTGTTAATATATGGTTTATGTCAGGGGGTTGTTACAAAGGGGACATTGTGGAGGAAACCTTTTTTCTATATAGGGAGTGAGGTGTGTCATTCTGAGGTTGCGTGACCCTAAGGCGGGCCAAAACACCACCTCCTCCCTTCTTCATTTCTGTGGGCTGTCCCTACATCTCTATTGAAGGGAGTGATTTTGTGGTTTATTTGTAGTTGTCACCACTTGCCACAGGAGGATGCATTTTGCTTTCAATAAGAGACACATAAATACCTGAGATCTGACTACGAACTCTGTAGTGTCCAGATCGCTGGGACCCATATTAGCTTGATTGATTTGTGGCCCATGTAACTACGAGATATTACCCAGAAGTTCATTTTTGTAGTTCTAATTGATTTATAGCTTGAAGTGAACTTAAGGAATTGAAAAAAATACTACTCAATCGTGGGTCGTCGATGAGTGGCCAAATCACTGGCTTGTTCAATGGCAAAAAGTTCAGCAAGAAAGATGATGTAGATCGGCAGTCTGAACTTTAGTTCACATTCAGACGGACCATACACCCGCAACCCACACACTCTTCGTCTTGGAGCCGCGGTATATTATATGAAAAAGAAGATGTTTAATAAAGATCTCTCTGACCTCATGGCATACCTCCACCTCCCGGAGCCATGGCCGTGCTGATGGAAGCCGGCTTTCATGATATTAAAAATTGGGGTTCCCATGCGCTTTATCTACCATTAGCAAAGACTGTCTATCACCTCCCCATTTGTTACCAGAAAATACAAACTTGAATAAATAAGTGCTTTTTGACATTATTTTTTAACTGACAATGTCTTCCCAAATTGAGTCTACTACAAAAAGTAGCCCAATGACACTTGCAGGAATTTTGAATAGCTATTGGGTGGTTGTCTAGAGTTAGCCTATGTTCGGCTTCTCCTATGTGAAAAAATTACCCCAATACTCTTTCTAATGGAAAACTGAAAACCCACTGAGGCCCCAGTTATGAATCATATCCAGTGCCAATTGGATGCGATTTGCTGAGAATCGGCATTGCTGGAATGGCATAATGCAGAATCATCAGGGTACATGAGTATTTCAAGATTCGAGGAGGAGCTGTAAGATGGCATTAATCATACAAAGAAAAATAATGTTGGTGACAAGACACTTCCTTGTGGGACCCCTGTGTTGCCTGGTCAAAAATGTCCGAAAACGTGACATTGTCAAAAAATAATTTGACAGCAAAATTCTGTGTGAAATGAAATTTTGAAAAAACAAGGCAAGTTCCACATAATCCAAAAGCATAAAAAAGTTTCTGAGTAGCCATATCGCCATGTTCATATGTAGGCTTGTTTATATCTAAAAATACTGAAATCAAAAAATCTTTCTGCAATGGCTCTTGAATAATGACTGTCCAGCTTTACTACTGAGCGAAAGTTTGGCGTCCCCTTGCAGAAGCCGCACTGCTCGTCAACTAGTAAATTACTGGGAATTTAAAATATGCAATAGCCTACTTGTTAAAAATTCGCTCCATGACCTTGCATAAGAACTTGTCAACGCAATTGGGCGGCAGGATATAGCAATTTGGGAATTACCCCCTCCTTTCATATATGGAATGATTGGGCGAAGTGCCATGAGTTTGGAAAAGGTGGCTTTGCCAAATTTCATTGTACACTTCTAGCAAAACTTAATCATGTCATCATGCTTCATCATTCTCATATCGATCTCATCGGGGGGCCTAGGGATGTTCCTTACAGGCTTCTAGGTCGGACAAGCTCATCCATTGTAAGATCTTTAGTAATCAAGTCATCTCCTTTGGCAAAGTGAATTGGTGCAGCTCAGCCTCTTCCTTGTGGTCAGGTAAGGTGGGATAGTATTAGCGAGCTACTTGTATGAGAGAAACTGCCTAGCGAGTGCATTAGCAATGTCTATAGGTGAATCGGAAATTAGTGCCCTCGTGGCATGATATATATTTTAAAAGATGATTTTTTCTTATTGATTTTATTGATAGTTGGACCAAACCTCGATATTTTTGTATTGCTTTTGATTGTAGAGACAAAGCTCCGGCAGGCGTCTCTTTTGCTTCTCTTATTTACTCTATGAGGACCTAGCTCTTGCCGGCTAGTTTTAATTGCAAAAGTTCTCATTAGTGATGTTATCTTGAAAAGCCTGTAGGCCCTTATTGCGGTCGGCACAGCGCCCTGTGGCAATCTGGGTTGTCCACCATGGAACTCTCTGCTTAACGCTATCTGTCGAAGTTTTAGAATGGATAGCAATGCTGCTTCTATAATCGAATTCTGAATATTGTTTACTTTATCAATCATGTTTCTCCAACCAAGTTCGAGCTTGACGATCTTGTGAAGGCGACCCAGTCTGCTCTCTTTATGTTAAATTTAGGCGCTGAAGGCGTTCCACTGGTCGCATGAATATTAATCAAAGATAGGAAGTGATCGGCTTCCCAACGAATCGTCATGGTGTGCCACAGGCATTGGCTGCCTATTGATGAGAGACCAGTGATAAGTCATAAAGCTCAAATTACCGGTATTCGTCACCCGCGTCGACTACCATCATTCAGAAGGATTAAATCAGACTCATAATCAACTTAACTACTTGCTCACCTCCACATCCACCCGCAGGGAACCCATAACATAGATGAGCATAAAAATCAGCTAAATTACTTTATTTTGTGGCAGAAGTTCCTGAAGAGCAAAGAGCTCACCATAGGCATCACTGCATCAGGGGGACAATAAAGTGGAACATTATAGCCAGATACGTGCCATTAATTTTTACTTTGCAGCAAACAAAACTCCAAAGTAGAATTCAATAGTCACTTCTGTAAAAAGGGAGGCTTTGGTGGCATGTACATGGCGACTCCGCCTCCAACCTACCCTCACGATCCTTCAACATAGATCGTAGTGCCTCAGCGAAAACGAGCTTGTCAGAGACGAGGTGTTAAATACGTTTCTTGGAGACTCATAATATTGGGAGCATAGACGAGGAATAATTTAAGGTCATTTTACTTTAGATCTAAGACTTCGCAGTCCATTGTATAATGGCGACGCGAAGATTACGTTTTATGGGGTTGGAGGCCTTGTCCACCAGTTTTTTCTTTTTTGGGGAGGAGACGCCTCCTCTCCCCTCGCTTTCCCCAGGGACCTCCCTCGGATGGTGAGGGACAGAAAGGCCTCCATGTCTGCACCTCCTGGCGAGGGAACGACTGACAGATTGCATTCTGCTTCTCTCTCGAGAAGCCGATCGCGAGCCAGACGAAGTCCTCAAGGAGCTAGCCCGGACGGGAAGGTGCGCTCCGGACTGTGATCAGTATCATCCTCCTTATGATGTTTATGCTGGGTTGATGTAGCCATTTGATCGACCAATTTAGTCAAATTATAAACTTTAGTATTTAATTCTTTAACCGTTTGTTTAAGTTCAGCAATTTCTTTATCCTTTATGCCATTACTTGCACTTGGGGTGATTTTAGTTACTGCTTCAGCATAGGAAGTATCGGTTTTGTGTGTCAAACTTTCCACTTTCCTCTTAGATCAGTATAACAACTTAATGCTTTCTCATATATGCTAATGTCTCAGTCTCTTCTTCAGGACGCTGCACTCAGCAGATCCTGACTGAGGGGGACCGCCACAGTTAGCACATTTGAAATCTAGCTAGTACAGTGATGGTGTCATGAGCTTCAGCACATTACGACAAATAATTTTACTCGAGTCTTTATCAATAAATCTAATGAGGTGTGTCCGAATGTTTGGCATCTATTTACAATGAATTAGCTTTTGGAAATAAGGTCTTCACTTGAACACGTATACCGACGTTGACATACTCTGGTGATTTATTCAAAGCAAAGGTAAAAATACACAGTCCAGTTTTCGTTCGCACATTCCCAATTTTTTTTTTTCCCCCTTTTTTTTCTGGTCATACAATGAACGTCCACTACGTCTTGTCCTCATGCTCGCAAGAATTTCACTTCTTCCATCGTCCCCAAATCCCTGTGAAAGATGACTCCTCTTACAGGTATTTGGGCCAATAGGAATAAGTTACTTATACTCGAAGTCATGAATTTGCGTCAGCTTAAGTAGATCCTTATCTGGGAGTTGTATTGTACTTTAACAAGGAGGCTTCAATCTCGCAATTTTTTGGACAAAATCAAAATCGCCGTCCACTTGGACCATCAAGGACCTTTTGATGATGAAGGGGTTCACGTTCAAAAGCGATTGATTTTCATC
>NC_051422.1:26180052-26182552 GCF_015228065.2 Penaeus monodon
ACAGTTTATACTACACACCTTGTTGGAGAAGTGGACATCTGTGTCAATTAAGGTTTTTAGTTGTAAAAGTTTAATGATTTATAATTCGATATATCAAGAAATGTAAGATTACCAATTGTTTGATATTACCCTTCTCTCAATTACCTCTAAGACTGAAATTAGATCATCAGTAACCCTCTTATAATTATTACATTTTATAGTGTAGGTTCATCAAGAGTATGACTCAGGTAATGATACAGGAGAGCTCACACTTGACGTTAATTAATAGTGCCCCCTCTAGATAAAGCCCGAGTGGATTTCCCAGTAGAAAGGGAAATAGTGGCTTTGACCATAGAGAGAAGGAGTGGGCGCAATATATATATATATATATATATATATATATATATATATATATATATATATATATATATATATATATATATATATATATATATATATATATATATATATGGATGAGAGAAATAATTAGTTAATATTTTTTTCTTATCAATACATAAGAATTTTTTACAATAGAATTTTCTTATGCTTAAGCATAAACTTGGAGTTATTATGACTTATTACATTCATTCAAACTATGTGATTACTGTACTAAATTTCTTTACCTAATTCACTGCTATAGTATATAACTATTTTTACCCTGTAAGCTCTCTTAAGAGATAATTATTATGACTGCAAATATACTCCTGTTTGGAGATTTGTTCGTAACGACTGTATCTGCCATTATGTTTTTCTTTATTTTATTTTATTATTATCATTTTTTTTTACTTCCGTTTTTGTTGTTTTAATAGTTTGACGATTTCTTTAAAGTTAGCGAAATATTAGAACAACTGTGCTAATAGAAGAATCATAATAATAAGAACAGTGATCGGTCTCATGCGAAATCCCGCAGGTCAGTTATGAAAGAGAAATCTCTAAGCCATCATTATACCAGTTAATCGTCTCAAAAGCTATGCCTTGATCTGTTCAGCAGATAAGCAGTGTAGGTAATCGTCTATGTCTTTCGATCTACATATTACCAAACATAAAGTAGTAGTGTCTTAAGGAAAATGCCAAAATAAATGAAGTATCTTTATCTTTATTCTATTTTCTCTCACTTCATATATCCTCTTTTATCTCTCTTTGTCATATCAACACAAGATTTCTCAGACAGCGCATGTACAAAAGAACAAATCAAATACTAACCTTGTTTACTGGAATCCAAGAAAAATTACGAACAAAAATTGGATAATTACTGACATGAAGTGAAAGTTAGAAAAAAATGTTTCAAAATTCAAAGCCTTTTGCAAGACTGCAATCAACAGGGACTAACTAGCTAATTTTGTGAGTTTAAAAGGACTTGCTGATTAAATTCTTTCGCTCAATGTTAGATACAGAATTATGCGGGAAATACATTATCTCTTTAAACTGCAAAATGAATAAAAAATAAAATAAAATACGGATTCCTCTGTACAAATTATGCTTATGAAAATAATTAATCATATGCCAGAAGCTCCCAACGTTTTGTCGGAATTCATTAAATACTTTTAATATAAACTGTGGGAATGCATAATGTTAGAGAACCATGATATAAGAGCCCTTACCGACTTATATCTAGTTTTCATCACAGTCATACTTTTCTTATGGAGCAATGTTATCAAAGAAAATAAATCCATATACCAGTAACAAGGTTTCTACCGAATTCATTAGAAATCCGTAATTCTGGAGACATTAACGCCCTAGTGTCAATATACAAAATATTGCTAGAAATATCGACCTCATCATATTTGTACAAAAGGACACTGCAGATACTTATATGACTCTCGTCATATTAAACAGAGAAAGACACCCATGACACCAGTGGAGACAGCCGTACTCTTCCATTCCATAGTAACCTTTTTCCTGAACACCCTTTCTCACCTCCGCCCCACAGGCGTTAGTGGGCATATCTCCTTTCCCCTCCCAGCACATAGGGTGCTCCATTAAAGCAAGTTAAATCCTTGCCCGTTTCTAGTGAAGAAGAGTTTTACACTTAGCCTACAGAACCTTGGAACGCCTACTCATTTCGTTCACTTCATACATCTTTTAAGATAGTTATCTAAATAATTCCTCATCTCAATATTAGAATGAAGAATGTATATATATTAGCGCTTGATAAAGAACGACGTGTCCAGTGTGTCATAGATTATCATGATCAATTTTCATTTAAGTCTCTCTCTTTATATGTATCATATATATATAATCTATATATAGTATATAATATTATTATATATAATATATATAATATATATATAATTATATATATGCCACAAACACACACACATCACACACACACAACACCACACACACACACACACACCAACAGCACACATATATATATATATATATAATATATATATATATATATATATATATATATATATATATATATATATATTATATATATATATATATATATATATTATATAATATATATATATATATATATAATATTATATATAATAATATATATATATATATTTAT
>NC_051422.1:26186039-26198539 GCF_015228065.2 Penaeus monodon
GCTTTGATTTTAATCTATTTTATTGTTATTTGTAAGATTTTAAATTGATAGATTTTTAAATTTTTAAATTTTTTAATATTTCTGTTAAAAAGGTAATTCGCCTTAAGCCCTTACTGTTGACGCGGCGAAATTTTAAATAATAAATCAAGAAATCAACCCCAAGAAAACACCGACTGTGTCATAGAATCCCTTGCACGGGAAAATTGCTGGCCGCTGGAAAAATAAAAATATTTCTAGCCAGAGCGGTTAAACACCCCCCCCAAAATGTGGGGCCACATTCGTTATGCGGGAAACCCTTGGGGAACGGGAAAAGGGACAATGACCTCTGTATGCTGTCAAACTCTCTTCCTATTCATGGAAAAAAAACCCAAATGAGACAGTAAGAAAAGAAATAGAAAATAACAAAGAGCATTTGCCGTCTGTTTGAAAGACTTTAACTGCTACATAAATGCATTCCCTCGTGAGGTAAATTGAAACAAAAACTTTGTCAAGTGGTCTGCATTACCGTTGAAATCATATAAAGGGGGAAGATGGGCCAAAAAAAACGTTTTGCCCAAACCCCAGAGAAGCAACAAGCTTTATAAAAAACGGGAAAATTTTTGGGATCTTTCCACCTGCACCTAGATTTTGAACCCTTCCTGGGAAGACCGGGGAGAAAGATGTATAGCCAACACAAACCCGCCCCTACAGCTATTTTATAAATAAGAGACTGGTGAAGTGCTGGATATAATATGTCAGGGGGCGATGTTTCTATTACTTTTTTGAAAATTTTTCCCCAAACAAATGGGAACTTTAAAAAGGGCACCCCTGCACCCTCCCCCGAATGCCATTGAAATGAAAAAGCATTTAACAAAGCCAAAAAATAAAACTATGAACCGAAAATTTTCCATGCAACAGTAAGGCACAGATACTGACCACAAAAAAGCTAAAATAAACCCATCGACCCATTGCGCTCACTGAAACCTCCAAATGGAGAATTTGTCGCACAACAAATTTTGTCTTAGCTCCATTCACTCCTACAACTTCGGGTTGATTCTGAAAGAAATAGAACACAAATTAAAAAATTTTTGTGCAAAAAGGGCTTCGATATCACGAAGGGAATTAAAAAACCTGCCAAGAGTCGCGGGAAGCCTGGAATTTATGAAAACAAATTTAGGCCCCCTTGCCAAAAACATTGGATAACGCCCCAGGTCTCCAAACGCCCCCGCACATCTTATCAGATGAATCCAGTCATTGCTCTGAAATAATACGTGAATGGTTTTCTGTGTGAACGAAATAATCGGTGTTCTGCAACGCATTCGAAAAAAAAAAGCAAGCATTGCAAAGAGACAACCCAGAACCGTCAAGGAACGCATTTATAAACATTTATCCTTAATAATACACTATAGTATATTGACGTGAGCGCGTGCACACAAGTCCGAAAGGTACTACACCTCTGGACGTGGCACCACCATTACACGAGCGCAGTTACAACGTTTCTTTTGATATGTATATGCTCGCTCATTGAAAGCACTTACAGAAAAGGTCGATTAGCTAGCAATCAGAATTTAAAGGTTGGGAACTTTGGGACCTCGTCCGCTGGATCGGATATCTCGACAAATACAAATCTTATATTACGATTGATGACAAGCAACCCTCACCATGACAAAGCCTTATCATTCATTCTGTTCACTAAAACCAAAACATCACTCAGGCTAAAGCCTAAAGATAAACAGCAGATAAACACAGTTTAAATTACCAAGGCAATTAAGGAAGTGTCTCTGAAGAAAAAGTCTTAAGATAAAAAAAAAACTCTTATCTCGAAACCAGGGGTAATATTCCTCTCTACTTTACCCCCCTCACACTATAAACCCCATTACCTCCTTAATTTGATAAAAAGATGTGTAAGCATTATCTCGTTCCAAAACCCACAGGTGATCGCCATCTAACCATTATGGTCTCTGACCACACCTAAATGGTTTTAATACTGCAAGATTAATGATGGTGTTGACATGAGATTACAGAATTATCTCCGGATGTCATCAACTAGCTAAAAATGCCGTAATTGAGCGGGAGACTTGCGAACAGTGAGTGCAAGGGAGCCTGTGGCAGGCGAAGCGGCGACAGCAGCAGCTTTCAGAGCGACACGCTTGGCGCCCCGTAGATGCGAGAGCTCCCCACACAGCGCAGGGCAGCACGGGGCCGGGGAAGGAGACCGCAAATTATCTCGCGCTGTGCTTCTCACAACAACAAAAAAGTCAATGGCAAGAGCAAGTGTTGTTCCGTTGATAGTCTGAGGCGATAGTTCTGGAAAAGCTAGGGAAAGCAGTCCTAGCCATAAATAGAAATATTTTGGGAATTTTACAGCCACAGTCTTCAGTACGATGGGATGAATTATTTTCAGATGCAATCTCCTATCGCGGGGTTAATTATACTTGATTTTTTTTCAATTATTTTACATTCGCATTTCTTCCTCGTTTTCTGTAAAAAGAAAAAGAACTTTTGAAATATTACATAATTTTGCTGATACCAGATGATTACATGCTCAAAGAGAGAGAGCATAAAACCGCCGATTCGGGTAATCAAAAGCATGTGTATATAAGACCCGGCAGCAACATCAGCGTGAAGAGGGGGGCACTTAACACCGCGGTCTCAGGAGGCAACAGTAGCATGGTGCATCCAACACCAGAGTGGGGGCTGTAGTGAGTTTTAGAAGAGAGGTGACAAGATTTTATCGGGCTCATTTACAAACACGAATTTATTGTGTCATTGTGGGAGACATAACGAGCCTTTATTGTTAACCACTCTGAAAAAACCTACCAACAAGGAGTTGGAGGATACTATTAAGAGTCTAAAGACGTCCCTCGAAAAAAGCAATTTGATTTAAAAATATTCGAGGGCTGAGCACTCTATACACTCAACAGTCTATTGTCTTTGAAATAGGTTATCGATTGTGTACAAAGATGCACAGATGATTATGACGTATTAAATATTGATGGAGTGTTAACAAGGCTTGAGAGAGTGACAGTAGTCTTGTGGAACAAAGCGAGGTTGCGAACAAAAGTTTCAAAATAACACAGCCTCAATTGCACAAGAAACTGGCTCAGAAATGTTTTTGAGAGCAAAGGTCCCAAACCGCCGCTGTTTCTGAATCTGTTACAGGGTTTACAGTGAGTTTGCTGTAGAGGAGGAAAGTTATTGGAAGCATCTTGTAAAGACAACTGCCATATGTGTCATCGCTAATGCTTTTGGAATGATTGTTTATGCTCCATCGCTGATTTTTACAGATCAAAAAGACTGCTGTATTCCACCTCAAGATCAGGGTGCTATCGAGGTCATTTTTTGCGAAAAAGGGGGACAGAGCCCCTTTTAATTATCTACCTCGTCCCTCATATTGGACCAGGTAAACCCCTTCCCTACAATGAAATTGCCATGAAACAAAATCCAGTGCGGATAGACTTTATGTTGATGGATTAGCATGGTCGGAGAACCGACTGAGGACTATGGATGAATGTCTCAATTCATTGTTTAATCAACTTCAAGAGATGAATATTTGCAAGATTTTATTCTTGTTGAAGTAGAAGGAGGCAGTTGGAGTCATGCTACATCATGCTTTTACAAGGCTTTGCAGAGCGGTGCATGCCTATGAGATAACTGTCTCGCTACTGTGTGCCAAGGCCAGGGGAATGAAAGCAAACGAACTTATGCATTATGAAGATGATAAGAGGATAAAAAAGGGTGAAATTGCACGTGGACAACGGTGGTTGTCGAAAGATGAAAGACCGCCGAAGCAATCGAGACATCTGGAAAATGCTTGTTAATATATAATTTCATGACATGAAATTTGTACTTGAATGTTTTTCGTGTATATTTTAATTAATAAAATTAGGTTAAGGATTTATACTTTATTCTTTTTATCCCCTTTGTTATAAAAAGTGAATTTATCAACAGAACTCTCAGTCTGTTCCCACTTAAAACCATGGAGACTGATGATCATATATATTATAATATTATATATATATATAATATATATATATAATATTATATATATATATAAAAATATATCTGTGTGTGTTGGTGCGGGTGTGTGTGTATGTGTGTGTGTGTGTGTGTGTGTGTGTGTTAACGAGTATAGGACCCAATTACATTGGCTTGCGGGGATTGATACTGGTATTCGGCTTGACTCTTTATTTCTGAGAGTTGACACCACGCATATAAGAACACATGTTTAGTTATACGGGTTATCGGCTGCGCGGAGGTCACGGTCAGCCCACCTGGAGGGAGGCGAGGGCTGACCTTAGCGCGGTGGTAGCTTAGCACGAACTCCGGTCAAACGAGGTCAGATATAAAATGTGACCTCCGCCCTCGCTGAGGGCGGTGGTTTTTATTTGGGACATTTGGATCCACGTGGAAAACAGCCCGTGGTCCACTGGTAACAGAAAATTGAATTATCCACATCCTGTAACAGAAATAGAATTATCCACATCTTATATTGCTCGGCCACCTACTCGCGCCTCGCCCTCGAGGCGCCTTAAAGGGGTGACCTAACTTGGCTGGTCGTCTCGTTCCCCGTGCGTCGTCCCTGTGTCAACTTTCGGGCCCTGCCTCGTCCATGTTGTCCTCATCCTCCTGGTTTCCTTGGTGTAATCTGCTCGTCCTCGATTATCCACACGTCCTCGAAAGTCTCGCACGGGGGTCCTCCTTGATTTTCAGATTCGTCTTGACCTCCTCGTAGTCCGGCCCAGGCCTAACTCGGCGGCGTCCTCGTCCACACGTCCTCACAGATCTCGTCCAGGTCCTTCTCCGCGTCCCAACGTCCTCGTAATCTTCATCCGGGGGATCTACGGGCGTCGGGGCAGGGGCGGCATCTCGGGGCGGCTGATATCTGCGCTAAAAGAGCTCCTGGAGTTGGGCCGGATCTGCAGGCGTCCCCCAGGCACAGCATTCTGGGGGACTATACCTGCGGCAAAGGTGCTGGTTCGCTGGATCTACGGGGAGTCCCGGCAGGCAACACCTTTTCTGACGAAAAACCTGGTCCGTGGGCCTATGGCGATCTTCGATGACGTCCTTCTTAAAAAAGCATCCTAAGGGTCCTCCTTCGGTGCCGTGTCGGTCCGACTGCAAATATAAAGTCGGGGACCAGATCATACACTTAAGGGCCAGAGTAAGAGAAAAAAGAAAGGCAACAGAGAAGATGGGGTGGTAATTTACCACTAGCCGGTTATTCATAACAATTTAAAGGTTTTTAAAGTTGGTTTTTAACTTTTTTTTCGTCTTTTTTTTTCATTTTGTGTTTTATTTTCACAAAGGTAAAGAAGAAAATAGAAGAGGGAGATGTCAGTAGCGGTCCGCATAGACCTATTTGAACTACCAAACCATCTCTGATAGATATGAGAATAGATAAGGGAACGACATCGCGGCGATCCGCGAAGATCTATTTGAACCATAGTCGTCACACACAGATAAGAAATAGATGTAACTTGTACACAGACAAACGACAGACAAATTGCGGGTTAAAGAGATAAATCTTTACGCCGGCACTAAGACAATGAAAAGGGTCAGTGTCTTTTATCCTGTGTGTGTGAGTGAGCTGAATGTGTGTGTGTATGCGTGTGTGAGTGACAGCTATCGTTAATGAGAGGGAAGCGAGAGTGACCTCACACAGAGAATGAATCACAAACACGAATATTAGCGTTCACTATAATAAAACTGAAGTAAATTAGCAATGCTAGCTATTTAAGATTATTTCAACTACCACATTGAATTCAACATATAATGATATGCGACAGAATGTACGCATGAATGAATGGTGACATGAAAAAAATATTCGCCAATTTTTTTATCAAGCAAATCTTCTCGGGGTCAGAAATCTGAACTGCCGAGGTACATGTCTAGCTTTGGCACGTCAGACTTCAATAAAACTCAATAAAAGGGGGGATCCTATACCCAAATGCCGTATATGACTGAAGCGACTCGAGCCAGGAATATAATTTTCCTGCTCTCTTCTGCGTATCTGTAATGGGCGCTCGCAAAATTCCCAAAGGATATATAATTTTCACGAATCACACAAACGCTTGGGGGTACCCAAAACATGCAAGCGACTTCAAGAGGGTGAGAAAGGTGTGATTAATAAGCGAATAATGATTTTTAGCTTAAACCCTAGTCCTACATTAATTAACGGGCGTAACCGCGGGTCACACCGACTAAAGGAGCCGAACGAACGAATAACTTTAACTCTCGAACGACGGGGCGCAGATCTATTAGGGGTTTACGCAACCCCCGGGCAATATCGGGGAAATTTTGTGCACTATGATAAGGGGGGAAAATCCTACGCTATATTCAAATAATACAATTTTGTTTCCTGCTTCGCTCTAGCGCCGATAGAACGTGTCACCAAAAGCAATGTAACAATGATATGTTTGCTTCCAAATTAGAGGGAACCAAGTGGTCATCTGACCCTACCCACGCCGCCACCGACCGGGAAAAGAGAAAGGAGGTCAGGTCAAGACAGGAAATTAACCTTTTTCTAATCCAAATGACCCTAAGCGAAGAAAAGGGAAGGTCAGGTTCGGGCCCCGAGGGTTAGGAACGAGATAAAATGAAATGATATTCGTGATAAGATAAAATCACGAACGCGTTAAATTCGTTGCGATGAAACAATATAAATCTCTAAAAACGAGAGAAAAAAATTAATTTCTTTACTAACGAAACGATATTCATGTTTATTGATCACATACTCGATCGCACGTGTACTTACGTGTTTTTTTTTCTTAGCCATGTCTTGAAGCGGTCGAGCGATTTTTCGGGGGTGGGGTGTCCGTGTTACATGCCAAAAGGATTCAACGGCCCTCGCTGCCACCACTTTGAACGGGCTTTCGTACTCTAGTACCATGGCTGACAGGGACGCAAAACACACGTAAAGGGGTGAACACACGCTACGACGACGCTACGGGCTTGTCTAAAGGGTCCCAAAAACGCGCCGTGGAGGCCACGGTCAGCTGCCCGGAGAGATCCACATCCTGTAACAGAAATAGAATTATCCACATCTTATAGTGTGTGTGTGGGGTGTGTGTGTGTGTGTGTGTGGTGTGTGTGTGTTTTGTGTGTGTGTGTATATTATATAAAATATATATATATATAATATATATATATATATATATATATGTGTGTGTGTGTGTGTGTGTGTTTTGTTGTGTGTGTGTGTGTATGTATATATATATATATATATATATATTATATATATAATATATTTTAATTATATTATATTATATTTATTTATTTATCATATATATATTATAAAATTTTAATATATAATATATATTATATATATATATATTATATTATATATTATATATATATATATATACACTATTCGGCAATGCATAACGATATTTCCACTAACACTTCCATAATTTGAAATCTATATCACCGCTGTTGGATCCTCTAGGACTATGAGTAGCGCAATTATATTTTGGGACCCAAAATATTACGCCCCCTTACTAATGATGATTTTATATTCATTTTGTTATGGTGCGATGCAGCACTCACCAATGTGGTTAAATTTTTAAGTATCTCGAGTTACTGTTAGGTCACCAGAGAAGCAAATATGTTAGATTTGATAAGATTATGATTGACCGATTTTGGAAGGGACACAATTAAATTATAAGCCGAGAAGGCTTTTAAACTACGGGGGGAGGAACGCTGTCGCGGAGAAACGCAGTTCATTGTGGGAGGAGCAGTGACGAGCGGTGTATCCGATAGCACAATTTGGGTTTTAAAGAAAAAATAGGTTTTACTGTTTTATTTTCCCTCGCGCGGGTTCTGTCGTTAAAAAAATTTTTTATGTAATCATATACATTTTAGACTACGAGAATGACGTCGGTGGGGTTTTTAAATTATGTAAATCGGATTTGTTGTCCCCTGTTGATTTTCAGGACAGCAGTTTTTGCTTAATGGATTTGCTTTCAAAAACACTCTATAAAAAACTCTTAAAACAAGACTTTAAATGGTAAACCCCTTTGCGACCAGAAAGAAATCCGTAGGTCATTCAAATTTCTTTATATATTGTTTTCTACATATAAAATGTATATAACAAAATTAAAGACTGACGGATTCCTTTTTTTATTTTTACATTTTTCGTTTTCCAATGTTTTGCTTAAGTATTGTGAAGGAGATTCATTTCAAAAATTCCCCAGTTGTCCTCCGACAGCTAAAGGGTTTTTGACCATCTTTGAACACCAAAAATCGCAGATTAAAAACCTTTCGGGGGGGTTTAGGGGATATTAAAATGTACAAAACTTTTATCATTTCAGAAATGCCGGGGGAAATATCTTTTCTTGGAAAATTAGCATTTGTTTCTGTTCGTTAAACCTGCATTACTTTATTTTGGATCCGGTATTATTATGATTGAAGCAGGGGAATGCAGTCGGAGGGCTTCTACACACAACACACACCGCACACCACACACACACACCACACACACCAACACACACACACACACACACAACACACACACACACACACACACACACACACCACACACACACAATTACATACAAAATACATCAAATATATTATAATATATATATATATATATTATATTAATATATATAATATATACATATATATATATTTAATATATTATTATATATATATATTAAAATAAATATATATATTTATATATAATATATATATATATATATATAATATATTATATATAATATACATACAACTAACATTACATATACATACATATATATTTTAATGTTTATATATTATAATATATATATATATATATATATATTATATATTAATATATTATAATTTTTTATGCCCTAGGGACACGAAGGCATTATCACGTGAACAGCACAAGGGCGAAGAGATTGGTGTATGAACGGGTGAAACAAACAATCCGGGTCGAGAAATCAAAAATAGAATAACATTGCGAGAACTTAACATGGGCCAACAGGACAAGACACAGATACAAAGAAAGAGGCGCACAATGACATAAAAGTGTTGAAAACACCTTGTGGCAAAGTGACACCACGTGATAGACCAACAAAAGCAAAAAAGAAGTCACGAGTGCGAAAACAACGAGTATTTCTAATTGATCGCAATTTGTATCATAACTTAACGTCCCTGAACAAGAAAATAACTCGGGTGGCAGGTAGAAAAAGTTTAAAGTGATAAATACAGTGTAGAAAATTGGCTGGGACACAAGAAAGTTCTGATGCGGGTATCTTTTAAACTGATGAAAATAAAGTATATTATATTCATAATAACTGTTAAGGATGTAACTGGATGGACTCCCATATAGGGCATAAAAGACGCTCAGTGACAGACAGTGGCGGACTAGTTTTCGGAGTAGCATCCAGTAGCCATGTTAATTTTGTGGCACATCTTGGTAAGACCGGTTCAGGTGATTTAGTGCCTTAACTTGATGGAACACAGTGGACGGGAATGTGCTATGGATTTTGTGAATCAAGTAGGATTAGGGATTATTTCTAGATTTTTGTGTGGCTATATAATGGTCTAAGAATATATTTGATCAAGTTCATTTTTGAAGTAGGAATTATGTAATAGAATTATTATAGATTTGATTTTTAAGTTTTAAGAATGATATAATTGAATAAATGTAGATTTGATTTTAAGTGTAAGGATATATTCAGTTAGTTTATAAAGTAAGGAATCAATGAATTACTTTTAGGAGACCTCAGCTCTGCCGAAGTGTGATTTAAGAATGATGAAGTTTATTAATTTCCAGTGGAGCGTAAGAAAACTTTTGTGTTTGTGATTTAGTTACTGCTTAATGAAAGTATTTAGTATTGCGTGATTAAGTATATGATATTTTCTGACCATTTGATATGTACTCATTTACTCTTTAATGGAGATGATCGGAAGTTTTGAGTTAGTAATTGTGTAAGGACATGAATTTAGTATTTTAATTGCTTGGTTTAAGTATTCTAATTGTCTGGTTTAAGTATCTTAATTGTTTGGTTTAAATATGTGATCTTGCTTTAATATAATTTCACTATTTTTTGTAATGCACTTTATTTACTAAATAACAGAAAAAATTGTTTTTATGATTTCAAATAATTGCATGTGAAAAAGGAACTCATTAATTATTTTTTTAATTATTCTAAGTATCAATATTGTCTGCTCTAATTTTATAATTAATAACAGCTCGCTTAAGATTGTTTGCATGTCAGCATTTAGCATAAAGTTGCAAGCTACTTCTTGAAATTAAAAGAAAGATATTTAAAGTGATATACTTATTACATTTGATTATAATGAACTCAGATGTTGTATTATTAGCATGTCAATTTATGTGATTGTCTTTGCATTTTGGCCATATAATATATTTCCGATTAATGAATAATGTGTATTTTTTTAAAAAGGTTGTTAACTTTTCCTGGTACTTATCTTAAATAATTGAGACAAGATTGATGAGTTAAATCTGTGAGAGAAATATGGCTAATATGAACATTAAAGATTATATCAGACACTGATAACATGATACATAATAACTGATGGAAGGGGCAACCACAGACACACACACACACACAAACACACACACACACACACACACACACACACACACACACACACACACATATATATATATATAAATATATATATATATATATATATATATATATATATATTGGTGTGTGTGTGTGTGTGTGTGTGTGTGTGTGTGTGTGTGTGTGTTGTGTGTGTGTGTGTGTGTGTGTATGTGTGTGTGTGTGTGTGTGTGTGTTTGTGTGGGGTGTTTTGTGGCGTGTGTGTGTGTTGGTGGTGTGTGGGGTGTGTGTGTTGTGTTGTGGTGTGTGTGTGTGTGTGTGTGTGTGTATGTGCATTTAAATATATGAGTGGGTGGGTGTATATGTGTATGTATATAATAAAATAATATATTAATTATAATAATAAGTTAAATAATATATATAATATATTATATAATAATATATTTAATAAAATAATATAAATATATTTTAGTATAAATATAATATATATAAATATATTTAATATATATATTATATATATATACACCACCATATAATATATATTATATATATATATATATATATATATATTATATAAAATTTCTACACACACACACATACACACACACGCACACACACACACACACACACCCCACCACACACACACACACACACCACACACACACACACACACACACATATATTATATATAATATATATATTTTATATATATATATATATTATATATATATACATATATATTTAAAAATAAAATATATAATAATTATATATATATATATATTATAATATATATTTTTATTAAAATATATATTAATTTTATTTAATATTTATATTTATATAATTTATTATTTATATACAAACCCCCACACACACACACCCCCCCCAAAAAAAAATATATTATATATATATATATTATTTTTATTTATTATATTATAATATATATATATATATATTTTTATATATATATTTATTAAAACATTTTTCTATTCTATATATAATTTTATTATATATCTATATATAAATTTTAATATATATATATATTTTATATAAAATATATATATTTTATATTTTTATAAAACCAAAAAACAAAATAAATAAATATATATATATATTTATATAAACAACATATATATATATTATATATATAAAAGTTAATATATATAAAAAATATAATATATTATATATAGAATATATTTTTATATATTATATATATAATTGTTTTTTTTTTTTTTTTTTTTTTTTTTTTTTTTGGTTTTTTTCCTAAACATACACACACTACCACCAAAAAAATCTCTCAAAAATGTAACTTAAAAGGGGAAATTTCAAACTTCCAAAAAATTTTTTTATATAGAAATATTTATTATTATAAATATATATATATATTAATAAAAAAAATTATAATAATATATTATATATATATTAAATATTATATATATATAAAAATATATATAAATATATATATATTTAAAAGATATATTAAAATTATATATATATTATAAAATTTTTTTTTTTTTTTTTTATTTTATATTTAATTATAAATTATACAAAAATTTTAATATATTAATATATAAATTAATATAAAATTTTTATATATAAATATATATGAATAAAATTTAAATTTTATAATTTTATTTGTATGCTTTATTATTATAAAAACCATATTTTTTATCTATTTTTTATATATATAAAATATTATATATATATATATATATATATTATATATATATATAACATATATATATATATATAATTATATTTTAATATATATATTATATATTTTAAAATATTTTATATATAAAAATTAATATATGTGTGTGTGTGTGTGTGTGTGTGTTTTGGATGTGTGTGTGTTGGATGTGTGTGTGTGGTGTGTGTACATAATGATAGCACACACACCAATTTTAAATATTTTTTACATATAAATTAATAATATAATATTAAAATTTAATTTATTAATAAAATATATATAAATTATATAATATTTTTTTTTCCCTTTAT
>NC_051422.1:26202591-26211401 GCF_015228065.2 Penaeus monodon
TATATATATATATATATATTATATATATATAATATATATATATATTATATATATATATATATATATATATATATATATATATAATATATATATATATATTATATATATCATATTATATATATATATTATATATATATATATATCATATAGTATATATGTATGTATGTATGTATGTAATATGTGTGTGTGTGTGTGTGTGTGTGTGTGTGTGTGTGTGTGTGTGTGTGTGTGTGTGTGTGTGTGTGTGTGTGTGTGTGTGTGTGTGTGTGTGTGTGTGTGTGTGTGTGTGTGGAAGACCTCCGACTGCTATTCCCCTGCTTCATATCATCAATAATACCGGATCCAAAATCAAGTAATGCAGGTTTAACGAACTTAGAAACAAATGCTAATATTTCCAAGAAAAGATAGTTGCCCGGCACCTCTTCTGTAATGATCATAAGATTTGTACATGTTAATATCCCCTAAAGCCCCTCCTCGACAAGGTTTAATCTGCGATTCTTGGTGTTCAAAGATGGTCACAAATTCCTTAGCTGTCGGAGGACAACTGAGGAATTTGAAATGACATCTGCCTTCACAATACTTAAGCAAACACATTGGAGAGACGTAAAATGTAAAATAAACAAAGGAATCCATGTGCAGTCTTTATATATTGTTATATACATCTTATATGTATGTAACAATATATAAAGTAATTGAATGACCCTACAGGATATTCATTCTGGTCTGCAAAGCGCGTACCATTTAAAGTCTTGCTTAAGAGTTCTTTATAGAGTGCCTTGTAAAGCAAATCCATCTAAGATCACAAACTGCTGTCCTGCAAATCAACATGGGACAACAATATCCGATTATACATAATTAAAATCCACACCGACGTCATTCTTCGGTAGACTCATAACTGTATTATGATTACATAAAAAATATTTATAATCGACAGACACTGCGCGAGGAACATAAAAGCAGTAAATCCTATTTTCTCTAAACCCTAATATGTGCGCGAGAAGCGAACTGCCATATCAGGATAACACCGCTCGTCACTGCTCTCTCCCACAGTATGAACTGCGTTTTCTCCGCGACAGCGATCTCCCTCCCAGCCGTAGATAAAAAGCCTTCCTCGTGGCTTATAATCTTTAATTGTGTCCCTTCCAAGAATCGGTTCATAATCATAATCCTTTATCAAATCTAACATATTTTTGCTTCTCTCGCGTGACCTAACATGTTAAACTTCGGAAGATACTTAAACAAGTTAACCACAATTGGGTGAGTGCTGTCATCGCACACACTAACAAAATGAATAATAAAATCATCATTAGCTAAGATGCCGTAATATTTTTTGGGATACCAAAATATAATTAGCGCTACTTCATAGTCCATAGAAGGATCCAACATTAGCGGTGATATAGTATTTTCAAATATATTGGAAGTGTTATGTGGAAAATCATCGTTTGATGCATTGCTCGTAATATGTGTATATATATATATATATATATATATATATATATATATATATATATATATATATGTATAAATAAATAAATATATATATATATATATATATATATATATATATATATATATATATATTATATATATATATATATATATATACATACACACACACACACACACACACACACACACACACACACACACACACACACACACACTATAAGATGTGGATAATTCTATTTCTGTTACAGGATGTGGATCTCTCCGGGCAGCTGACCGTGGCCTCCACGCGGCGCTTTTGACCCTTTAGACAAGTCGTAGCGTCGTCGTAGCGTGTGTTCACCCCTTTACGTGTGTTTTGCGTCCCTGTCAGCCATGGTACTAGAGTACGAATAGCCCGTTACAAAGTGGTGGCAGCGAGGGCCGTTGCATCCTTTTGGCATGTAACACGGACACACCACCCCCGAAGAAAATCCGCTCGACCGCTTCAAGACATGGCTAAGAAAAAAAACACGTAAGTACACGTGCGATCGAGTATGTGATCAATAAACATGAATATCGTTCGTTAGTAAAGTAATTAATTATTTTCTCTCGTTTTTAGAGATTTATATTGTTTCATCTGCAACGAATTTAACGCGTTCGTGATTTTATCTTATCACGAATATCATTTCATTTTATCTCGTTCCTAACCCTCGCGCCCGACCTGACCTTCCCTTTTCTTCGCTTAGGGTCACTTTGGATTAGAAAAAGGTTAATTTCCTGTCTTGACCTGACCTCACTTTCTCTTTTCCCGGTCGGTGGCGGCGTGGGTAGGGTCAGATGACCACTTGGTTCCCTCTAATTTGGAAGCAAACATATCATTGTTACATTGCTTTTTGGTGACACGTTCTATCGGCGCTAGAGCGAAGCAGGTAACAAAATTGTATTATTTGAATATAGCGTAGGATCTTCCCCTATCATAGTGCACAGAATTGCCCGATATTGCCCCGGGGTTGCGTAAACGCCTAATAGATCTGCGCTCCGTCGTTCGAGAGTAAAGTTATTCGTTCGTTCGGCTCCCTTTGAGTCGGTGTGACCCGCGGTTACGTCCGTTAATTAATGTAGGACTAGGGTTTAAGCTAGAATCATTATTCGCTTATTAATCACACCTTTCTCACCCTCTTGAAGTCGCTTGCATGTTTTGGGTACCCCCAAGCGTTTGTGTGATTCGTGAAAATTTATATATCCTTTGGGAATTTTGCGAGCGCCCATTACAGATACGCAGAAGAGAGCAGGATATTATATTCCTGGCTCGAGTCGCTTCAGTCATATACGGCATTTGGGTATAGGATCCCCCGTTATTGAGTTTTATTGAAGTCTGACGTGCAAAGCTAGACATGTACCTCGGCAGTTCAGATTTCTGACCCCGAGAAGATTTGCTTGATAAAAAATTGGCGAATATTTTTTCATGTCACCATTCATTCATGCGTACATTCTGTCGCATATCATTATATGTTGAATTCAATGTGGTAGTTGAAATAATCTTAAATAGCTAGCATTGCTAATTTACTTCAGTTTTATTATAGTGAACGCTAATATTCGTGTTTGTGATTCATTCTCTGTGTGAGGTCACTCTCGCTTCCCTCTCATTAACGATAGCTGTCACTCACACACGCATACCCACACACATTCAGCTCACTCACACACACAGGATAAAAGACACTGACCCTTTTCATTGTCTTAGTGCCGGCGTAAAGATTTATCTCTTTAACCCGCAATTTTGTCTGTCGCTGTCTGTGTACAAGTTACATCTATTTCTTATCTGTGTGACGACTATGGTTCAAATAGATCTTCGCGGATCGCCGATGTCGTTCCCTTATCTATTCTCATATCTATCAGAGATGGTTGGTAGTTCAAATAGGTCTATGCGGACCGCTACTGACATCTCCCTCTTCTATTTTCTTCTTTACCTTTGTGAAAATAAAACACAAAATGAAAAAAAAAGACGAAAATAAGTTAAAAACCAACATTAAAAACCGTAAATTGTTATGAATAACCGGCTAGTGGTAATTACCACCCCATCTTCTCTGTTGCCTTTCTTTTTCTCTTACTCTGGCCCTTACGTGTATGATCTGGCTCCCCGACTTTATATTGCAGTCGGACCGACACGGCACCGAAGGAGGACCCTTAGGATGCTGTAAGAAGGACGTCATCGAAGATCGCCATAGGCCCACGGACCAGGATTTTCGTCAGAAAAGGTGTTGCCTGCCAGACTCCCCGTAGATCCAGCGAACCAGCACCTTTGCCGCAGGTATCAGTCGCCCCAGAATGCTGTGCCTGGCGGACGCCTGCAGATCCGGTCAACTCCAGGAGCTCGTAGCGCAGATATCAGCCGCCCCGAGATGCCGCCCCTGCCCCGACGCCCGTAGATCCGGATGAAGATTACGAGGACGTGTGGACGCGAGAAGGACCTGGACGAGATCTGTGAGGACGTGTGGACGAGGACGCCGCCGAGTTAGGCCTGGGCCAGGACTACGAGGAGGTCAAGACGAATCTGAAGTCAAGGAGGACCTGTGCGAGACTTTCGAGGACGTGTGGATAATCGAGGACGAGCAGATTACACCAAGGACCAGGAGGATGAGGACAACATGGACGAGCAGCCACGAAGTTGAACAAGGACGACGCACGAGAACGAGACGACCAGCCAAGTTAGGTCACCCTTGAAGGCGCCTCGAGGGCGAGGCGCGAGTAGGTGGCCGAGCAATATAAGATGTGGATAATTCTATTTCTGTTACAGGATGTGGATAATTCTATTTCTGTTACCAGTGGACCACGTGGCTGTTTTCCACGTGGATCCAAATGTCCCAAATAAGAACCACCCGCTCAGCGAGGGCGGAGGTCACATTTTATATCTGACCTCGTTTGACCGGGAGTTCGTGCTAAGCTACCACCGCGCTAAGGTCAGCCCTCGCCTCCCTCCAGGTGGGCTGACCGTGACCTCCGCGCGGCCCGATAACCCGTATAACTAAACATGTGTTCTTATACTGCGTGGTGTCAACTCTCAGAAATAAAGAGTCAAGCCGAATACCAGTATCAATACCCCTGCAAGCCAATGTAATTGGGTCCTATACTCGTTATACACACACACACACACACACACACACATACACACACACCCGCACACACACACACAGATATATATATATATATATATATATATATATATATATATATATATATATATATATATATATATATTGATCATCAGTCTCCATGGTTTAAGCTGGGAACAGACTGAGAGTTCTGTTGATAAATTCACTTTTTATAACAAAGGGGATAAAAAGAATAAAGGAGAAATCCTTAACCTAATTTTATTAATGAAAATATACACGAAAAACATTCAAGTACAAATTTCATGTCATGAAATGAGATATTAACAAGCATTTTCCAGATGTCTCGATTGCTTCGGCGGTCTTTCATCTTTCGACAACCACCGTTGTCCACGTGCAATTTCACCCTATTTTTTATCCTCATTATCATCTTCATAATGCATAAGTCGTTTGCTTTCATTCTCTGGCCTTGGCACACAGTAGCGAGACAGTTATCTTCATAGGCATGCACCGCTCTGCAAAGCCTTGTAAAAGCATGATGTATGCATGACTCCAACTGCCTCCTTCTACTTCAACAAGAAATAAAATCTTGCAAATATTCATCTCTTGAAGTTGATTAAACAATGAATTGAGACATTCATCCATAGTCCTCAGTCGGTTCTCCGACCCATGCTAATCCATCAACATAATGTCTATCCGCACTGGATTTTGTTTCATGGCAATTTCATTGTAGGCAAGGGATTTACCTGGTCCAATATGAGGGACGAGGTAGATAATTAAAGGTGCTCTGTCCCCCTTTTTCGCAAAAAATGACCTCGATAGCACCCTGATCTTGAGGTGGAATACAGCAGTCTTTTTGATCTGTAATAATCAGCGATGGAGCATAAACAATCATTCCAAAAGCATTAGCGATGACACATATGGCAGTGTCTTTACAAGATGCTTCCAATAACTTTCCTCCTCTACAGCCATCTCACTGTACCATGTAACAGATTCAGAAACAGCGGCGGTGGCACTCGCTCTCAAAAACATTTTCTGAGCCAGTTTCTTGTGCAATTGAGGCTGTGTTATAGAACTTTTGTTCGCAACCTCGCTTTGTTCCACAAGACTACTGTCACTCTCTCAAGCTTGTTAACACTCCATCAATATTAATACGTCATAATCATCTGTGCATCTTTGTACACAATCGATAACCTATTTCAAAGACAATAGACTGTTGAGTGTATAGAGTGCTCAGCCCTCGATATTTTGAAATCAAATTGCTTTTTTCTGAGGGACGTGCTTTAGACTCTTAATAGTATCCTCAACTCCTTGTTGGTAGGTTTGTTCAGAGTGGTTAACAATAAAGGCTCGTTATGTCTCCCACAATGACACAATAAATTCGTGTTTGTACTGAGCCCGATAAAATCTTGTCACCTCTCTTCTAAGCTCACTACAGCGCACTCTGGTGTTGGATGCACCACTGCTACTGTTGCCTCCTGAGACCGCGGTGTTAAAGTGCTCTCTCTTCACGCTGATGTTGCTGCCGGGTCTTATATACACATGCTTTTGATTACAGAATCGGCGGTTTTATGCTCTCTCTCTTTGAGCATGTAATCATCTGGTATCAGCAAAATTATGTAATATTTTCAAAAGTTCTTTTTCTTTTTACAGAAAACGAGGAAGAGAATGCGAATGTAAAATAATTGAAAAAAAAATCAAGTATAATTAACCCAGCGATAGGAGATTGCATCTGACATAATTCATCCCATCGTACTGAAGACTGTTGGCTGTAAAATTCCAAGATATTTCTATTGATGGCTAGGACTGCTTTCCCTAGCTTTTCCAGAACTATCGCCTCAGAACTATCAACGGAACAACACTTGCTCTTGCATTGACTTTTTTGTTGTTGTGAGAAGCACAGCGCGAGATAATTAGCGGTCTTCCTTCCCCGGCCCCGTGCTGCGTGCGCTGTGTGCAGCTCTCGCATCTACGTGCGCCAAGCGTGTCGCTCTGAAAGCTGCTGCTGTCGCCGCTTCGCCTGCCACAGGCTCCCTTGCACTCACTGTTCGCAAGTCTCCCGCTCAATTACGGCATTTTTAGCTAGTGTACTGACATCCGGAGATAATTCTGTAATCTCTATGTCAACACCATCATTAATCTTGCTAGTATTAAAACCATTTATGGTGTGGTCAGAGACCATAATGGTTAGATGGCGATCACCTGTGGGTTTTGGAACGAGATAATGCTTACACATCTTTTTATCAAATTAGAGGTAATGCGTTTATAGTGAGCGGGAGTAAAGTAGAGAGAATATTACCCCTGGTGCGAGATAAGAGTTTTTTTTTATCTTAAGACTTTTTCTTCAGAGACACTTCCTTAATTGCCTTGGTAATTAATCTGTTGTTTATCTGCTGTTTATCTTTAGGCTTTAGCCTGAGTGATGTTTTGGTTTTAGTGAACAGATGAATGATAAGGCTTTGTCATGGTGAGGGTTGCTTGTCATCAATCGTAATATAAGATTTGTTATTTGTCGAGATATCCGATCCAGCGGACGAGGTCCAATGTTCCCAACCTTTAAATTCTGATTGCTAGCTAATCGACCTTTTCTGTAAGTGCTTTCAATGAGCGAGCATATACATATCAAAAGAAACGTTGTAACTGCGCTCGTGTAATGGTGGTGCACGTCCAGAGGTGTAGTACCTTTCGGACTTGTGTGCACGCGCTCACGTCAATATACTATAGTGTATCTATTAAGGATAAATGTTTATAAATGCGTTCCTTGACGGTTCTGGTGTGTCTCTTTGCAATGCTTGCTTTTATTTCTTTCGAATGCGTTGCAGAACACCGATTATTTCGTTCACACAGTAAGCCATTCACTGTATTATTTCAGAGCAATGACTGTGATTCATCTGATAAATGATGTGCGACGTGTTTGGAGTACCTGAGTGAGCAGTTACTCTCAATGTGTCTTGGCAAGGGAGCCTAAACTTGTATTCATAAATTCCAGGCTGTCCGTCGACTCTTGGCAGGTTGTTTAATTCCACTTCGTGATATCGAAGCCCTTATTGCACAAGAATTTTTAATTTTGTGTCTCTATTTCTTTCAGAATCAACCCGAAGTTGTAGGAGTGAATGTGAGCTAAGCACAGAATTGTTGTGCGACGATTTCTCATTTGGAGGTTGCAGTGAGCGCAATGGGTCGATGGAGTTTATTTGAGCTTTTGTGTGGTCATGATATCTGTGCCTCTACTGTTGCATGGAAAATTTTCGGTTGCATAGTTCATATTTTTGGCTTTGTTAAATGCTTTTTCATCTTCAATGGACATTCGGAGAGGGTGACAGGGCATGCTTGTTATAATGTCTGCCCATTTGTTGGATAAATTCTCAACAAAGTACATAGTAGCATCAGCTCCTTGACATATGTACTATCCAGCACTTCACCTAGTCTCTTATTTATAATATAGCTGTAGGTGCAGGTTTTGTGTTGTGCTATACATCTTTCTCCTCCGGTCTTCTCCAGGAAGGCTTCAAAGTCATAGGTGCAGGTGTAATGATCCAAATATTTTCCCGTGGTTTATAAAGCTTAGTTTGCTTCTCTGTGGTGGGCAAATCGTTTTTGTTGGCATCTTCCACCCTTTTATATGATATTCAGCCGGTAATGCAGACACACATGTGACAGAAGTTTTTGTGCAAATTTCTACCTCACTGAGTGAATGCATTCATGTAGCAGTTAAAGTCTACAATCAGACAGGCAACTGCTCTTTGTTATTTTCTATTTCTTTTCTTACCTGTCTCACTGTGTATTTATTTCCATGAAGTATGGAAGAGAGTATAGACATGCATACAGAGGTCATTGTCTCTTCCCAGTTCTCCCAGAGTTTCCCAGCATCATATCGAATGTGGCACACACATTTGGCAGGGGTGTTAACCGCTCTGGCTAGATAATATTTTGATTTACCAGCGGCCAGCAATTTTCCAGTGCAAGGGATTCTATGACACAGTCGGTGTTTTCTTTGGGGTTGATTGCTTGATTGATTATTTAAAATTATCTGCCGCGTCAACAGTTAAGGTCATTAGAGGCGAATACCTTGTTAACTAGAAATATTAAAATGTTTAAAACTTTAAAAATCTATCAATAAATATCTTACAAATAACAATAAATAGATTAAAAATCAAAGCATAAATATTATGCTCTAAGTGCATAAAATCATTGCTAAACATTATGCATAATTAAATTCTATTGAAAAAATTTGTTTTTCCCAAGAAATTAAAACCCTCTATGTACAATCTCCCC
>NC_051422.1:26211501-26231501 GCF_015228065.2 Penaeus monodon
AAAGTTTTGAATGACCCTACGGATATCATTCTGGTCGCAAAGCGCGTACCATTTAAGTTTTTGCTTAAGAGTTTTTTATAGAGGTTGAAAGAAAAATCCATCAAGTCAAAAAACGCGTCCTGCAAATCAACAGGGACAACAAATCCGATTATACAAAAATTAAAATCCCACCGCGTCATTTCGGTAGACTCAAAACTGTTTTATGAATACTAAAAAATTTTAAAAATCGACAGACATGCGCGAGGAACAAAAAAGAGAAAAACCCTATTTTCTCAAAACCAAATATGGCGCGAGAAGCGACTCCCATATCAGGTAACCCCGCTCGTCACTGCTCTCTCCCACGAAAAACTGCGTTTTCTCCGCGACAGCGATCCCCCTCCAGCCGTAGAAAAAAAAGCCTTCCTCGTGGCTTAATTTTTAATGTGCCCCTTCCAAAAATCGGTTCATAATCAAAATCCATCAAATTAACAATTTTTGCTTCTTCGCGGACCTAACATGTTAAATTGGGAAGATACTTAAACAATTAAACCCACAAGGGGGTGAGTGCGTCATCGACAAACTAAAAAATAATAATAAATCCATTAGCTAAGAGCGAAATATTTTTTGGGTCCAAAATTTAAATTTAGCGCTATTTCATAGTCCATAGAAGGACCAACATTACGGTGATATTATTTTCAAATAATTGGAAGTGTTTGTGGAAAATCATCGTTTGATGCTTTTGCTCGTAATATGTTATATTATAATTTTTAAATATATATATATTATATAATATATATTTAAAATATATAATATATATTATATTATTATATATGTAAAAATAAAAAATATATATATATATTTTAATATATTTTAAAATATATTAATATAATATATTATATATATATTTTAATAACTCCCCCACCACACACCCCCCCACCACAACACACCCAACATATATATATATATATATTTTATATATATATTATATATATAATATAACACCACACACACACCCCAAAAACCCCAAAAACACCAACCACACAACCAACACACACACTAAAGATGTGGATAATTTATTTTGTTACAGGATGGGGATCTTCGGGCGTGACCGTGCCTCCCGCGGGTTTTTTACCCTTTAACAAGTCGTAGCGTCGTCGTAGTTTTGGGTTAACCCCTTTCTGTTTTGCGCCCCTGTCGCCATGGTACTAGAGTACGAATACCCCGTAAAAAGTGGTGGCACGGGGCCGTTGCATCCTTTTGGTTTAAAACAGGGACACCCACCCGAAGAAAACCCGCTCGCCCGCTTCAAGACATGGTAAAAAAAAAAACCGAAGTACAGTGCTTTCGAATTATCAATAAACTAATATCTTTCTTTAGAAAAGAAATTTAAATTTTTTTCTCCGTTTTTAGAGATTTATATGTTCATCGCAACGAATTTAACGCTTTCGTGTTTTTATCTTTCACAAATATCATTTTTTTATCTCTTTCCTACCCTCGCGCCGCCCTGCCCTTTTCCCTTTTTTTTTTCGTTAGGGTATTTTTGGTTGAAAAATTTTTTCGTCTTGCCTGACTCACTTTCTCTTTTCCCCGGCGGGGGCGGCCCGTGGGTAGGGCAGAGAAAAAGGGTTTTAATTGGAAGCAAACCCCAGACACACACCCACCCCCCAAAAAAACCCGGAACAAAAAGAAAAAAATTTTTAAAATGCAAGAATTCCCCGATATTGCCCCGGGTTGCGAAACGCCTAAAGTCTGCGCTCCGTCTTTCGAGAGAAAAGTTTTTGTTCGTTGGCTCCCTTTAGTCGGTTGCCGCGGTTAGTCCTTAATTAATGTAGGACGGGGTTTTAAGCTAGAATATTTTTCCCTTTTTAAATCCCCCCTTTCTCCCTCTTGAAGTCGCTTGCTGTTTGGGTACCCCCCCCCAACGTTTTGTGATTCGTGAAAATTTAATCCTTTGGGGAATTTTTCGAGCGCCCATTACAGATACCAGAAGAGAGCAGGATATTTTATTCCTGGCTCGAGTCCTTCAGTATTCGGGATTTTTGGGGATAGGACCCCCCCTTATTTAGTTTTTTTTGAAGTGACGTGCAAAGTAGACGTACCCGGGAGTCAGATTTCTGACCCCCAGAAAATTTTCTTTATAAAAAATTTGGGGAATATTTTTTTTTATGCACCATTCATTCATGCGTACATTCTGCGCAACATTTTAGTGAATTCAATGTGTAGTTGAAAAAATTTAAATGCTAGCATTGTAATTACTCATTTTTTTTATAGTGAACGCAATATTCGTGTTTGTGATTTTTCTCGTGTGAGGTCACTCTGCTTCCCTTCATTTAAAGATAGCGTCCTCACACCGCATACACACACTTCAGCTCATCCACACACGGATAAAGACACTGACCCTTTTTATTGTCTTTGGCCGGGGTAAAAAAATTTTTCTTTAACCCCCAATTTTGTCTGTCGCTGTCTGGTACAAGTAATCTTTTCTTATCTGTGTGAGACTATGGTTCAAATAGATCTTGCGGGTCGCCGATGTCGTTCCCCTTTTTATTTTCTATCTACAGAGAGGTTTGGGATTTAAATAGGTCTATGCGGACCGTATGAATCTCCCCCCTTTTTTTTTTTCTTTACCTTTTTGAAAAAAAAACACAAAATGAAAAAAAAGACGAAAAAAAGTTTTAAAAACCAAAATTAAAAACCGTAAATTGTATGAAAAACCGGTATGGAATTACCCCCCTCTTCCCGTTGCCCTTTTTTTTTCTCTTACTCTGGCCCTTCGTGTTTTAAACTGGCTCCCCCACTTTATATTGCACGGACCGACACGGACCGAAGGAGGACCTTAGGGGCTGTAAGAAGGACGCACGAGATCGCCCTAGGCCCACGGGCCGGGTTTCGTCGAAAAGGGGTTTCCTGCCCGACTCCCCGTAGATCCAGCGAACCGCACCTTTTCCCAGGATCAGTCGCCCCCGAATGCTGTGCCTGGGGGACCCTGCAGATCCGGTCAACTCCAGGAGCTGTAGCGCAGATATCAGCCGCCCCCAGATGCCCCCCCTGCCCCGAGCCCTAGTCCCATGAAAATTACGAGGGACGTGGACGCGGAAAGGACCCGGGCGAGATCTGTGAGGGCGTGTGGACGAGGACGCCCGCCGAGTTTTGGCGGGCCAGGGCTCGAGGAGGTCAAAACGAATCTGAAACAAGGGGGCCCGTGCGGCTTTTGAGGGCGTGTGGATAACCCAGGACGAGCAGTTACACCAAAAACCGGAGATGAGGACAACAGGGCGAGCAGCCCCGAAGTTGAAAAAGGACACGCACGAGAAAGAGACGAACACCCAAATTTGGTCCCCTTTTAAGGCGCCCGAGGGCGGGGGGGCGAGTAGGTGGCCCAGCAATATAAGATGTGGAAATTCATTTTGTTTCGGAGTGGATAAATTTAAATTTTTGTTACCCTGGACCCCGTGGCGTTTTTTTCCCCGTGGATCCAATGTCCCAAAAAAGAACCACCCCCTCACGAGGCGGAGGGCACATTTTTTTTGCCTCGTTTTTCCGGGGGTTTTGTAAAATACCCCGGTAAGGTCAGCCCTCGCCCCCCTCCCGGGGGCGACCGTGACCTCGCGCAGCCCGAAACCCCTATAACTAAAAAGTGTTCTTATACTGCGTGGTGTCAAATCTCAAAAAAAAGAGTAAGGAAAACCAGTATCAATACCCCTGCAAGCCAATGAATTGGGGCCTATACCGTTATAACACAACACACAACACACACACTACCACACACCCACACACACACACAGATATATATATAATAATTTTTTATAATATATATTATAATTATATATATATATATATATATATTGACATCAGTCTCCAGGTTTTTAAACTGGGAAAAGACTGAGAGTTCTGTTTATAATTCACTTTTTATAAAAAAGGGGATAAAAAGAATAAAGGGAAACCAACCTAATTTTTTTAAGAAAATATACACGAAAAACATTCAAGTACAAATTTCATGTCATGAAATGAGATATTAACAAGCATTTTCCAGATGTCTCGATTGCTTCGGCGGTCTTTCATCTTTCGACAACCACCGTTTCCACGTGCAATTTCACCCTATTTTTTATCCTCATTATCATCTTCATAATGCATAAGTCGTTTGCTTTCTTTCTCGGGCCCTTTGGGCACACAGTAGCGAGACAGTTATCTTCATAGGCATGCACCGCTCTGCAAAGCCTTGTAAAGCATGATGTATGCATGACTCCAACTGCCTCCTTCTACTTCAACAAGAAATAATCTTGCAAATATTCATCTCTTTAAGTTGAAAAAACAATGAATTTAGACATTCATCCATAGTCCTCAGTCGGTTCTCCGACCCATGCTAATCCATCAAAATAAAAGTCTATCCGCACGGATTTTTTTTCATGGCAATTTCATGTAGGCAGGGGTTTACCTGGTCCAATATGAGGGACGAGGTAGATAATTTAAAAGGGGCTCTGTCCCCCTTTTTCGCAAAAAAAGACCTCGATAGCACCCTGATCTTGAGGTGGAATACAGCAGTCCCTTTTTTATCTGTAAAATCAGCGATGGAGCAAAACAATCATTCCAAAGCATTAGCGTGACACATATGGCAGTGTCTTTACAAGATGCTTCCAATAACTTTCCTCCTCTACACCATCTCACTGTACCATGTAACAGATTCAAAACAGCGGCGGGGGCACTCGCTCTCAAAAACATTTTCTGAGCCAGTTTCTTGTGCAATTGGAGCTGTGTTATAGAACTTTTGTTCGCAACCTCGCTTTGTTCCCCAAGACTACTGTCACTCTCTCAAGCTTGTTAACACTCCCTCAATATTAACGTCATAATCATCTGTGCATCTTTGTACACAATCGATAACCTATTTCAAAGACATAGACTGTTGAGTTATAGAGTGCTCAGCCCTCGATATTTTTAAATCAAATTGCTTTTTTCTGAGGGACGTGCTTTAGACTCTTAATAGTATCCTCAACTCCTTGTTGGTAGGTTTGTTCAGAGTGGTTAACAATAAAGGCTCGTTATGTCTCCCACAATGACACAATAAATTCGTGTTTGTACTGAGCCCGATAAAATCTTGTCACCTCTCTTCTAAGCTCACTACAGCGCACTCTGGTGTTGGATGCACCACTGCTACTGTTGCCTCCTGAGACCGCGGTGTTAAAGTGCTCTCTCTTCACGCTGATGTTGCTGCCGGGTCTTATATACACATGCTTTTGATTACAGAATCGGCGGTTTTATGCTCTCTCTCTTTGAGCATGTAATCATCTGGTATCAGCAAAATTATGTAATATTTTCAAAAGTTCTTTTTCTTTTTACAGAAAACGAGGAAGAGAATGCGAATGTAAAATAATTGAAAAAAAAATCAAGTATAATTAACCCAGCGATAGGAGATTGCATCTGACATAATTCATCCCATCGTACTGAAGACTGTTGGCTGTAAAATTCCAAGATATTTCTATTGATGGCTAGGACTGCTTTCCCTAGCTTTTCCAGAACTATCGCCTCAGAACTATCAACGGAACAACACTTGCTCTTGCATTGACTTTTTTGTTGTTGTGAGAAGCA
The DNA here is from genome assembly GCF_015228065.2 of Penaeus monodon. Lineage (NCBI taxonomy): Eukaryota > Metazoa > Arthropoda > Malacostraca > Decapoda > Penaeidae > Penaeus > Penaeus monodon. Next base: position 26,217,064 of record NC_051422.1, read on the forward strand.
CAGCGCGAGATAATTAGCGGTCTTCCTTCCCCGGCCCCGTGCTGCGTGCGCTGTGTGCAGCTCTCGCATCTACGTGCGCCAAGCGTGTCGCTCTGAAAGCTGCTGCTGTCGCCGCTTCGCCTGCCACAGGCTCCCTTGCACTCACTGTTCGCAAGTCTCCCGCTCAATTACGGCATTTTTAGCTAGTGTACTGACATCCGGAGATAATTCTGTAATCTCATGTCAACACCATCATTAATCTTGCTAGTATTAAAACCATTTATGGTGTGGTCAGAGACCATAATGGTTAGATGGCGATCACCTGTGGGTTTTGGAACGAGATAATGCTTACACATCTTTTTATCAAATTAGAGGTAATGCGTTTATAGTGAGCGGGAGTAAAGTAGAGAGAATATTACCCCTGGTGCGAGATAAGAGTTTTTTTTTATCTTAAGACTTTTTCTTCAGAGACACTTCCTTAATTGCCTTGGTAATTAATCTGTTGTTTATCTGCTGTTTATCTTTAGGCTTTAGCCTGAGTGATGTTTTGGTTTTAGTGAACAGATGAATGATAAGGCTTTGTCATGGTGAGGGTTGCTTGTCATCAATCGTAATATAAGATTTGTTATTTGTCGAGATATCCGATCCAGCGGACGAGGTCCAATGTTCCCAACCTTTAAATTCTGATTGCTAGCTAATCGACCTTTTCTGTAAGTGCTTTCAATGAGCGAGCATATACATATCAAAAGAAACGTTGTAACTGCGCTCGTGTAATGGGTGGTGCACGTCCAGAGGTGTAGTACCTTTCGGACTTGTGTGCACGCGCTCACGTCAATATACTATAGTGTATCTATTAAGGATAAATGTTTATAAATGCGTTCCTTGACGGTTCTGGTGTGTCTCTTTGCAATGCTTGCTTTATTTCTTTCGAATGCGTTGCAGAACACCGATTATTCGTTCACACAGTAAGCCATTCACTGTATTATTTCAGAGCAATGACTGTGATTCATCTGATAAATTGATGTGCAGACGTGTTTGGAGTACGTGAGTGAGCAGTTAGTCTCAATGTGTCTTGGCAAGGGAGCCTAAACTTGTATTCATAAATTCCAGGCTGTCCGTCGACTTTTGGGCAGGTTGTTTAATTCCACTTCGTGATATCGAACCTTATTGCACAAGAATTTTTAATTTGTGTCTCTATTTCTTTCAGAATCAACCCGAAGTTGTAGGAGTTGAATGTGAGCAAAGCACAAAATTGTTGTGCGACGATTTCTCATTTGGAGGTTGCAGTGAGCGCAATGGTCGATGGAGTTTATTTGAGTTTTTGTGTGGTCAGATATCTGTGCCTCTACTGTTGCAGGGAAAAATTTTGGGTTTGCATAGTTCATATTTGGCTTTGTTAAATGCTTTTTCATCTTCAATGGACATTCGGAGAGGGTGACAGGGCATGCTTGTTATAATGTCTGCCCATTTGTTGGATAAATTCTCAACAAAGTACATAGTAGCATCAGTCCTTGACATATGTACTATCCAGCACTTCCCCTAGTCTCTTTTTATAATAAGCTGTAGGTGCGGGGTTTTGTGTTGTGCTATACATTTTTCTCCTCCGGTCTTCTCCAGGAAGGCTTCAAAGTCATAGGTGCAGGTGTAATGACCCAAATTTTTTCCCCCGTGGTTTTAAAGCTTAGTTTGTTTCTCTGTGGTGGGCAAATCGTTTTGTTGGCATCTTCCACCCTTTTATATGATATTCAGCCGGTAATGCAGACACACATGTGACAGAAGTTTTTGTGCAAATTTCTACCTCACTGAGTGAATGCATCATGTAGCAGTTAAAGTCTACAATCGACAGGCACTGCTCTTTGTTATTTTCTATTTTTTTTCTTACCTGTTATCACTGTGTATTTATTTCCATGAAGTATGGAAGAGAGTATAGACATGCATACAGAGGTCATTGTCTCTTCCCAGTTCTCCCAGAGTTTCCCAGCATAAAATCGAATGTGGCACCCCACATTTGGCAGGGGTGTTAACCGCTCTGGGTAGATAAAATTTTGATTTACCAGCGGCCCGCAATTTTTCCAGTGCAAGGGATTCTATGACACAGTCGGGGTTTTTTTTGGGGTTTATTGCTTGATTGATTATTTAGAATTATCTGCCGCGTCAACAGTTACAGGTCATTAGAGGCGAATACCTTGTTAACTAGAAATATTAAAAAGTTTAAAACTTTAAAAAATCTATCAATAAATATCTTACAAATAACAAAAAAATAGATTAAAAAAACAAAGCATAAAAATTATGCTCTAAGTGCATAAAATCATTGCATAAACATTATGCATAATTAAACTTCTATGAAAATATTAGTTTCCCTAAAGTAAATAGTAAGACCCTCTATGTCACAATCTCCCCGATATATTTTTTCAGTGTATATGGGGGGGAGGACAAGGTACATACGTCTTTGGTCTGAAGGAATGTTGCACATCTTTCCACTACTTGTGCATCGTAATGGCTCTTGGCATCCTTCACACAAGTGCTTCATTTTAGGCCATCATTGGCCCATGAGTCGTCTTTGTGTGCCCGATTCTTAGTCTTTTAATTACAACTTCCACTTTTCGTTTGGGAATGGTGCTAGTCGCCGCACTGCCAAGGTCATCTCTAATGTCTCGCCGTTTTTTTCTGAGGTTATGCCTCCATTGTTCCCATCATTTATCTGAATACAGCTTTCTGATGCTGGTTTCAGGTCGGTGTGTGCGAGAGGAAAAACGAAGCATCACAAGGCTGAGCGGCAGCTGCCTTGGCCTTCTGATCATCTCACTATTCCCACTGATACCACTGTCACTGGCACCCAACACTAAGTTAGTCTTTACGTGTTGACATCAGTGCAAGCCAATCTTGGAACCTCCCTCACTAGGGATGTGGATGGAGTTTAAAGCTCTTGATTGCTTGCAAGGCACTACGAGTCAAACTATATCACAATAGAATGGTTTCGTAAGATCTCTAAGTCATCTTAACTGTTGTGAGGATGCATGTACATCTGCAGTGAAGATCGGGCTGCTAGGAGAAGACTGGCAATGCACTTTCCTTCTGCTCACTGCTGCAAAACCCACGCCATTTCAGAGTTCGAACCATCTGTATACATTGCATCTGATCCCCGGTATTTAGAACTGTGCTGAAGAAATTTCTCTTCGGCTTCTGCTTCGATCTCTCCCCTTTCCTAATTTCCGACTAAATCCAGCTTCGACTTGATTAGTCCAAGCGGAAATTTGGGATTCCACAACAGCCATAACCTAGAGAGATTAAATTAAGATCTTCCACAGATTCCTCATTCTCCTACAGATAGGATCGGCTAATCCTTAAGGGTGAACAAACCCATCGGAGTAGAGATCCGGAATCCTTTATGTCTCGTGTAGTAAATCAGTTCATTGTATTCCTCGTGTAATGAAAGAGTGGTCGCCAGTCTCCAGCATACAGATACTCCACGGTGAAGACCTGAAAGCCCCAGTACAGATTCTGAGAGCTTCATTTAAACTGAGTCCCCCCCCCCCCCCCCCCCACCCCACCTAAAAACATCTGTAGAACAGTAGGTTGCGATGAATAAGCTTCACTCCATAATCAGCTTACTACGAATAACGCTCGGTAAAGCGCAGAAGCGATTGCGGTCTGCACCCCAAGATAGTATGAAGAACCCGCAAATACTAATTGCTTTTGTTAGCCTTTACTTTCAACTGTTTTGATGTGAGGCACCCATGTAGCCTTGATTCAAAAATTGACCCCTGCAAGTACGTTCACCTCTTTGGACAAATTGAAGTGGGTTGTTTCTAAATAGAGGGAAGGATGGAATTTTCCTCGTTTTGTGAAATGCATAGCCATGGTCTTGCTTGGGGAAAAATTTGAACCTGATATGTTGTCCACTGTACAACCTGATTTATTGCAGCCTGCATGTGTCCTTGCACACCTGTAAGCTTCCTCCTGAGCATACAGTTAAAGTCCATCCACATACAGATTCATGAGCCAGAACTTGGAACAACCTTTACAATGTCATTTATAGCATGGCAACAGGTCACCCTTAAGACACTCCTTTGGCCCCCTTCCAGCTGATCTTCCAGTTAGAGAACTGTTTTTCCCACCACCCTAACTCTAATTTCTGTTAGCAATGAAGTTTTTTGTATGAATGTAGTGAATGCTCCCTCTTAACCAATGTCATACAACTTCTTGAGTAGGCCATGCCTTCCAGTGTATCATAAGCCTTTCAAGGTCAAGACGACTGCTACATTTGACGTCGCTGTTGCGAAGGAATTTCCGTATAAGCAGTTTTCCATCCTTACAAGTTGCATCTGTGTGGTCTATCTCAATCTTCTAAACCCATATTGATATGGATTCAGCCACATTTTTCCTTTCTAGTCAGCCATGTCAACCTGAAGTTACTCATTTTCTCCATCAGCTTGCAGATGCAGCTGGTGAGGGAAATTGGTCTGTAATTTCCTGGTGTTAAGCGTCTTTGCCAGGTTTAAGGACAGGAATAATTATAGACTCTTTCCATGTTGAATGGCAACGACCCTCCTATATATCCTATTAATAGGTCCAACAAGAACTTCTGGGAGCTCTCTGTAGTGAGATATCTTTGGTATGGAATATCGTCACTTCCTGGGGCAAGTCTTTACGGCAGAGCTGCAAAGCGAGTCCATCTCCTTGCGCAAAAATGGCAGTTGTATGAAGTTCTGCTCGTTGCCTACTGAAGACGACACTGAGTGTCGTTCTGTTCGCCCGAATAGCGTGAGAATCAGCAGAGTAAGATGCTCCAATGAGTATCTTCGGCCATGGATTTATCTAGCTCATTTAGCAACATCTTTTTTTATTGTGATATTATCGCATCATCTTCAAAACAGGTGGATGACAGTGCTGTGCTCTAACGGCACCTTGGTCCCATAACCCATGCTAAGGGGTCCCAGGTTAAAATCAAGGAGACATACTGTCTCCATGACCGATCCCATCTGCCCTCCTTTGCACTCGCCTGGGCTTGGCTCGGGTCTTTTGTAATGGGATCAAGGTTACATCACTGGGGCGTCCGTTTCAACTGTGCTTAATGCAAGCTTTTTTCTTGCTCTGACAGCTTGTTGGCATTCCTCATGACCACCATGGCACCGAGGTCACGGTACTGCCCGCTACTTTTGGGGAATGGAGGCTTTCTGCGCAAGGTGAATTCGTGATGTTGAATGTGATTAACAGCTCTTGAACACTCTGGGAAGATCATTCACAGATCCATGCAATACTTTTCAGTTGATCTAAAAAGATTCCAGTCCGCATGTTCAAGTTCTCTGTGCACTCCATTGGCTGAATACATTTTACTCCTCGGACAAGTATTGGAAAATGGGCGCTTCCATTAAGTTCTTCGAAGAACCTGCCAATGAATTCATCTGTGATCAGGTGAGACCAGTTGACATGTCTATATTGGATATGTCCCCCATTTTGAATTTGGAATTTGTGGGAGTGTCATTGTTCAGTAAAACTGCATCTATCTTAATAACAATGACTCCATAGGCCCTCTCCTCGAGGGTTGCACAAAGTGTCTCCCAGAGGTGATGCCGACCATTGAAATCTCAAGAGTAGAAATGATGTGGCAACGTGCTCAGGAGGATTTTGTTCCATCATTAATGTTCAATTATTTGGAGGAAGGTAGATGAATGCCAACAAGTGGTAAGTTGGTCCAAGCGTATTCTCACTAGCCTTCACCTGCAGTGTTGTCTTGCAGGTGGATGGCCTGGAGGAATAATCTTGACGTACCATTACTGCTACTTACTCCTCCTGAGGTCATGTCAAGGTCCCATAATGGCTTGAACTTGGGAATGCCCTCTCAGGGAAATGGTACAATTTTCCTGTTCATAATTCTCTGTAGACATCACAAACTGGATTATATGAGCTATCCAGATATTGCAGTTCTTCCATTTTGCATGAATTCCCTGACATTCCATTGGATTAGGGTCTCAGTCTTTATATTATTTCTTCATAATGTGTTTGGAGCAACTGTGTCAAGGTTTGCCTTACACCTTTAAGAGCTGTCCCTTTCCGTCCTGGTAGTACCTTTTAATGTTGTTTTACCTGTGGAACTAGTTTCCACAGGCTTCCTTGGACAGGTTCAGGATTTCTTTCCCTGAGCAAAGAGTGGACCTGAGCCTTTGCTTCAGGGGCATTCTGTCTCGCAGCGGAGGCCCCTGTGGATGTGGTGGCAGCTGGAGCTGTCACCGTTGAGGCCTCTGGAGCCTTAAATGTTGGCTCCAAAGACCTTACTTTGGGGATTATGGGTCTCCTCATAGACCCTCACTCCTACTCCGTTTCTGTGGAACAACTCACCGAGGCAGTATCAGCACTTTTCCGACTGAGGGTTAAAAGAAGTGCAGAGTGTTGTGTTGTAAGAGAGCAGAGGTTTGGTGGAAGGAGGATGGGCCTAGAACCGAAGCAAAGGACTTACTGGCTGTGCAAATAGCCACGGCCACGTCGCTTTGCCTCTGTAAAACTAACTTCTCCTTTCCTCCTTATTACCAATACTCTTTTCAAATCTGTACCTTTACTTGCTTTGTAAGGAGTCTTCATGAGCCCTCTTTGCAGTGGTAACAGCATATTGACCTGGACAGTTTGTCATCTCCTTGATGAACTGTGTATCCACATCCTTACACTACTCTTGTTGCCATTTTCTTTAAAAACAGCAAGAGTTGCTCCATGCCCCATAACCCTGGCAGTTGAGCATCGCATAGGGTTGGGCACAGATGGCTTTACTCTTGAGGTGGTAACATGCTAACGATTCTGGAAGGAACTAACTGTGTTTAAAAGTTGGAAGAAGAGAGCTGGTGTCGACTGTTCCAACCATCACTTTCTTCTTAAAACGTTTTAACTGCCACTACCTTAAAAATTCTCCTAGTTCCTCTAACTTTCTCCTCAGAATACTCATCAGGTTCCTCGGGAAAAAACATTCCTTACACTGATTGAGGGTTTTGTGAGGAGAACTGAACTTTAGACCCTGGATGTCGCATATCGCATGCGGACGGTCCACGTCTCGTCTGGTGAACGAAACCTCAACTATCAGGCGACCATCTGCTGTGGGGTGATGCGGTATCACGTTGAGCATACTTCACAATTTTTCGATGTACTTCGAAATATCAATCCATGATTGATACACCTTCATTGGTCTCACTACTGGTACTTACTATATGAATGTTTTTCATATTTACCAGGTAAGATTTCCTTAGTGGACTGAGGAGGACTTTTCCCCTTCTTACCTGGTTTGGGAGCCCGGGAACCATTACGATTCCCATTCTTGCCCTTTGGAAGCTGGAAAGGTTCTAAAGTGACAATACGTGATGTTCCAGAGGGAATGGTCGGGGGATTGTGTAGGTCGTCAGGGAGAGAGCTAGATCTTTGTAAATTTGTAGTACTCATACAAATTTGAATTCTTCATTTCCTCACCCCCCCACCCACCATGGAGTCCAATGAGGGGAAGCTATAGTTGGGGCTCAAAATCTCCCAACAACCACAGGGGTAATGAGGAAATATACACAGCCACTATTACAGTACTGATGGCGGGACCTGTGCGCTACCGACTGAATAGTGCCTGCTTGACCCTAGCCATATTTGACTTGACCGGGCCTTGATCAAGCCACCCGTCTAACTAGACTAAAGGACCAAAGAGGTGTGTTGCTAGCTGCAGGGCACAGCGTGCAGCATCGCTCAACCTCGAGGACTCCTGTCTCCTGGTAATACAGGATGCCACGCACGGCAAGCACACGTGGGAGAGTTCTCCCTGGTCCAAGATGGAATGAACCAGGGGTGGGTACACCATCTTCTCATAGGCTTGGTGCACCAGGAAGCCATTTTGTCTCATCCCTCACTGGTGACCCCTCCAGTATGGGTAGCCCTCTTGTCCGGCTCACCAGATCATTGGGACCTTAAGCCCCCCCACCGCGGCAAGGCGGCTTCCGTTAGGGGGGTTTGGGGTTTTGGATATTATTACACCCTCGAGCATGAGCAGGGTAAGCCACATATTGTCTAATAACTCGGGGAAGTAGTTGCGATATTGTAATGTGAGATCTGTCTTGGAGAGGGTGATAGTGAACCCTGTAAAAGCTTTCATGGCAGGGGGAGGATAACTGAGCGTGGAGCGATGAATTTGTAAGATGTTCTTAAAATATTCTTGATGGAAGGTTCTGCTGCCAATTCCTGCAAGACAATATAAACCAGAATCCAATGTTATCAAACATTCACTCATTAAAACATTTGCTATTTGTATGTCTTATTATAAATAATTATCTGGCGAGGCAGGGGAAGATCTAGGCACCTTTAGACGCCTTTCCCGAGCTTGCTGTAAGTAATTAAGCACATGGTTAATTGTTTGTCATATTGGGCGGTTATTTTCCAGTGTATTCCGCAGCAGGTTCCATTGCCTCTTTATAAGTTACACAGAGTTTCAACCTTGCTGAGGGATTGATAAGCAAATGTGGTTATTAGACAACTTCTTTCCATAAAGATGACAGTGAATTCTGATTACAGCCATTGTAGACACTATTGTGGGGGGAGATGTGCTGATGTTTAGTGTTGGAATTTTCTTCCTTTTTATATTGCTAGTACATTTCACTGAGTTACATGCTGGTGTATCTCTGTTTTGGTGTCTTATAATGTCTAATTATTTTCGTGCATATACAAGATGAATAAAAAATAGAGGTATATTGAGTAAATAAAAAATATAAATTTTTCACTATATTATATTCTTATTATTGAGACACTTTGATGATGGATGGATAGTAATTATTTAATCAAAATCACACCGGGTATGGCCATCGAACATAGCACTCGCTTAAGGTTTATTCAGTAGCGATCAAACCTGTCAATTAATGCATCGATTGTAAAATGCACACAAGATATAAAACTGCTAAATAACTACGTATATTAGAATATATATTAAAGAACTTTCTACATATATTGGATACATACCCATTGCGGGAACATTCAGAATATCAGCCTAACAGTCTGATTCCAGAATGTTATGGGCCTCTTGACGGCACGGAGGTCCATCTCGAACTGCCCTAACACTTTAAACATACACAGACTACAACATCAAGTAGCATTCTACTTCATATATTATATATTAGTTAGGTCGTGATCTCATCTCCCAATATCGATCATATGAAGATCAGCCATCACTTCCTTTGGCACGATCCCTTGCACAAACATTTTATGACAGGTCAGCTGTTACAGCTGATACCGACTATGTGTTGACCCAGTGGTACTTGCCGAGGCCTTCTCGGCGGTTGTAACACAGAAGATGAATTTATACCATACAGGCCTCTCCAATCTTAGTGTTACAGAGGGCGGCTATTCATTGTGGCGTACATCGGGGTAAGACTTTCCTGGGTTACCTTCACTTGTTTCACTATTTCACTTAAAGAATAACACAGGCATTACATCACAGACCCCCTTCTTTGGCTTCATGTGTCCCACATAAACAACATCAAACAGATCTCCCAAAACGTCAGTGATAAGAGATACTGAAATCCTTAACTGTATTGCTGCTGGACAAGGGAAAAAAGTCCACATCCCCAACCACAAGGAGAGAATACAACCCTATGTATCCACAGAACTTGGATTCCTCCCAGGACATTGGGCCATCCAGATGGAAAACTTCTCCAGTTCTCAACAAAACAACCTGCAGCGTAATATATCTGGCACTATATGTCTGTCGGGATCAGTAGACAGAAAATCATCAGGTGAAGATGCCCCAAAGCACTATGTCCCACACATGGTAATTGTCCCCACTGCACTGTAAAATGGTCACAATATGGTGTCTCAGAAACACCATGTGAAGGTCCTCGCATATGGAGTCATCTGTACATCCTCTGCACTGTTTCCATAAAGATACTGATGGCATCTTCCAGTACTGGGCATTAATGCCAAGCAGGGAACATCATGTGTCAAGACTTCAGCCAATAAGACAGGACTCCCTGATGCCGACAGACGTCCGAAGAGACAGAAAATTTCCAGAGAGAGCAGACGTCACAAATAATAGGTTCAGATACACCTAATGTGGGCACTGATCTGAGACTGACGACATTCGTCACGTTCAGCTTGGCTCTCGTATATCCTTGTCTATCCACCTAACACCGTCTCCGTGTCCATTTGCTCTTCAATCCTTTCTTGTGTCCACCGGCTATTTCCAGTGGGAGACGCGTCTCCTGAATTCTGACCAACATAGCTCTACGGGTTTCCTGCTGTAGTCAGTAAAACACTGTATTTTTTTTTTGACTCTGTAATCATACAGCGCCGTGGGTTTACTGCTCTGAAATAAACAAAACTCCGTGGGTTTTCGATTCGGTAATAAACACAACACAGTGGGTTTTTGAATCTGTAATAAACACAACACAGTGGGTTTTTAACTCCATAAGAAGCAACACCGTGAGTTTTTTGCTATGTAATAAACACAACAACCTGGGTTTTAACTCCGTAATAAACACAACACCGTGGGTTTTGACTCTGAAATAATACTGCACTGTGGGTTTTTTACTCTGCCATTAACACAACACCGTGGTTTTTTGTAATAATACAGCACCACGGGTTTTTAACTCCATAATAAACGCAACACCATGTTTTTTTCTGTAATAAACAGCACCGTGAGTTTTAATCTCTGTAATAAACACAATGCCATGTTTTTTCTTTCTTTTTTTTCACACCATTCCGTGGGATTTTAATTCCGTGATAAACACAAAAACGTCGTTTTTTTTTTTTTTTTTGCTCTGCAATAAATGCAACACCGTAGATTTTTAACTCTGTAGTAAACACAACACTTTGTGTTTTTAACTCCATAAGAAACAATACCCCAAGTTTTTTGCTCTGTAATAAGCACAGCAATCTGGGTTTTAACTCCGTAATAAACACAACACCGTCGGTTTTTTACTTTGTAAAAATAAAGCACCATGGGTTTTTTACTCTGTAAGAATACATTACTGTGGGTTTTTGACTCTGTAAGATTGCAGCACCGTGGGTTTTTTAATTCCGTAATAAACACAGCAATAAATACAACACCGTGAGGTTTGACTCTGAAGTAATATAGCACTGTGGGTTTTTTAAATCCGTAATATACACAACACCATGTATTTTTTGCTCTGTAATAACACAGCACCGTGGGTTTTCAACACTGTAATAAACACAACACCATGTTTTTTTTTTTGCTCTGTATTAAATACAACGCCGTGAGTTTTTAACTACGTAATAAACACAGCACCAAGGGTTTTTGAATCTGCAAGAATGCAGCACCAAGGGTTTTTGACTCTGCAAGAATGCAGCACCTTGGGTTATTGACTCTGCAAGAATGCAGCACTGTGGGTTTTCGACTCTGCAAGAATTCAGCACAGTGGGTTTTTGACTCTTCAAGAATGCAGCACCGTGGGTTTTTGACTCTGCAAGAATGCAACAGCGTGGGTTTCTGACTGCAAGTATGCTGCAACATAGGTTTTGTTATCTGGTGATTTGCAGGATCTAATGCCGTGCTTGCATTCGTCGCACGCTGCCCTTTCCGCCGTCTGTCAGGGCAGGGTACAGGGATGTACCCTGCCCTCGGCTCCGTGTCATGTCGTCTTGGTAATTAGCACCCTTTGCGTTCGACTATGGCCGCCGATGAACGCCTATGATTTGCTAATGGATGTGGGATGTCTTTCTACAAATATTGGATACATACGCATTGCGGGAACACTCAGAATATCAGCTTAACAGTCTGATTCCAGAATGTTATGGGCGTCTTGTCGGCACGGAGGTTCCCCTCAAACTGCCCTCACACTTTAAACATTAACAGGCTACAACGTCAAGTAACATTCTACTTCATATATTATATATTAGTTAGGTTGCGATCTCATTATCTCCCAATATCGATCATATGAAGAGCCGCCATCACTTCCTATGGCACGACCCCAAACATTTTATGACATGTCAGCTCTTATGTGTTGACCCAGTGGTACTCGCCGAGGCCTTCTCGGCGGTAGTAATACAGAAGATGAATTTGTACCTCTCCGATCGCAGTGTTACAGAATACATGATATACAAAATATATGATATACCAGTTACTGATATAAAGTATGTGATATACCAGCTACTACACAGGGTCAATATTTTACCTAACGTTAGTTCATGGTGCAGCTGAACTGTGATTGAGCTGCGGGTGGTGGGAGGCACAGGTGTATGTATGTGTCTATATTTTCTATTAAGTGTTTGTGTTTATACGACAATATGAATAGAAGAGTAAAGGTAAGTTGAGTACAACAAACTTTATAATCCTTTTCACTGAATTTCATTCTTATTCCTGACACGGTTTTGTGATAAGTGAGGGACAGTAATTATTTGGTTATTATCTGACCTGACTTTCATCTGTTGTGCAGCTGGTCTGTGTTTGAGCGAAGGGAGTGGGTGTGTTCTATGAAGTTATTATTGTGTTTGTAAGACCATATAGATAAAAAAAAATATTAAGGACAACGAATCTTAACATCCTTTTCCCGACATGATTTGATGATGAGGGAGGGACAGTAATTCAGTCCATTATGTGGCTGCCTGTGTTTGAGCGAATGGGGGGGTCTCTCCCTTCCAAGATTATTTGTTATTGATTATGATTATGATTAGTTAGGAGGGGTGATCACTCGCCTGTAACACGATCAGTTATCGAATCACTGACCTTTTATTGAGATGCTTTGAGGATGTGTCACAAGTTCAAACATGATGAAAGATCATCATATTACTGCGGTCATTTATTGAACTGTTTCCATCCTTTTTTTTGTGACTTATGATCTGGTGAGAGAGAAGGGAGGTGGGGGTGATCTATAACACCATATCAGGTGCACGTTTGTTTGTTTGTATGCTTCCTCTTCCTCTGATTCTTATTGCTTTGGAGAGGAGGAGAAGGGAGGAAGGGTACCCTTCAGGTCTGCGTAATAGACATCATTAGAGTTGGTTATTTATTCACTGTTCCAGTCATGATTATGCTAATGATTTTCGTATTAATCATGCCTATTTCCTGTTATACACATCATATACGTATGTAAGGTAGTCAATACATACCCTTCAGGTATGTAATGACTAAATTCGTAGGTAAAAATGGACATAAAACATAGTGACAGAAAAATATTGTTTCCGACACCATTTTAGAATATATTTGAAGGAAAAACTTCTTCGAAAAAATGAGTGTGAGAATATATATAATATATATATATATATATATATATATATATATATATATATATATATATAATATATATATATGGTATGTTATAATATATATATATATATATATATATATGTATATATATTATATATATATATATATATATATATGTATATTGTATATTATATATATATTATATATATATATATCTATATATATATATATATATATATAATATATATATATCTTTATGCGTGTGTGTGTGTGTGGTGTGTGTGTGTGTGTGTGTGGTGTGTGTGTGTGTGTGTGTGTGAATGTGTGTGTGTGTGTGTGTGTGTGTGTGTGTGTGTGTGTGTGTGTGTGTGTGTGTGTGTGTGTGTGTTTGAGTGTGTTAGATATGGTTAGCCACGTTAGCCTGCCACACAATAGTCACTTCAAGGTTCAATATCATGTAAGAATGATTATACATAATTGTATATTGTATATATGTGATTTTGACGGAATTGACGGAAATTAATCAGTTCTGCTCTATCACTATTAACAATAGACTGGAAGTTTTGACATTCGTTAAATCAAAACTTTTACAAATTGCTTATGAAATGATGAAATCAATTGCTGAACTAAGGCAAATTCTTTGTTGTGATTAGTGTTATAAATCTGGATAAATGACCGTTTGAAAACAGAAATGTTAGTGCTTGTTTCATTTTCACTGTCCTCTTTGTCTGCCTGTCCATCTCTTTGTTTCCTGTTAATCTTGTTCTGTGTTTCTCTCTTCATCCTGCCCCACCCCACTTCTCTGTCTGTTTTTGTCTTTGTCTTTGTCTCTGTCTGTTTGTCTATTTGTTTGTCTATGTGCAGTGGTAGCGTTCTCGTTTTGCAATCTTGCTGATCTGCGTTCAAATCCTGAACTGCTAGTGGATGGTAACTCCCGGAAATTCCTTGCATGCAGGAGGTAATTCAGAAGCAAAAACTAAACAGCCAATCTGTTACACTAAACATAAGAATGACCAGGGTAACAGATGTAATAATACTAAATTACAATGATAAATTATATTCAAAATTAGTCTGTCTGTTTCTCTCTCTCTCGCTCTCTCTCTCTCTCTCTCTCTCCCTCTCTCTCTCTCTCTCTCTCTCTCTCTCTCTCTCTCTCTCTCTCTCTCTCTCTCTCTCTCTCTCTCTCTCTCCATTGTAAGAAATCGGATAATACTAAATTATAATAAAGAATTATAATCAAAATTAGTCTGTCTGTCTGTCTGTCTGCCTCCCTGATTGACTGCCTGCC
>NC_051422.1:26236501-26239001 GCF_015228065.2 Penaeus monodon
GTACATTCACAACTCCCAATGCGATATCTCAGACAACAGAAAAATCAAAATCAACATTAAAAAGTTCAATTAGATGAATACATTACTTAATGGAAAATAAAAATAAACATGAGGAACATGAATATTTATAAAAGGAACAGGAGAAACGCACAAGAAGAAAAAGGGGTTCGGCCATCTGACAACACTGTTCACGTGCCGACACTTCGGGACATGGTTTTGGGAATGGAAATGAAAAGCAAAGAGGGAAAGAAAGCTCATATAACTTCCTGCCACAATTTTCGAAAGCCAAAACCTCCCTGCTGGTAAACTAATCGAGTAAACAGTTGTTTGATATATAAAAAAGAAACTCCTTGTTTTTGACAATTTTTTAGATCGGTTTCCCTGGCGAGTTTCTTGTTTGAAAACCCCGCAGTGAGCTATCACGTCAGTCACAAAAAAATGATGAACGGACAAAAAAAAGGATAAAAGCAAGAGTTCAATCATTTTAAAGGAGGGAAATCAGTGCATAAAGCCAGAAAGAGAATTTGCCACACACAAGAGTACCAACTCTCACTGCGCAACTTAATGATGATATCAGTAGCAGAGATAATATAATGATAATGATGATAATAAAAATAATAATAATAATAATAATGATGATAATAATAATAATATCAACAGTAGTAGTAATAATGATAATAACAATTATAATAAGGACAACAATACTACTACAACTACTAATAATAATGATGATAATAATAATAACAATAGTAATTATAATGATGATGATCATAATAATAATTATAAGGATAACAATTATTATCATTATCATTATTATTACTATAACGATTATAGTACTACTAATCGTAATCATCATCATCATCATCATCATCAACACCATCAATCATCATCATCACCATAATCATCATCATTATTATTTAACGTGGTCTGTGATAGAATACTGACCTTATGTAAAGAACATCCTTCTTCCAGGAGAGAATGATTCCGCTACTCTACGAAATAGTTTGTACTTTCTCTATATCTCTCACTCTGTACTTCTGTTATTTTTCAGGGAAAAATAATAAAATGCTGTTGAAAAGAACGAAAACAATAGAGTAAAATATCAATCGAGAGTTCCAAACAGTTCATCCATAATCTACCAGCAACTAGTAATGAAATTTCTCTTTTTCTGGCGGGGGTAGTCAAAATCAGACAATTTCTTCTTACTTTAATAGAATATCTCACAAAACGCACCGATAAAGTTTGATAAATATGTTCAGTTCTGTAGATCTTGGAATACTGAATCTTTTTAAAAGTTTGCCTTTGATAATTTGGTCTACATAACCTCTGATTAAAATCTGGCATGCACTTTCGCTACATACTTTATCGTCTTTAAGAAGATTCGTATTCATAATGTCTCATCACAGGTAAAAGTTCTCTAGAGTCATCACTTACCGTAATGGGAACTTCTGACGAATTAGTGAACTGTTTATGAACGCATAAGAAAAACAGGTGAATATATGTGTATGCAGTGTTATTTAGCTCCCCTTGTTTATCTATAAGAACGTGCACATATACAAACGTCGGACTCAAGCAAACACACCCACACACACACACACACACACACACACACACACACACACACACACACACACACACACACACACACACACACACACACATACACATACAACTATGATATACATCAGACGCAAGCACCCTAGAATTCTTGAAACCGGGAGTCATTCAGGCAGACTTCTATCACCTGCGGCAATTGACGAAGAGGTTCTGCCAATTACGAGAAGCCGTTACAATTAGCGCCGCCATCATGGGTCATTATAGCCAGCCGCCGCTGATTCCCGTCGTTTCACCTTCCCACCCCTTGAACTGACTGGATTTGCGATGCTGATTTAAAGGATCTTAAATGCTGGGAGTCATCCATAAGCACTCATAGCTACGTCGAGGATGAACGTTTGTTCATCCTCGACGTAGCTATGAGTGCTTATGGATGAAAGAAAATGGACGTCCGGTTACTGCTCTTGAGTTGTGGAAACGATAATTTTGCTTGAGTGATGTCAGCCCTTGTATGTTTCAGAATGGTCGCACGCCTAATAATTTTCGCGAGATATTGAATTTAGACATTCCTACATGTATTCGGTATGTATGCAGGTTAATTTATGTTTATATTTGAATACATGTCCTGCGTTTATCCTTAGCGATATCGTGATTATTGTCAACATTATTATTGTTCTTGACTGCTTTTATAGTTATCATTATCATTATTTTCACTGTTACTATTAATGATGAAGACAATATTCAAATAATGATAATGACAATAAAGATATTTAAAGATAATTATAAAGATGATGATGGTGAACTGCCTTCATTATTATATCAGTAACTGAATTAATTAAAACGGGCGTGGTACTGTTCTACCCTTCCTTTCTGCATCACATCGGTAGTAAAAATAGTAACAGAAGGAAATATATTAATGCTATTCAGAATTGCTTGAATTCATCAT
>NC_051422.1:26244001-26246501 GCF_015228065.2 Penaeus monodon
GTACCAACGGCAGCATGACTGCTTGACCCTAGCCTCCCGAGGGAGACCAGCCGATTGACCTGACCGGGCCTGGATCAGGCCGCCTGTCTTGCCAGAATAGAGGACCAAAGAGGCGTGTTGCTAGCCGCAGGGCGTACTCGTGCACGGCATCGCTCAACCTCCAGGACTCCCGTCTCCCAGCTCACAAGGGTGCCACGCACGGCAAACACGTGGGTAGGTGTCAACCTCTGGGAGTATCCCAGAGGGGATGTCCTTCCACCTACAGGACATCATTGATGGGAACACTTCTGCTCCTCCCTCAGTGAGGAAGGGAGCTCTTTCACTTTTTCCAGGCAGTTCCTTTCCACTCCTCAGAGGGGACCTGTACACTTTTTCAAAGTGAATCCCTCTTTTCTCTGAAACGCCCAAAGGTTGTATCACCTCCTGCACCTGTTCCTGTCAGTTCCTTCATCCCTCTGAAAACAGCCGGCCACAGACTGTTTCACCACAGTGAGGGAGAGAAATTAACATTTTTCCAGGAGGTTCCTATGGCAGGACGGTTTTTAAGGTGAATCCCTCTTTTCTCTGAAACATCCAAAGGATGTTTCACCTCAGTGAGAGAAGGGGGGTCCTGTACCTGTTCCAGTAAGCTCCTTCGTCCCTCTGAAAACAGCCAACCACAGACTGTTTTCATCACAGTGGGGGAGAGGAGCTGACTTTTTTCCAGGCAGTTCTTTTGGCAGAGTGGGTTTAACGTGAATCCCTCTTCTCTCTGAAACACCCAAAGTTTCACCTCAGTGAGAGTAGAGGGGACCTGTACCTGTTCCAGTAAGTTCCTTCATCCCTCTGAAATAGCCAACCACAGACTATTTCATCACAGTGAGGGAGAGAGACTAACTTTTATCCAGGTACTTCCTATCACAGGACGGGAACTTGATGTTCTGTCTAGCAGCTGCTATTAGACAGAACCTGGCTGAAGGCCTGACAAGGGGTCTCTACCTGCCTATCGCCCTATTCGAAAGAAAAAGAGTGGCAGTCATCAGATGGTCTGCCAGACCAGTCCCTAGCAAAAGAATGGCAACTCTATGCACACCGTAAGGCAGGCCTTCTAAGGCCCCCCAGACACACCCTCCCCTGCGGGAGGTAAAGGTCTGCCCACGTCCGAGCACGCGCCCGAAGATGGGGTCCAGTTCACCAGAAGGTGTGCACAGAGTTATCCTAATGCCGAAAATTCGTATAGGAAAGAGTAGGCTAGGAGGGCACGAAGCTACATGCAAGCACATAGCATCGTGGCATCAAACAATGGGGGGCGCGTCACCGTCTGGTAACGCGGAAGAGCCGAGGCCGAGATTGCATGGGACCGGGCGCGGTGCATCTCTTTAATATGCCCATGCAAAAGCCACACGATCGAGGGATCATGGTGACTCTCTTGGCGTTGCTCGGCTCCACCCGCTGCGCCCCGTCCGCCACCCTTGCCGGAACCGATCCTCCTTTCTCTCTGAATCGTCCAATTAAGGACCGATTCACCGCAGGGAGAGAGGGGAGGAGAGGAGAGGAGAGGTCTTTCTTCTTCAGCTGCTGATTGTCTCTGTTGATCCAGAATGTGCGTGCCTACTTGCACCAACCAAGGTTATATAGACCTCGGCTCCAGGCACCCCTCAAGCAGAGGACCCAACCGTCACGACCTAAAGTAAAGATAAATTTGACCCCGCCCATTTCCCTGGTTCTCCCACGGTGTTTTAAATTCAATAAATAAAACTGCTTTTGAAATTTGATAAAAGGGCCTCCCTGAGCGTGAAAAAAAATACAGAAAATTAATTATAAAATGTAGGAATCAAAAATGAAAATATTGAGAACTAAAAGGTGAAACATTAAAATAAAAACAAGTAACAAAAATATCAGACAAAGAATAGAAACACACACATAAGCATCATTTGTGGACCTCACTCCAGGAGGCTGTTATTGGGTAGTGGGCTGTCGGTCTTACTGTCTGTATCGGCGGCCCCTCCCCAGCTCAGCATCATTTAATCAAAATAACAAATTTGGGCCAGGGCGCGAGAATACTGACGAAGGCACTGATGGAGGCGCTGCAAAAGATACCGCCCCACGGAGGCCCTGTGGGAGGAGGATGGAGACGCCCAGGACATTTTTTAGATTTCGAAGAGATTTGGCCCAAAATATCCGAGATAACGACGTCCCGATGTTCCACTGTTCCGCCAGACCTCTAAGCTAGCCCACTGATATAATTTTTATCGTTTGTTTAAATGTATGTCTATAGATGTTCCTTTATTTTAATATCTATATTATTTCATGTTTATTTTTCTTCATTAAACCTTCTTTTAATTTTCATAAAAACGGCCATCTGGTGATAAATTTGTATTTTTACAGAAAGTCTGAGAAGGCAGTCGACTTTTAAGAAGGAAATGAGTCTAGATGCGCGAAGCTCTCCTGGCGCGACCTTGTTTACATAAATAAAGTGGGATCAACCACCTTGCTTGACTTGCGCGCAGGCATCGGCTCG
>NC_051422.1:26264001-26271501 GCF_015228065.2 Penaeus monodon
ATGGGTAAATTACATACTGTCTGTAACGAAATGGATAGATACAACATTCAAATACTAGGAATCAGTGAGACCAATTGGAAAAGTAATGGAAGTTTCAAAACTAAAGAAAACAAGACAGTTCTTTTTTCTGGAAAAGAAGAAGGAAATTATAGTCACGGAGTTGCTATGATTCTCACGAAAAAACTGCAAATGCACTAATGGGTACAGCCCAATAAATGATCGCATTTTAAAAGTCAGAATACAAGCAAAACCTCATAATATTAGTATCATACAATGCTACGTACCAACCAATATTGCAAGTGATAAAGAAATGGAATTTTTTTATAACTCTCTCCAAGATACTTTAGACACAATCCCTAACAGAGATGTAAAAATAATCATGGGAGACCTCAACGCCAAAGTAGGAAAAAATAATCTAAAAAATGACACCTGTGGAAAATTCGGCCTTGGAGATATAAATGAAAGAGGTAAAGATTTTATTGAATTCTGTAGTACAAATAATTTAGTTATAGCCAATACATTGTTCCAACACCACCCAAGACACTTGTACACGTGGTTTTCACCAGACAAAAGAACACGCAACCAAATTGACTACATTGTGCTGAACCAAAAATGGAAGAGTTGCATAAAAAAATCCAAAACAAGACCTGGTGCCGACTGCAACAGTGACCACCAACTACTAACTATCGACTTTAAAATAAGACTCAAAAAGATGGAGCGTCCAACACCACCTCTAAAGCTCGACTACAAAACTCTTGATAACAATTACAGAATTGCAGTGTCAAACAAATTTGAAATACTCAATCAATGTGAAGATGATAAAACACCAAATGAGTTGTGGGAAGAAGGAAAAGAACTCTTGCTGAGCACTGCTTAAGAAACTATCGCCAAAAAGAAAAAGACAAATTCCCCCTGGATATCTGAAAAAACACTAAGTGAAATTGAAACAAGAAGATGCCTAAAATAAAAAGGTATCAATAATCCAGTTGAAAAGTAATTTACAAAAAACAAAATACAAAAATTCAAAGATTATTGCGACAAGATAAGGAAAAATATTTAAATGAACATTGCCAGAGAATTGAAAACTGTTCTATCAATAAGACAACTAAAGAACTCTACCAAGGAGTACGAAACATCACACGAAAATTTAAACCTACAATGGACACTATCAAAACTGAAGATGGACTTGTTTTATGTGATGGAAAAGAAGTCAAAGATAGATGGAATCAATATTGTTCCAACTTATACAAAAAGAATAAAAATCTAACAACAACATTAATTAGACTCAATGACAGCGAGGATGAACCACCGCCACTGCTGGACGAAGTTGTGAAAGCCATAAAAGAGGTAAAGAATAACAAGAGCCCCGGAATAGATGAGATAACAGCAGAACTAATTAAGAATGCTGGCGAAAGTGTTGAATACTTCTTCTACAAACTCTGTACAAAAATATGGAATGAAAGAAAATGGCCAGAAGACTGGGTAAAATCAGTCTTTACTCCCATACCTAAAAAAGGTGACGCACTCCAATGCAACAATAATAGGACAATTGCCTTAATAAGTCACAGCAGCAAAATTTTGTTGAAAATTATTGCTGAAAGAATGAAGTTGAAGTTAAGAGAGGAAATTGCAGACGAACAAGCAGGTTTTCGCCCTGGAAAAGGTACCAGAAACCAGATTCTAAATTTAAAATTGATCATAGAGAAAAACAGAGAACATCAAAAAGACCTATACCTGTGTTTCATCGATTATGTGAAAGCTTTTGATACTGTTGATCACGATATCCTCTGGAATAACATGTACGATATGAAGTTTCCAAAACACATCATCCAATTAATAAAAGCCTTGTATGACCAACAACAAGCAGCTGTAAGAACCACTTATGGGTTAACAGAATGGTTCGAAGTCAAACAAGGAGTACGACAGGGTTGCATTCTATCTCCGCACCTCTTTAATATATATTCTGAAACAATTATGAGAGGTGCTCTAGAGAATTTTGAAGGAACTGTGGATGTTGGAGGATACAAAATATCAAATCTGAGGTACGCCGATGATATAGTTTTGATTGCCAGCAGTATCACTGAACTACAACAACTACTAGATAAAGTTAGAGAAGCAAGCGAAAAGGCTGGCTTATTTCTTAATGCCAAGAAAACTAAGATCATGAAGATTCAAAGATAACCGGCAATGAACAATGATGAACATGTTACAATCAATGGAATGATTGTGGAAAATGTGAAAGAGTTCACTTATCTTGGAGCTGTTTTAATTAACTAATACATATGATGATTCACCGGAGATAAAAAGAAGAATTACCATTGCCAAAAGCGCCACAATTGCTCTCAATAACATCTGGAAAGACCGAAGCATTACCTTACGGACAAAGCTGAGGTTATTGAACTCATTAGTTTTCCCAATTGCATCATATGGTTCTGAGTGTTGGGTGTTGAAGTAGATAGACAAGAAAAAGATCAATAGTTTTGAAATGTGGTGTTACAGACGAGTACTGCGTATTAGCTGGACAGAGAAGAAGACGAATGATGAAGTGCTGAGAAAAATAAATTGTAAAGACCGACTGTTGGACATCTTGAACAAGAGGAAATTAAAGTTTATTGGTCATGTAATGAGAAGTAAAAGTATTGAGAAAAACTTGCTGACAGGGATGGTGATAGGAAACAGAGGAAGAGGCAAACCGAAGACAAGACTGAGCGACAATATCAAAGATATTTGCGGGCTGTCGATGGTATAAGTGGAAAGAAAAGCGTAAGATCGAGTTTAGTGGCGAAGGATGGTGGAGAGGTCCACGGCTGCTCAAACATGAGCATACCGTTATTGATGATGATATATGTATATATATACATATATATATGTATATATATACACATATATATGTATGTATGTATGTATGTATGTATGTATGTATGTATGTATATACACATATATATGTATATATATACATATATATATGTATATATACATATATATATGTATATATATACATACATACATATATATATAAATGTGCGCGCGCGCGCGCGCGCGTGTGTGTGTGTGTGTTTCTATGGAGGTGTATGTTATATATATGTATATATGTGTTTCTATGAAGGTGTATGTTGTATGTGTGTATATATAAACACACGCACATACACGCACATACACACACGCAATGTAACACTGATGATGGAGATTGCATCTCCGAAACGTTTGCAATTGCACTATGAATTTCTCAATTGCGTTGGTTTTCTTCTTTATAAGAATTTGTTTCCCATGGGAATTATCTAACCTATTACATACTAAAAAATTACGGCAAGAATATCCTGGACCACTCTCTCTCTCTTTCTCTCTCTCTCTCTCTCTCTCTCTCTCTCTCTCTCTCTCTCTCTCTATATATATATATATATATATATATATATATATATATATATATATATATATACATATATATATATGCATGTATGTATACATGTATATACATGCATGTATGTATATATGTATATATATGCATGTGTATATAGATAAGTGTATATATCTATAAATCGAAAGCCAAAGTCAGTCAAAATCGGCTATAGCCTTATTGGCTCCTCTCCTTCCCGCGGCGACGGCACAGTCGTTACTGCTTCGCCATTTTTGCTTGATTTCCAATGGAAGCAGCAATAGAACGCAGTAAAATCAGTTAATGTGAGTGGCTTAAGAGTACAGTGCATCCGTTGGCGTGGTTGTGGCATTTCTTAAGTCTGGGGGACTTAGTTTTTGTGCGATTTGAAAATCAAGAATAGGAGACACCAACCCCCCTCAAAAATTTTCAATTGAGTTTGCACATGCAAATTAGAGTTTTCGGTGACCTCATCTGACCTGCATAGGCTCGCCTGTTTCAATAAGGAGCTTGTTTACCCCTCCCTCCCAGCCTCCGGGCTAGTACAGTGGTAACGTGTCGGCCTCTCATCCGAGGGGTCGGCGGTTCGCGCCCCGCCCAGGCGCGAGAAGTTGCAACTGTCGCCCGGAGGTTACTGCTGTGTCTTGGCACCACAGTGGGTAAGGACTAGGTTCAGCTTAGTCAGCACCAGCTGACACGCGTGAGCGAGTCGGCATTAGTCGACACAGGCCGGGCTCCTCTCATGGCATAGCCCGGGCGAGGCTAAGCTTCGCATATCGGACTTATCCTTATCCTTACCTCCCTCCCTGTCACTACCACCACAACACACTCTCCAGCTGCCTGAAGCACTCCAGCACACCTCTCTCTGCTTAGCCTCCCGCACAGTTCCTTCTGCCGCTACACAATGAAGCCTCCGAGCAGCAGTGGCCAGCGACTCGCCAGCCACAAGACCATCATGCAAAGCAAGGTTATCTTGCTAATGGAGACTGAGAAGACAGCGCTCAATAAAACCGTCAGTAATTTGCAGCGAACATTAAACGAAGCAACGGCTAAGCTAAACAATGTGGTATAAAGCCTTGGATTTACCCAAAAATAAATGGAGGACTCTAGCAAGGAAATAAGAAAGCTCTCTTGATTAAAATGCTGATCTTCAACATTTTAAGAAACCTTAAGAAAGCCACAGACCGCACAGATTACATGGAATATTAGAATGCATCAGTAGAATGCTTGAGGACAAGAACTAGAACTGGCAGCAGTCTCACTGGAAAGTCACATAGTTACTTTGCAAACATTTCAACGTCTCTTGGCCCGGTGTACCTCATGCCAGAACCTCATGCCAGGTTCCCCCTGGCAGTTCCTCTGCTTCATCTGATGCCAGTCCCTCCCCAGCTTCCGGCACCATCTCCCGGCACCTCCCAGCCACGAGATGCTGCCGCCAGATGTGATCGCCATCAGCATCGCTGCAGCTGCAGCCCACATGCAAACCACAGTGGAAGGCAGATCCATACCCAGTCTAAGCAAAGTAGTCTCTCTAAGGAAGCCCCTATCATACTACAAGGCCTAAAAGCCGAGGCGTTGTAATTTTTCTTATTGTCTTTTAACATGATAAAATGTCCTGTATGTCTTCTATTTTTCAGGCTTAGAGATGATGAACCAGTAAGTTTTTTTTGCCAAAGTCACTATGACAACGCTTTACCTTTTGAAGTAATTGGCAATATGAATCTTGTTATCTTTTCTGATGAACCTGATGATGAACGAGGACATTAACCCTGATGTTTTCCTTCAGTTTAGAAATCCTTCATCTAAGTATGTATTTTCTGGCTGTAAGATTGATAACAAATCTTTATCTTTCACTGTCTTAGGCTGCAATATCAACAGCATTCCTAAACTTCTTGGTGACTTCCTAAATAGCTGCATTCTGACACTGAACCGCAATATCGATGTCTTATGTATTTGTGAAACGAAGCCCACCGATGAAATCCAGAACTTGTATGGCATTAAGAATTATCAGATGTTTATTAACAATACCAGAAGGGGAAGCGGGGTATAGCAGTATTTGTTCATGACTCACTTAATGCTTGTTCAAGACCAGCCCTTACAGTTAATAACCTTATCATGGAGAGCCTTTCTTTAATAAATCTAGTAACACTATCGTTGTTATGATTTACAAGTGTCTAGAATCAAATAACCAGATTTTCTTTGACAAGCTCAATGAAATCACTGCTGTCATAGCAATTGAAAACAAACGCTGCTGTATCATGGTTGACTTCAACGTAAACTTGTTGAATCCCTCCCTTCCCGTTTCCAGACACTTGTCTAAATTATTTCATGAAAACCTGTTTTACAACTTTATAACAAAGCCCACCCGCATAACCGACAGTTCTGCTGGATCATATCTTGGCCAATGCAATTAATGTAAATAACATAAAAATACTCTAATATATCTGATCACTTTCCTGTATTCTCTGAATTTAAGTCAAATGTAACAACTCAATCTGGCAAAATATACATTCTGTGCAGTGATTATTCGGAGCACATTATGCAGTTGTTCGCTCAGCATTTGCAAACTGTGTCTTGGTACTTGGTGTATGCCCCAACTAATCCAGACATCAAAATTCTACACAATATTCACAACCTCACTTAATCCTTTCTTCATTCTAATACATAAATCTCTGAAGTTCAAAGCCCTTGCTAAACCATATATAACATCAGAAATAAAAGAACTGATTGCCCAGAAGAACAGATTACAAAGAGAATATGCAAAGTATCTCCTGTCAGTCAGAAACAAATTGACCATCACTCTCCGAAATGCAAAGTGACAGTACATAAAAAACAAGTTACTTTAGAACACTGGCAACTCACAGAGGACCTGGAAGGTGCTTAACACTATAATAAATCATAGTAAGACCACATGTAAACAAACCCACACAATAAATCTAAAAGGAAAAATTGTGACTAACCCCGATGATACTGCTGAACAATGCAATATGTACTTTACAAAGTGAATCATGTTCTAAATTCCAAAAGTGCCAATAATGATTACTTCGAAGCATTTTTGAAGCATCCAGTAAATGATAGGATGTCCTTCCTCCCCGTCACGGTTCAAGAAGTGATGGACACAATTAGAATTAGATTAGATTAGACCTGGAAGGTGCTTAACACTATAATAAATCATAGTAAGACCACATGTAAACAAACCCACACAATAAATCTAAAAGGAAAAATTGTGACTAACCCCAATGATACTGCTGAACAATGCAATATGTACTTTACAAAGTGAATCATGTTCTAAATTCCAAAAGTGCCAATAACGATTACTTCAAAGCATTTTTGAAGCATCCAGTAAATGATAGGATGTCCTTCCTCCCCGTCACGGTTCAAGAAGTGATGGACACAATTAAATGCACAAAAGACACTTCTACTAGTCATGATGGATTACCCATCAAGATATTCAAAAAGATTGCTCCACAATTAGACCATGTACTAGTTGATATATTCAATGGTTCTTTCCAAACGGGAATATTTCCTAATATACTAATGATTGCCAAAGTCATACCCATTTTTAAAGCAGGTGATAAACAATAATTTAAAAAACTACCGCCCCATTTCCATGTCATGAACACTAGCCAAACTGCTTAAGAAACTGGTATTAAGATGTTTACCAGAACACTGCAAATATAATAAAGTCATAACACCTTCCCAATTTGGTTTTGTCGATAGAAAGTCCACCCAATCTGCTCTCGTTGATTTTACCAGCTCAGTACTACAGTCATTTGAAATCAGTTGTTCACACTTGGTATTTTCTTAGACTTTGGCAAAGCTTTTGATACTGTAAACCATAGAATTCTATTAAGGAAACTAGCCCACTACGGTATTAAAGTCTGCATCAATAGTTGGTTTAATTCTTATTTAACAAACAGAGTGCAGTATACTTCATATGGTAATTGTTCCTCTTCCACCTGTAAAGTGTTAAACGGAGTACCGCAGGATTCCATACTTGGTCCATATCATTTCTTATCGTATATAAATGATTTTATAAACTGTACCAACTCATTTTATTTGTATGCCGACGATGCCAACTTGCATACTGCTGGTCCTTACATCAATTCCCTAATCATCAATGCCAA